>NC_062577.1:40197045-40500075 GCF_022837055.1 Prionailurus viverrinus
CTTCAAGAGCTTACAGCCCGGCAGAACTTCTGGTCCTAGGCAAGTTACTGTGTTTAACTGCCCTAAATCTGTTGAGTATAAGAAGGGCATAAGAGCATAGGAGCACACCATTACTGGGGGCATTTGCTGACAGGATGGAGACAAGGGGATGAGCACAGTGATTCCCAAACCTGGCTGCCTATTGGAATCACCGGGGAGTTTTGAAAACACGGACCCCAGGTGCCCCTAGGGGTTCTGATTTAATAGGTAGGGGATGTGGCTTGTTACTGGGATTTTTAAGGTTTCCAGCTGACTCAGTGGGTGGGGGGGGGATGGGTTAAATGGGTGAGGGGCATTAAGGAGGCCGCTTTTCTGGATGAGCACTGGATGCCATTTGTAAGAGGTGAATCTCCCGACGCCAAGACTACACTGTATGTTAACTAACTTGAATTTCAATAAAAATAGTTAAAAAAAAAAAAAAGCTTCCAGGTGACTCTAATATGTAGCTAAGCTCGAGAAGCACCGACTGAGCATGGGATCTATGCATAAAGACTTGTCCCTTTTAGAGGGCCCCTGCCCACCCGTCTTCCCTGTGGTCGAGGGGCCGCCTGGAGCCTCACCTTTAACACATAGTCCGCGCTGGTGAGCGTGTAGGCTCTGCCTCCAAGCTGGAAGGAGATGTCCGGGAGCGTAGGCACCTGCTTGCAGTTCACGACGTACTGAGGGGAAGGTTAAGGGAGCCCTGTGAGTGTGGGAAGCCCCCGGGGCAGACACAGCCCTGTGCCTGTGGCTGGGCTCCTCTGCTGGAGAGGGCTGCGCACGTGGCCCGCCCTCTCCCTAGGGGACACCAAGTCACACGTGGCAAGAGAGGAGAGGAGGGCAAGGCCCGAAGCGGCCCCCTTTGGGACCTGATGCCCCCTGCGGTAATTTGGGGGGGCCTGATCAGGCGATGCTCCCGCAGCCTCGGGTGCCCCCGCTTGCCCCAGCTTCTTACTTCGTTTGTGCTCAGCTCCTTGGCCCCCAAGGTCTCCATGAGCAGCCTCAGGGAGCTGGTGGGACCCGAGATGTAGGATGCGCCAGTATCCACCACGACCATGCAGCCCTCCTCACAGACCACGGTGGCTGACCTCACCGACACCCTGAGGGAGGCCAGAGAGTGAGACAGACGGAAGGCTGATGGGACGCCACCAGGCCGCCAAGCTTCCCTGAGCGAGGCAGGTGACAGGAGGCCCGTGCTGGTGGTCCCAGTGATGCCCTGGAGGAGGAAAGGTGCCGGTCCCCTCCCTCATCACGTGGCCTGGTGACCGCCGCCTCCTCTCCGTAGCCCCTCCCCCCTCTGTTTTTCATATCTCCACGTTCCCCATCCCTGGACAGAGCACTCAGCAAACGTTGGCTGGGCCTTAAGAAGTGACTGCATTAGGAGAGAGGACAAGATGGCGACAGTACCCCATCCCACTCCCACCCTCCCCTGGCAGCAGCATTTTGGGAGAGCGGGGCGGGTTGAGGGTTCCTGACCCTTTCATTTTGATCTGCCAGGAGCCAGTCTTGCTGACGCTCACGTAGTGGAAGTTCCCTTGGTAATACTGGGGGTCGCTGCCTCCCAACACAACCTCTCCTCCGAGCAAGTGGGAATTCCTAAAGGAAAGATCAGAGCTCTTGAAGATCCGTGACCTCTGAGCCCCAGCACCCCAGCAACAAGGGATGTTGGGCACGGATACAGGGGTGGGGGGCAGAGGAAGGCGGAAAGGATAGCAAGGCTGGGAAGCTGCAGAAACACGTCTCTACTGTTCTCGCCCCTCCCCAAGCCCAACCAGAGGTGGTTCCAGAATAGTCCAGCTGCATCCGATAAAACATCCCCAGCAAGGTCACGGCAAAGGAACGGGCGCAAGGACAGTGAGTCGAGAGCAAGATGAGAATCCCCCCCCCCCTCACCCCGCTCCCAACTTGGGTTTGAGTTGCTGCAGGTTGAACAGGTGCGTGGGTGGGGTGGTCTCCGGGACCTGCTGGGTGGGGGTGGGCAAGGGGCAGGAGGCAAGCTGGAAGGAGGGGTGGAAAACTTAGGCATCTGGCAGAGCCTGGGCCTGCGGAGGTGAGTTTGGGCTGGTGGGTTGGTGGCGTATGTGAATCTGGACGGGGTGTTCAGGAGGGTCAGGGCCATGTGAGGCGAGGCGGAGTGGTGGGGTGGGTTTCAGCTCCTTACTTGGAATTTCTGCAGAGAAAGAGAGAGCAGAAATGAGGTCTCTGTTGCAGGTGGGCCTCGCCAGCCTGTTGTTGGCCAGGGTGGGTGTTATGCCCTCTTTTTTACCCTTTAGGAGCTGGACTCACCAAGAGGTGAAGTCACTTGCCGGAAGTCCCCCGGGTGGTGTGGGGGGCGATTGGTGCCCAGTCCAAAGCGGACTCCCTTGCTTTCCTCTCCTCCCAGCGCACAACGCCTCCCACCGCGCGGGGCCTCCCCTCGGGCTGGTTTCCAGGGTGCACACGTGGGCTGGGTTTCCCAGCATACGTGTGCAGGCGGTTTAGGTGTGCACACGTTATGCGGGCCGGTGCAATGCATTGCCCTCTTACACACTCAGTACGTATGCGCGTGTGCTATAGCACCTGCCCCCGCTGCCCCTCTGCCAACATTTCAAGATCCCCCTGCCTGTTCCTTCCTTCTTGCCCCAGGGTCGAGGAAGAGGCAGGCCCTCTTCTCAACAAGGCCCGCCTTCTTCCTGTTTGTTGGATTCTTCTCCCTCCTGCGGCTGCCAGGCTCCTGTGCCCTCAGCTCCTCCGTTTTCCAGTTTCAATCTCTCTCTCTCTTTCCATTGGCTTCCTCCTCCACCTGCAAGCATGCTCGTGCCTCCTCTAGCATTTTAAAACACCCACCCTTCTCGTCTCCGCTTCCCTCTGCATCTCAGCCTGCACCCCTCCTGACGCTCCCCTGTCTGATCTCTCAGGGCACTCTACACCTGCCCTTTGCTTCCTGACGCCCACATCTACCTCTCAACTGGTCACCATCTGGCCGTGCTCCAGCTCAACAACAGCTCTTCCCGAGGACGCTGCCCCAGAGCCAGCCGGTGGCCTCTGCTCAATGCCTCCCGTTTTCTTTTTCTTCCTTCCTTCTTCTCCATTTTACCTGTGTAATTTCTTCCGACCTTGACCCTCCCTCCACCCTCACCTCCCTCGCCTCCAGCTCTCCCGGTCTTCCCAGACCCACAGCTTGGAGCAGATCACAACCCTGCAGCGAGAGCTCACAGTGGCTTCCCCCAGGCTGGCCCAACCACGCACAAGCTCAGCCTAGAGCTGAAAGGCACCCATGGGCTTCAAGCCCCAGGCCCCCTGTCCTGTTGCTTGTCACGTTGTAATGTTTCCCGTCTTCCTTCCTGACTGTAGGCTCTGTGAGGGCAGGGACTCTTTTTGGACGCTGTGTTCACGGCTGCACCCCAGAACCTCCCACTGCCCCAGTGCTTGGCACATAAGCACGCCATATTTGTTGAATCAATGAGTGAGCAAATAAATGAAGGGATTGATGAATAAAGCCAGCTTTCTGTGTGGTCTGTCACAGGGAGGGTCCCAGGTCCCAATAGTGCTTTATTTTCCATCACCCCCACCCTGCATTTTCCTCTTGTTCTAGAGAGTGCTGACAGGACTTGCTGCAATGGTGGAAATATTCTGTTATCTTGTATCCAATATGTAGCCATAGTCACTGTGGCTGCCGAGCACTGGACATGGGGCTAGTGTGACTAAAGACTTAAATTCTATTAAATTTTAATTAATTTCAATTTAAGTAGTGACTTCCATATTGGCTGGTGGAGCTCCACATACGGCTTGAATACCACCTAATCAGGAACCCAGAAACATCCCGGTCCCAACTCCCCTCTTGCTCTCCCAGCTCTCCTGATACCCTCCGCCACCCCTGCCTCAGCCCCTGAAGCCCCAGCCTCACCTGCTGTAGTAGACAGAGAAGACATCCTCCTTTAGCACCCCTCGGGAGAGGATGTGGTCAAAGACAGGGGTAACCCCGCCAACAGCCTGTGCAGGGAAGCCCATGCCCAGAATCCCGTCAAACTTGGCCAGCATGAAGGGTATCAGGGGCAGCTCTGTGACCTCTCCAAACGTCTGTGTCACTGTGATTCCGCCCACCTGTGGGAGGAAGGACCGGAGGAGACCAAGCCTACTGCCTCCCCCGCTGGCCAGGGGGGAGTCAAGGACCCACATCCCCTAGGGTAGAGAAACTGGGGATAAGACCATTTTATCAACCCCCCACACATATCCTCTCTTCTAATACACATGCAGGCTGTGGGGTTGCCCAGGACCTGGAAAGGGGTACTGACAATCAGTAACCACCAAGGTGCCAGGAGCTCTCACACCCTCTCCCCAGGGGCCCAGCTTCCACACTGGCAGGACTGGGTCTCAGTTCCTCACCCCCACTATGGGTAAGGATTTCTCCAGCCCAGCCAGACCTTCTCCCCTGGTTTCCCAGACAACGGGCCTCTCATGTTCCATGTGTACCCTTCCCATAGCTTAGAGCAGGGGCTGGAGTAACTCCCAGAATGGAAAGGGTCCGAGGCAAGCCAGATGGAAAAGAAAACCAAGCCCTGACCTTAATCCTAAACTCTAACCTCAACTAGGATCTTAGAACCTATGCCTGACCCCCAAACTAACTCTGGCCATAATGAAACCAGTACTGCTGACCCTGACACCGACTCTGATTTCAGTCTGGGGTCTTGTGAAGGGCCCAGTCGGAGCTGGGTGACCTCAGGCAGGTTAGCTGACAGGAGGCTGTGGGGCTCCGGCTAAGCTCTCACGTGAGTTACACGTAAAAGCTTCCATAAATCACCCAGTGTGGACCCAGGAGCTCAGGCTCGCTCTGTCCCAGGCCCTGCTTCTTTGCAGCAAGGCAGGGTGTTCCTCAATTGCCCAGGCTCTAAGGTGGACTGAACTGTACCCCCCGCCCCCCTCCAAGTATGGGCCCTCCAGTGGCAGGGGAGGTCTGGGACCAGAAGGGCAGAGGTCAGATGACCTGGGGCATTCCCACGTACAGTCACCTCGTCCTGGCTCAGGAAACCTTTGACCTTCCCAGATCCGTAGTGGATGGTGAATGCCGTCCCATTCTCCATGTAGCTGGAGGATTCCGAAGAGTCGTAGAGGCTGTGAATCTCTGGCAGAGGGATATAGGCTCAGGTCTGTTCAAGAGAGGCCCGGCAGGGGGGCTGGGAGGCAGGTGCCTGTGGGCGTGGCCCCCTGTGGTTGAGGACTTCTGTGAAGGGGCGGGGAGGCCCTGAGGTGGGAGGCTTGAAAACGTGTTTCATCAACCAAGGAGTGTGTTTTTTGGGCCCCTGTCACGTGCCCAGATCTCTGAGAATTTTGTCTCCAGTCAAGCATTCCACAGTGATTCTGAGGCGGGGATGAGGAGAAGATTCTGGTTCCAGTAAGCTCTTGAGAAGAGGCTGTTGACTAAGGAAGGGCGTGGAAGACCCTGAGAGCCTGGGGTGGGTCTGAGGATTTGGCCCCAATCTCAGGAAAGGTGAGAAGTGGACTTCTGGGTGAGCTGGGGACTTCTAATGCCGCCATTTTACCTTGGCGGCCGTATCGGGAAAATGGGGGACATTGTCATCTCTCCTCTCGGGGGCAACAGGAGCAGAAGCAGGGAGGAAATAGCTCAATTGGTAGCAGAGGGTGTGAGGCAGGCCCGGCCAAGTGTGGCAGGGGGCTCGGGGTGAGGTCCTGTAGGCGTGTGGAGAGGGGGGTGCTCACCACATGCTGTGTAGAGAGGGCTGCACTTGGTGGAGGGCACCCAGAGGTTGGCTGAGCCTGTGTCGAAGATGACTTTGAAGGTCTGGGGTGGGGTGCCAATGCCGATCTCGCCATAGTACTGGGTCTGTGGGGGTGAAAGGAAAGAGGCAGCTGGAGGCGCGGGGAAGCTTGGGGCTTTGCTGGATACCCCCTTGGGCACCTGGGGTGAGATTAGGTAGATCAGACAACCGTCCCGGGTTTCCCTTTTCCAGCAGGGCCCGGGTGGGACCCTTAGCACTGTCTTAGGACTTCCCTGGAAGTGAGACAAGAGGGCAAAAGAAGAATACTGAAAATGAAGATGATGCCCCGCCCCTCGAAGGGCTGCTAATAAGCTGCGCGCTTATTATAAGGGTTGCATGCAATAAGCAGGCACGCCGTGCAGAGCCCAGTCACAGAAACCCGCATCTGAGGTCACATACCCACCCTGCCCACCTTGAAACCCAGAGCCTGGATTCCTGAGTTCCAGACCTAATTCTGCCTCTGGGCTCCCTTCTGCCCTCTGTGGCTCAACCTTTCTAGCTCTGAAATGGGAGTTTTATAGGGCACTTTGTGCATCTCAGCAACTCAGTCATAGGCAGCATGGAAAGAGCAAAGAGAGCCTTGGGCCCCAGAAAGAGAAAGGAGACGGAAAAGCAGGGGCGCTCACATCCAGGTAGTTGGTGAGGACCACAGGGGACGTGCTGTTGCCAAAGGAGAATCTCTTGGTGAACTGGCTCCACTCAGCACCAAGCCTGGCTACGTCCACGCCTCGCTCCTTCAGGCTTTCCCGGATCGAAGGCATTTTCTTGAGGAAGATCCTGACCCGGGGTGAGGGAAGAGAAAAACAGAAGAGCTCTGTACTCCCTCATAACAGTGGTACACAGTCCTGAGGCTTCTGGTACAATTCTCCCTAATCTAGCCTAGACACCTGAGAATCACTCTTGTGCCCTAAGGCCTCTCAAGGAGAATTCGCAAGGCTCGTTGAGTCAGCTGCACTGGCATTAAATAATCCTTAACACACTTCCTTCTGTTGTCTAGTTCTGATCCCTATCACTACGAGGCCATTCGTTCATTCCTTCCTTCCTTTCATAATTACAGGTCGAACACCTACTCTGTGCCTGCACTCCAGTGGATACTAGAGATAGAAACATAAAGATCATCAGTGGGGTGCCTGGGTGGCTCAGTTGGTTAAGCTTCTGACTCCTGATTTCAGCTCAGGTCACCAACCACGAGATAGAGCCCTGCATGGGGTTCTTCATGGACAGCGTGGAGCCTGCTTGGGATTCTCTCCCTCCCTCTCTCTTTGCCCCTCCCCTCCCCCAAGTAAATAAACTTAAAAAAAAAAAAAAATCACTGCCTTCAAGGAGCTCCGGCAGGCAAGGAGACAGAGGAGGAAACGCAACAGCGACATCCCCTCTAAGATGAAGGCTGGGACGCTCCCCTCAAGGCTGGACAGGACCGGGCAGTGCCGTGTGAGGCCTGTAGGTGGCAGCAGGCGCCCACAGCAGCCTGCCGGGGCTCCAGGATGCCAGGCCAGGGTAGACACCCAGCCAGGGCTGTGGGCTGGAACCTTGGGACTGAATGGGTGGGGTGGGGAGAGCAACCGGCATGTCCAGAGTAACTGTGCCCCCCTGCCCGTGGAAAGATGTGACTTCTTGAGCCTGAGTCCCAGTCCTTCAGCTCCTTTCCCTGACACGCGCCTATCAGCTTTGGGAGGCAGAATTAAAGACCCTGGGGCTGGGTGGGGGCCGGTAAAACATACTGAGGGGCCACCTGGTCAGTTTCAAACACTATACACCCTCCACATAGCCCTCGACCGTAGGCCAGCCATCCTTATCCTCAGGTAATGATGAGGAAAGCAGACAGGGCACATTGGCGGCTCAGTCGGTTAAGTATCCGACTTCGGTGTAGGCCATGATCTCAGGGTTCACAAGTTCGAGCCCTGCGTCGGGCTCTGTGCCGACAGCCCAGAGCCTGGAGCCTGCTTTGGATTCTGTGTCTCCCTCTCTCTCTGCCCCTCCCCCCTCATGCTCTGTCTCTGTCTCTGAAAAATAAACATTTGAAAAAATTTCGATGAGGAAGCAGAGGCTCACAGGGTTGTGGATGGAGCAGGGACTCAAAGCGGCGTCTTTGGACTTGTTTCCCAGAGAGTGTCCCCAGGGCTCCCATGGGAAGCCTCTTTGCAGAAGCTCGAGGGGAGATGTCCCTAGCTGTTGGCCAGGGGGTTCTGGGATTGCAGCCCAGTTTATGGAGAACCCGTCTTCTTTTCTAGCTGCTGGTCTCCCTGTACTGCCCTTCCCTCCTCGCACCCGGCACTCTTGGACCCCCTTATGCGAATGCAGCTTTCCTGCCAGCCAGCCTCACATCAACAGAAATGACTTATCACCGTTGTGTCACAGTTTGCTGTTCACAAAGTCGTTTCGCAATTATGACCTTATTCTCAGCCATCCCCTGGCGTGGGTGAGGTTTTATTCCCATGTTTACAGATGGGAAAATGGAAGGGCAGAGAAGGCTTGATCCCCAAGAGGGTGCCGTTTCTACTATTTACTCTGAACAGCCTCTGCCCTGGACCCTAACATGTCCCATTCGCCTTTCAGAAGGTCCCTTCCTCGCCCCAGCTCTCCATTCTTCTAAGCCCAGCATGCATCCCACCTCCAGGAAGCTTGCCCCAGGAACTCCAGTTCACACTGGCCCCACCTCTGCTTGGGCTCCGGCCCCATTTTTCCTCGGGTGCTCGCAGCCTGCACTGCACAGCCTAATGCTCCTGGAGGTGGTGCCGTCTGGTGGTGAGGACACAGCAGTCGTGGGCACATGTTTAAACCCTTCCTTACTGTGTGATTCGGATCAACTTAACCCAACCTCTCCGGGCCTTTCGTGAGCCCCCGTCAACTCCTTTGTAAAAATGGACTAAACAGTAGTACCTGCCTCAGAGAATCACTGTGCAGATTAAACAAGCTGCCCACTGCTCAAGAAATGTGAAGACTGTGCAGAAGGCAATGAAAGCACCTTGAGAATGGGGCCCTGTGTTCAGATCCCCCAAAGTGCCTTGCGTGACACTGTGCAAATAGCAGGTGGAAAAATTTTGCGTTTCAAAAGCCTCTTTCTCCACTCCTGGCCCAATCCCGTTCTTCTTCTCTTTTTATTTATTTTATTTATTTTTTGAGCATGAGCATAAGCGGGGGAGGGGCAGCGGGAGAGGGAGAATCCCCAGCAGGCTCCGCACTGTCCGCACAGAGCCCAACATAGGCCTTGAACTCACTGACCATGAGACCATGAACTGAGCCGAAATCAAGAGTCAGACACTTAACTGACTGAGCCACCCAGGTGCCCCTCTTCCTGGCTTTTTCAAGAGAACATGGAGAATGTTTTTACCTCAATTCCACATTTACTCTGGGGGTGGGGGCTGCCTGCAGGCACTCGGTCTCTCACCCTGCACCCCTACCCTAGCAGTTACTCTCTGGGAGCCTGGAAGCAGGTGAAAAGGCTTTGGAAACAAAAGGCCCAGTGTGTCTTGAGGCTCAGCCTCTTACACGTGACCTCCCTGAGCCTCTGTGTCCTCACCTGTAAAAATGGGACTGCTGGGTTGTCAGGAGGGGAATTTGAGAGGAGATATGTGGAAAGATCCTATGAAATCCTCAACATTTTATAGGCTTAGCAACCAGGACTGTGAAAACCTGCCCTCTTAGGGGCACCCAGCTTCCTCCGTCGGTGGAGCATGTGACTCTTGATCTTGGGGTTGTGAGTTCGAACCCCATGCTGGATGTAGAGATGACTTAAAAATAAAATCTTTAGGGGTGCAGTCAGTTAAGATTCAGCTCAGGTCATGATCTCGCGGTTCGTGAGTTCGAGCCTCGCATCAGGCTCTGTGCTGACAGCTCAGAGCCTGGAGCCTGCTTTGGATTCTAGGTCTCTCTCAGAAAGAAATAAACATTAAAAAATTAAAATAAAGTAAGATCTTTAAAAAGCAACAAAATCCTGCTCTTACCTTGAGGTCTTCTGGTTCCACCACCTGCCCTCCCCACACTGAAACCCTTTCTCTTGGAGACCCTCCCTCCTGCCTCTCCCCTTCTTCAGCTTTTTTTTTAAGTGTATATATATTTTTTTAGCATTTATTCACTTTTTGAGAGACAGAGAGTGAGTGGGGAGGGGGCAGATAGGTAGGCACAGAATCCAAGGTGGGCTCCGGGCTCTGGACTGTCAGCACAGAGCCCGATGCGGGGCTCGAACTCAGGAACCCGTGAGCTCTTGACCTGAGCTGAAGTTGGGCGCTTAACCGACTGAGCCACCCAGGGGCCACCCCCCCCCTCCCCCTCCCCTCAGCCTTAGTGAACTCAGGGAACTTAATGAGCCCAGTTCCCACAGGGCCTGGCACCAGGTGTGGGCGTTACTAGGCCTCCCTCCTCCTTCCTTCAGGCCACGCCTTAAGCCTTTCTTTCAACGTTTGTAACAACCCACCCTGTGGGACTAGTAACAGCTGGGTTTTTACAGCCTTCGGGCATCAGGCTGAGGGCTTTCCATATCTCTCATTCAATCTTCAAAGCAGACCTGTGAAGCAGGTGCTATTATCCCTGCTTTAAAAATGGTAAACTGAGACCTGGAGAGGTTAAGTAACTTGCCCATGCTTTCCCAGCTAGTTAGTTCCGCGAGTGGAGCAGGATTTAAGCCAAGACAATTCAACTCTAGAAGGCTTGTATTTAACCACTAAATTGTTCTTCCTTGGTAGGCTTAACCATACCACCCCCTTCTTAACAATTAGACTGTGACCTCCTTGAGAACAAGGGGCAGGTGTGAATCATCTGAGTGCCTCGCCTGGCGATCTGTGCAGGAAGCAAGGGCTCTGGGCAGGGATCAAATGACGTGGCCTTCGGGCCACTAGGGTAGTGTGCCACTATCGGCCCTGTGACATCGGCCGAGCCACCTCTCTGAATGGGCCCGCGCCTCCCTGGTCATGAGGACTGGAGGACATCCCATATCAGAAAGCCAGGGGTGTTAGGAAGGTGGAAACCCCTGCGCCCCCGCCCCCCAGCCTGAGTTACCGTCTGAAGGCGCCAGAGTCTGCGGGGAGACCGAAGGTGCAGGAGCCGCAGAGCACCAGCAGGAGGCCCCAGCGAGGCATTCTGCTCCCTTGGTCCGTGCTTCGCCTGGGTGCTCGGCTCTCTTGGGAATCTGCAGAAGTCTTGTGGCTTCCCAGAGCCCTTCTCCTTTTATGCGCTCCACACTTGGGACGGTTGAGATTTAGCTCTGCCCTGATTTATTATCCGGGGGCACATGGAGGGCGGCCAGTAATAAATCCCCCCGATGGGACGGAGCTAGATGGGTGAAGGGTGACCAGGTTTCGACGCAGAGCTCAGGAGCCAGGGAAAAGGAGGGCTGTGGGAAAGCAATGCTGTGCCCAGTGACGCCAGCAGCCCCATCTCGGCCTGGCCCTGCGACCCCCGCCGAGGCAGAGGCTGATGGGAAACATCAGTGTTCCAGAACACGGTCAGGGCTGAGACCGGCACAGAACGTAGGTTTCCAACCTCCCCCGCCAGACTCCACCCTCCGTACCCTTCAAGTGCCATCCTCTAGGTTAACCTCGGCTGTGTTCCTGACCGGCTTCTTCCACTTTGTGTCTCAGTTCCCTTCTGGAACACGGGTGACTCCTCCTGGCTTGTTCGTGACAGAGCCAGACCCAGAGGCCTCCGTGCCGCCTCCCTCCAAGCCTCTGTTAGCAGCAGCTGTGGAAGGGGAGAATACCACGGCCCGGCAGGGGGAGAAGCGCCTTGTATGGGCCTCTGGACGCAGGAATCTGGGGGAAGGGGTGTGTGTCGACCCTCAGCTCGCCTCGTGTGGGTGGGAGCCCTCAGGAGTGAGGGGGAGCTGGTCTTCCAACTCCTCCTTCCCTTCCCACGGGGCCCTGAGTCCCTTCTGGGCCCGTCTCTGCCACCTTCCCTTTTCCTTGTAGTTTACAAACAACCTGGGGCAGCTCTCCATACACACACCTGACTCCTAAGTCCCAGGAGGGGTGCTATTTATTCAGGCGAGGATGCCCTCTCCTGGCTTTTCCTTGCTCATGCCTCGGGGCGCATTTCAAATATCACCACCTGCTCCACGAAGCAGGTCCTGATTCAGCCCGGAACTGCCTGCCTTCTGCTGTGGGCTCCCAAGGCGCCACACGAGCCCTTCCAGGAGAGCACGGACCTCAGCTGTGCCGTATCAGAGTGACCTCGCAGACCTGCCTCTGCCTCTTGCCCAAAGTGGTGCTTCGCACTTATCAGCTGAAGGAACTAGGGAACTAGCTGGGGGCTAGTTGTCTGGGACCCCTGGGTTCCGGTCTTGATTCAACCACGAACTTGCTAAGTGACGTTGGACCCCTCCACCTCTCTGGGGCTCAGTCTCTAAATCTGTAGCATGAAACAGATATTGGGTGGGCCCTAGGGTGCTAGTGTTCTGTCCTTTGACTTCAGGGTGCTGCCCTCTGCAACCAGCTGCGAGTAGCAAGGACTTAGAGAAGCTAAAATCTCTTGCTAACGTGTTGCCTAATGAGTATGCTTGGACCTCTGGGATTATAACACCCTTACCACACGACAGGAGGATTTGGCATTTCCTGGTGTAAACTCTCATTGGAGAATTTTTCAGGCACTGTGGTTGGCAGTGAACAAAGTATCTGAGGGCAAGGGGAACACTTAAAAAAAATTTCTTTCATGTTTATTTATTTTTGAGAGAGACAGAGGGCGAGTGGGGGAGGGGCAGAGAGAGAGGAGACAAGAATCTGAAGCAGCTCCGAGCTGTCAGCACAGAGCCCGACGCAGGGCTCGAACTCACGAACCGTGAGATCATGACCTGAGCTGAGGTCGGATGCTTAACCACCCAGGTGCCCCCGGGGGAAAACTTTTTAGAACCCCTCAGAGTGGGGGGGGGGTCTGTCTTGGCAAATTGGAGGAGGATTTATGAAGCATTCCAATAGACCTTGGTTCTCTTCATTCATTAGACAGTATTCATCGAGCATTTACTAGTTGCCAGACATTTTTCTAGATGCCGAGATTAACAAAGGTGACAAAAAATAAATACCATTTCTGCTCCTGTGGGTCCTACAGTCTGTAGGAGAAATAGGTTATCATCACAACATAGATGTAAAATAACAATGATGACCAGCACAGTCAGGGAACTCCAGGAAGGCATCGCCAAAGAAATGACACTGGAGTTGTGACCTGAAGGTGACATGGGCAGGCAACGAATAGCTGAAGAGGGAAAGAAATAGAGTCCCGGTGGGAGCAGCATGTGCAAAGGCCCTGTGGAGAGAGGAAGCATGATGAGAACAAGGGCCAAAAGAAGCCAGTGTGGCTAGACAGAGACCAGAGGAAGTGGGGTGAGAGAGGAGATTGGGAAGCAGAGGTGATAAGAGCTAACGCCAAGTGTCACTCTAGGTGCTTAATGCATGTGACCCTCAAAACAACTGCATGGAGTGGTACTATTGTTATTCCACTTTACAGAGGAGGAAGCTGAGATATGGGAGGATTCAGAAAGCAGCGTGTCTAGGATCACACCCACGGTAACGGGTGGAGTCAGCCTAGAAGCTAAGGCAGTGTGTCCCAGAACTCTACGTGACTTGAGCGTCCAACCGTGAAAGTTCTTGAACGCCACACTGTGTTTACCTTAAGAGCACAACGGGTAAACAGGTTAAGACGGGAATGATGATGTAATTGAATGCGTTTTGCAAAGACATTGCGGCTACGGTGTGGCTCAGCAAGGACTTCGGAATGGTCCGGAATCACGTAGCACGTGCCAGTTAGGAAGCCAGAGGGCCAGAACCAGCTTGGACTAGGGGAGGTGGGCGTGGTGGAGACAGAAAAGATTGGATGGAATTGAGAAAAACTTAGGAAATAAAATTAGGTCGTGGGTGAGATATGGGGAGTGAAGGAGAGGGAGGTTTCTGGATGCCTGGTGATACCAAGTGGAAGAGAATCAGGATTCCAGAGGGGAAAGAGGTCTGGGGAGACCATGAGTTTGAGGACCTGTTGAGTGTGGGGTTCCTTTGTGGAGACAGGGGCAGGGAATAAAAAAAAAAGAAAGAAATATCCCAGGTGTGACATTAAGTGGCAGGTGCACGTGGACCTGGGTGAAAGATTTATGTGTTATTTGCCATTGGTCATGAATGTCACAGATATGAATACAATTAGCCGAGGGGAGGCGGGGGAAGAGCAAGGAAGCCCTGGACTCCAGCTTCCGTGGCCCAGCGGTGGAGAAACGGCCTGTCTAACAGACCACAAAGAAGAGGACAGAGAGGAAGGGGGAAACCGTCCGGTGTCCCTGAAGCCCAAGGAGAAGGGAGGTTACGCAGCGAGAGTGAGCAGTGGGAGGGGCTGCTTGGAGGTCAGGCAAGACGTGGGTTACAAGGCAGACATGTGGCCATCGGTGCTGTTAGTGGGAGCTGTTTGGGTGATGCGGACGGACGGGAATCCAGACAGGGAATGTGGAAGAATGAGAGGAAGAAGGGAGATGAAGGCGGTGTAGCCCAGACAGCCTTTCTGAGAAGCCAGGGATAACGGAGGAGGAGGTGATGGCTGGAGGCGAGTGAGGACAAAGTGAAGGGTTTTCCCTCTCCTCTCCCTGCCTGCCCCTCTCCCTCCTTCCTCTAATGGTGGGAGGGAAGAGAATATATTTAAAGGCCTGGAAAGGACTCGGGGGAGAGGAGGGATAATCATGGCAGTAAGATCCCGAGCAGGTGGGAGTCAGGAAGGCAGGGCCCATGCACAGCCACCAGGTGCTGGCGGCCGAGGGCCTTTCTGTCCGGTGACTGTCCTCTTCTCAGACAAGTGGGGAGCAGGGACCACTGCTGAGAGCTGGGGATGGGGGCGGGGTTCGGAGGCATGTGGAGAAATAGAGAAGGTGTGCAATGGTTATGGAAAGATGGAAGAAGCTGGCCAGGGAATCTCAGGGGTTTTCTGGTAGGAATTAAGCATTTAATGGCTGGAGATCACACCATCGTCGTCCAAAGCCAGTCTGCCCTGTTCTCTGCCTCCCCGCCACCACCACAGTGCTTGGCTGCTTGGGTGGGGACAGCACGGCAGTGTGTGGCTGGCTTCATCCAGGGCTGGGGTGGTGCCACACGTGTTGATCGAAGAGGAGAGCCGAAGGGATTTCGGGGCCCAGCAAAGATGTTATTGAATGATAGACTGTGTCCTAGAAGGTGGATGTGGGAAAGAAGTCAGGACAGGACAGGGCGGACGAACAGGAAGGAAGCGGAGGACCGTGGGCCCAGAAAGGGCTGTGGGGGCGAGGCCACTGCATGGAGGGCGCTCGAGGAGCGGAGAGGCCAGGCTGCTGGCCGGGTCACCGTCTGCGTGGATGGTGATGTCATCCAGAAAGACTGCAGAGGGCATGGGGTGGGGGAAGGCTGTAAGCCAGGAGCCAAAGTCTTTGGTAAACAAGGAGGCGGGACCTGCACGTCCAGTGGTGACAAGGGTTGAGTGAGTGGGACGGGAGGGTCCCAGGCCGAAGGCAGGCGCCTGGAGGGAGAAGTGTCTTCTCCCAATGTCCACGGCAGCCCTGGGAAGCGAGTGGACCAGTGTTCCTCTAACACAGGAGGAAACCAAGACCCGGGAGGGTACACAACGGGTCCTAATTCATAGCTGGGGTGAGGCAGAGTGGGGCCCTGTGTCTCCCCTGCACCATATCCTGTGATACACGGGGGTCCGCCCAGCCACCAAGGGGTGGGGTGTGCTGTCCCGGAATCTCACTTCTCCCTGCCTCTCCCCTGCCTGAGACCCTGACAAGCTTGTGACCTGTCCTGGCCATTGCAGGTGACTGACCACCGCCTCCCTCCCCACTCTCCAAACCCCAGAGCAGGAGCAAGGGAGAAAGCAAGTGGGGAGATGGGGTCAGCCTTGCGGCGGCCTCTGAACGCAGGGAACAGCAGCACCCTTTACTGAGCACCTACCCTGCGCCCTGAAGGACTGTATTCTCTCGCAGCCTCGGGAAGCACGTGCCCTTGCACCCACTGTTCAGATGAGGAAGCGGGGGGGCTTCAGGGAGCTTGGGGAAGGATGAGCTGAGAGCCGAGCGCTCTGCCTGTGACTCCCGGCCCCTCTGTGTGGCCGTGGGTGTCAGATGTGACCGGCAGAGCCATGGTATTCAAAAGAGGGGGTGCTGAGCTATGGCTGCGCGGTCAGGAGCACGGCCACCCCACAGCGCTTTCTGTAGGGGAGGGAGCTCTTTGAAGCCCAGCACCCGGCTGCAGCTTAGACCCCCTGCACGGAGCACCCGGGGCCTCAAGTATACTCTAGGTTGACCAGAATCTTCTGTGGCAAAGGCAGGGGCAGGGGCAAGGCTTCCAGCCCACAGGTCTGGGTGCCCTGTGGCCCTGGGCACTTTCAGACCCAGTACCCTCCCTGCCCACATCCCTGTCTCCTGCCTGCCACAGCACTTCCCGTGGCCCAGACCCACAGTGGGGCACAGGGGCGAATACTGAGTGTGAATAACCTCAGCAGGAGAGAGACTCCTGAGGGCATGAGGCCCCCTGTGGTGAAATCGTGGTCCAGGAGGCCCAGGAGAGGCGAGGGTGACGGAGCCCAGAAATAGTAGCCTCCCTGGTTTCTCCTGGTTACTGCAGCTCAAAGGCTGGGAGAAGGGTGGCTGTCCCTTGCCCTTTTCGCGGCTCCCCTCAGTCCCCCCTTCTTAACTCCTAGGCCCAAGAGCCTGAGACCAGAGACCAGGCAGGACGGTTGATGGTCTGGAGTCGGGATGAGCAAAGATCCTGAAAGCAAGACCTGAAGGTTCCTGGAGGGCTCTCTGCACGCAGAGGCTGAGCCAGGAGAGAAGCCCCAGGAGGCCACGAGGCCCTTGAAGGATTTTCTGAGGGAAGCAGAGCCAGACCTGACTGTGCGGCCCCACAGTGCAGAACCGAGGCCCCGGGGGTGAGAGGCAGGGAGAAAGAATTGGGCTCAGTTCCGTTCCAAGGAAGAAAGGTCTAGCAGTTGTCGTTGCCCAAGAGTGAGCGCCCTGCCGGGAGGTATGCGTCACCCCTGGGACAGTCAGCACTGGTTTTCTAGGATTCCATGTGTCCCCACTCCCTGCCAGGTGGCCCGACCTGTTACTGGACCACATCCACTGTTGTGGGGAAAATGCAGACGGAGGTGGAATCACCACGAGGGTCTCTCCTCTCTGACCTGGGGCTGTGTGCAGGGCCCGGGGCTGTGGGATGGGAAGGAGAGTGGGTAGGACCCTTATCGGCCTATCTCCCAAGCCCCAGTCAGTCCAGGGTCCACTGTTTCTCACAGAGGCTCCCCAGGATCGTACGTCTAGGGCCCAGGCTGCGTCACCTGGAGGTCAAGGGTCATGGAGCTGGCAGAGGCCCAGGGGAAGGGTCGTGTTGCACCTGCCCTTTCCCAGTGGGGCAGACCCCGGACGTGAGAACCAGTCAGGGGAAGCATAAATTCAGCCGGAGCCTGGCCCTCTGGTCAGATCCCACGGCCGGGTGTGTGTGGTGGGGTCGGGTCTTCCGGAGGCCGGTATCTCTCAGGAGACAAAGGGTGCCCAGGGTTTCTCTAAAAATGGTCTCAAATCCCACTTTGCTCCATGACAGTGATCCCAAGGAGATTCGGGTGGTGTGACCAAGGCTGGGAGTGCCCAGTGGGGGTTGAGGATGAAGGCAGACAAGGCTGGTGGTTCGGAGAGCCTGGTTTCTGCTGCTTTGAGCCAAGCACGGATTTATTCCCGGCCATGGTTAGTTTAGTGGGAAAGTCTTGCCACGCCCACTGGATTGGAGGGAGAAACTGACCTCGTTGAGCCTTCGAGTTGGGGAGATTGGCATCGGGCTGGTCCCGCTTCTGTCCATAAGGAGCAAACACTGACGCAGGAGAAAAGATGAAAAAAAAATGGACATTGTCTTTCTTCCATCTGACCTCCTGCCCACATCATACTGAACTCCCCAATCCCGGAGGGCCCCAGCTGGCTCCTCGGAGGAATTTTTCAATCAGATGGAGGCCCTGAGCCCAGCAGAGATGAGCAGCTGGGGCCTTGAGAGGGAAAGAAAGACCCAGAATGGAGTTTAATAACCAGCCTGGGCTGCCATGTGTGGGTGGGTCGTCCAGGAGCAATTAGTTGGAGAGCTCTGGGGGAGGCACCAGGGCTGGGACCAGAACCTTGGAGCTGCGGGGGCCGGGGTGGAGAGAACCAAGTGCCCTAACCTGTTTGTTCTGGGGACCTTGGAGGAACAGGAATTCAGCCACAGGGTTGGGGTGATCCCACCCTGAGGCCTGCTCAAGAGATGACCCAGGAAAATGGAAGGCAGATCACACAGGTCTTGGGAGCTACGGGGGCCTGAGGGGGAAGCGAGGATTGGCGGGGGCAGGGGCTCGCGGGAGACCCCCGGTCAGAGGGGGTGTTCCTGAGATGAGATGCACCCAGCGTAGTGGGACCAGACACCGAACGCTGAGGCACGAAAGCTAGAAACATAATCAACTGCTTTCCCCCAAACGGCACATTATCCGAAAAACCTTAAACTAGGAGATCCCTTTGCCGGAGGAGGGTACGATGGTGAAGCAGCTCAGTGGAGTGTGAGTGGCGAGGGTGGTGGTGATGCAGGGGGTGGTTCGGACGGGCAGGGAGGTATCGCCAGCAGGGGTAGAGCTGGGGTGGGGCAGGGCTCTTAGAGAAAGTGTATCCCAAGAACACATTTCCTAGAAAACGGACCTCTTCCTTTCTTCCTCTTTCCCTCCGTCCCTCCCTCCCTCTTGTTTTTCCTTCCTGCCTTCCTCCCATCTGGTATTTTTTTTTTAAAGTAGGCTCTATGCCCAACGTGGGGCTTGAATTCACAATCCGGAGATCAAGAATCACATGCTCTCCGGACGGAGCCAGCCATCTATTATTTTTTATCAGAAAAATAAACACTCTAGTTAAAAAAAAAAAACAAAAAAACAATAGGACTAAGAGGCTGGTAATGAAACCTAGCAGTCTCCAGTCCTGCCCTGAGCCCCCAGCCCCCAGTCCCCCCACCCCCTTTCCTGCGGCACAGAGGCAACGCCTTTGACTCCCGGTCGTTCAGACTCTTCTCGAGGTTATGCTTATCTTTCCATTTCTTGATTTTCAATTTCATACATTATGTATTGATCTTCTCTCATGGCAGATGAAGATTTCTCCGTCTTATACTCCAACCCTCCGATTTTGGCAAAATCAAAAGTCAGTGTTTACATGATTATAATTAAAGTATGGTTCACAGTGTATAATGCTTACAGTTCCGTAATTTTTCTGTGCTTTTCATTAAGTTCATCACTGCCCACCCCTTCACCTTTTCCCCACTCCTTGTTTTCCTAGGAATTCTGCCCCGATCCCCCAAACCCCCATCTCCACCTGGTGCCATGTTCAGGTACGGTTCAGTGGGATTTTCTCCCGGGAGCTCCGTGCTCCTAGGCTGGCCACATGCTGTTGGCTGAGGACCTCCTTGCTGCTCCCGGCTGTGGCTTTCTGTGTCCAGGCTCCGGGGGGTGCCTCTTTCTCACTCTGTACTTTTGTTGAAGCAGAGCATGTGCTCCCAGAGTTTGCTGAGAAAGGGTGCTTGACAAGCAAACCCTTCCAGTCCTGGCGTGGCTACAAATGTTTCCATTCCACTCTTACTCTTTATAGTTTGGGTGTGAATAGAATTCTAGGCTGAAATTCTAGGCTGAAATTTATTTTCCTTCTGAAGTTGGAAGTTGTTTTTCTGATTTTAACAAGTCTGGTGCCACCGAGTCGGGACTCTCCTGTGGATTTCTCTCTGCGGGCTGTTGCCACCTTTTCCTTTGTCCCTGGCCTGGGTCTCCTCCGTTCATGTACTGAGCACTCACTCAGAGGATGCCCTCGATCTGGAAAATTCGTTTCCTTCCATTCTGGAAAATTGTCCTGCATTGATTCCTTGGTCATTTCTTCCCTCCTATGTTCTCTTCTCTCTTCTGGATCTCCTATTAATAGCATATTGCAGCTTCTGTTTGTTTTCTAAATATTGTATACTTTTTTTTTTAATTAACAAGCACCCAACTATTAACTTTTTTTTTAAATTTTTTAATGTTTTTTTATTTATTTTTGAGAGAGAGAGAGAGAAAGAGAGAGCACAAGCTGGGGAGGGGCAGAGAGAGAGGGAGACACAGAATCCAAAGACAGGCTCCACGCTCTGAGCTGTCAGCACAGAGCCCGACATGGGGCTCAAACTCACGAACCGTGAGATCATGACTTGAACCGAAGTCAGACGCTTAACTGACTGAGCCACCCAGGTGCCCCATAAGTGTTGTAAACTTTTAAGTAATCTCTATACCCAGCATGGGCTCAAACTCACAACCCCAAGATCAAGAGTCACATGTTTTACTGACAGAGCCAGCCAGGCGCCCTTCTCCTGAGTTCTTTTTCCTCTACCTTCTAGGAGATGTCCTTAACTCTAGGTTCCAACTCTTCAATTTCTCTACAATTTTTTTCTCCTGTATATATATTTTTTACTTCCAAGAGCCTTTTCGGATTCTTTGATTATTATTCCTTTGTTTAGTGCATCTACTACTTGCTTTATGGATGCGGAATTTTCTCTTATGCCCCCCGAGGGTATTCATTACAGACCAGGTTTTAAAAAAAAAATGATGTCTGTTTTCTTTGTGCTTGTTTGGTTTGGTCTGCATCCAGACTGGAGGTTTTCTTCAAAACCCCTAGAACGCTTTGGCTCTTGGTTCATGGTTGAGGGAGAGAGACAGGTGGCATGGCCTAGAGATTCAGTGTGCATAGCAGGGCTCGTGCTGGCCCACCCTCTCTAGATGGAAGTTCTGAGCTGGCTTCTCCCTGGGGCATTCCTGTAGACCGAATGCTTGTGTCCTTTCAAAACCATATGTTGAAATCCTAACCCCCAAAGTGATGGTGTTTGGAGATGGGGCCTTTGAGAGGTGATTAGGAGATGGGGGTAGAGTCCTCATGAGTGGGATTAGTCCCCCAAGGAAAGAGACAAGAGACAAGAGAGAGAGAGAGAGAGAGAGAGAGAGAGACCCCTCCTCCTTCCCACCACGTGTGGATACAGCGAAAAGATAGCCTTCAGGAACCAGGAAGTGGGCCCTCACCAAGCAGGGAATCTGGGGCCCTTTGATCTTGGACCTTCAGCCTCTAGCACTGTGAAGGACAAGTTTCTGTTGTTTATAAGCCACCAGCCTGTGGTATTTTGTCATAGCAACCCGGATGGACTAAGGCACCTCTGATGTCAGTATCTGAGGTCCTTTTTTTTTTTAAGTTTATTTATTTATTTTGAGAAAGAAAGGTGTGTGTGGGGGGGGGGGCGTAAGGGCAGAGAGAAAGGGAGAGAGAGAATCCTAAGCAGGCTCTGTAATCACAGTGAAGCTTGACTCAGGGCTTGAGCTCACGGGGCTCCAACTCACAAACTGTGAGATCCTGACCTGAGCCGAAATCAGGAGTCAGAGGCTTACCCAGCTGAGCCACCCAGGCGCCCCTCTGAGGTCTTTCTCTGGGACCTTCTCTCTTGGACCTTGCCTGGCTGTGTCGCCTGGGGAGACGGGATGCAAAAAGTTTGACTTTTCCACGTACAGATCTCCAGCCAGTCCCCGCTGTTTGCAGTCCAGGATTCACCCCAGTGACCTCCCGGTCCTGAGACTGGGTCCTGGGGTGCATCAGTAAACCCCTTGGCTGGCTTTGAGGTTGTATCTTCCCTCATTCTGCCAAGCCCTCTAATTTCCATCTTCAAAATCTGGTTGTCATTTCTCATCTGCTGTCCCTTCTCTTTGTCCTTGAGAATTCACGCTCCTCTGTTCCTTCGGTGTCTTTTAAGGGGCTTCGGAAGTGAGCAGACATCAATGTGTCAAAAGTGGTAATTTTTTTTAGCATTTTGTGACGGTAATACATCGAAGGGACAGCTGTTAAGACTCTATTGGACAACTTTAGAGGAAACAGAAACAAAATGTGAGAAGGGGATGAAGGTGTGGCTGTGTGTCCTGTCCCCCTTCCCCCTCCCTGGGCTCCCTACTCTGAGCCAAGCATGGAAACGTGCTGGGCTCTGATGTCTTTAAAATGGAAGACGGCACTGAAGGCAAGGAAAGGCGTTTTGCTGGCTCTCCCTGGACTTGACCCCCTTCACTCCCGCTGACTCCCAGTGAGTCTGAACTGGGGAGACTGCTTCCCTAGAGAAGGAGAACGACAGGGGAAAAATTCAGATGCCTGGCCCTTGACAGGAAGTTGAAGGGGAGGAGGCCTGCTCTGGGCCTCGGTGACTTCACCTGTGTTGTTATGAAAGCAGTCTGGAGAGGAATTGGGATAGAGTTACACCGGCTGCCGGACCTACTTCCCAGGACAAATCTTTCAGGAAAAGGGTTGGCCTGACACACAGCGGGGGGGCCAGAGAGAAAGGAAAGCCTATGGTGTCTGCAGTTAGCAGGTGGGGGTCTGCCTCTTGGCTCTGTAAGTTTCCTGCTGTGTGACCTTGGGCACACCACTTCCCCTCTCCCAGCCTCAGCTTTCTCTTTTGTACCGTGGGGATAATATTGCCCACCTCCTGCAGGTGTTGTGAGGACGAAATGGGGCAGCTTAGCTCACTGCAGGTACTCAAACATTTCTTGTTAGTGTATTAAGTGTAATACCAGAGGCAGAAATGTCCCTGCCCTCCTCTTCCTTTCCACAGCAGGTGTGAGACCAGCTTCCGGCTATGCTAACAGACTTCCCAAAGGAGCTGGGACTTGGGAAGAGACCCTCCCCCTTTCCCTTCCTCCAGTGAGGGATGCCCAGGCCTTCCTGGTTATTCAGATCCCAGGGAGGAATGGATTTGAGTGTGCCGCGGCAGCCTCACCTCCACGTCTTTGGGGCCTGGTGCCCTAGCTATCACCCAGAAAGTCTAGAGAGGCAGATGGGAGCCCCTGGGGCCAGGAATGTTTATAGCCCCTCACAGCCTCCAACCTGCCCTGAACACTCCCTCCAATCTGGGGAGCAGGTTCGGAGTCAGGCTGGGAGCCTCACGAAACCAAAGAGATCCCTTTGTCCCAAGACACAGGGCCAAGAACTGTAAATCCCAAAGTCTTTCAGGCAGAAGCATGGGACCCAGCTCCCCTCCTGCTGCCTGCTGAAGGAGGGCCTCTAAATCACCCAGGACAGACATCCTCAAGGACACGTGGGTAGCAGTGGGGGCTGAGAAAGCCTGCAATCTAGTTAGAGGGGCCCATACCACACACAGGGTCACACAGACACATGTGTATGAACATGCACACAGTTGTTCATGTTTAGTCCTCTTACACGACACCCTCTCCCACACAGGCCTACTTCTTATGGGTGAGATCCATGCCCCTGAAGCAGCACGCGTGCACACATACAACGCGTGTGCTCCGAGCTCCTATCTGCCTAAACTTAAGGCTTAAGGTAGGGTTTGGGGGCAGCGCAGTGAATTTTGTAAAAACTGGGCTGCCTAAGAGCACATTTCAGAGGCCCTTCACAGTCTTCCCACCCACGGTCTTCATCAGAGAAAGGAACGGCCCAGAGAGTAGGAAAACTCACTTAGCAGATAGGTGTTGAGTTTTTGACTCCTTTCCCAGAGGTACAGAGACGCAGCCTAGGCTGTTTGGGGGGAGAAGTCCCTTCCAAATACCAACAGCATCCCCCTGTCATGCCGTGCTATGACAGGAGCTCACAGCAGTAGCGATAATTTGAAAGATCCTGGAAGATGGTTTCAGGGTAGAGATGGGGGTGGGGCAGGTTGTCGTGTTCCCATGGCAGCCTGTCTCATTGCCATGGCAACACGTTCGCCCTCCATTCAGTGGAGTCCTCGTTTCTGTAATGGGTGGAACGCTGTGGCGCTTCTCAGGATGGTGGTGGCCCTGTAGTCTTTCTGGGAAAGAGCATTTCCATCCTAGGCCAGGCAGGGTAGGAGCCTACAGAGGCTGTCAGAAAGGGCTGGCTTTTCTTGCAGGCAGAAGGGTGTGGATTTCCTGTCAGTTTCCCTACTGACAAGCCTCTACTTCTTACTACAGAAACCAACTCCCCAGCTGTTGGGGGGCCTCCAAGAAGGTCCCCATAGGGCAGACTGACCTTTCTCCATGTCCACCAGGGCTGACTCAGTTGGAAACCCTTCCCGGCATGAAGTGGGGCCAGGTGCTGTCTGGAGACTGATTAGGCTCACCATTCATTGGCTGCAGGCCTTCAGTGAGTTATGTATCTTTCTGAACCTCAGGGTTCTCACCTGAAAGTGGGGATACTGCATGCCCAGTGTCCTCGGTGGTTACAAGGATGCAGAAAAGTGATACAGGTAGAGAACAGGCCGCATCCAGGGCTTTCCCTGGGGGAGGGGGATGGGTGGCCCAGGCCACTCTTGCATGCAGACTTCAGTGCCTTGGGGCTGAGCGCCCCAGCAGAGGTCCGGGGGGGGGGGGGGGTTGCTGGAGTGATCTTTAAGCTTCAGTGGAAAGGGTAGTGGTTGGCATCATTTTCCAGATCGAGCTGTCCAACTGGCTGTAAACTTCCCTGGGAAAGGAGGAGGTGCTTCAGCCGTCTTCCCCTGGCCTAGATCAGTGCTACTCAAAGTGTGGGCCATGGCTCGAGCCCCTCTGCGAAATGTTGTCACCTGCAGGCAATGAGCTAAGTCTAGGAATTAAGAGGACAGCTGCAGCAATTTTAATAGAAATTTGATGTTGCCGAAACACTGAAGCAGCAACCAGTTCCGGTTTCTCTTTATTTTTAAAATTTTAAAAATTTTCAGCGATTCATCGCGTGTGTGTGTGTGTTTTAAGTAGTGATCTGCCCCAGACTGGGGAAAAACAATCTGGTTCTTCATATCTCTAGTTTGAAAAGCACTGAGCTTGATAAGACTAAAGTCATCTTAAAACCAGTAAAAATCCAATTGAGGAGCGAGGGAAAACTATCTAATCGGCGCTGCTTGCAAAAATTAGCCACAGATCACACTCAGGATGTTTGGGCAGCATTTCCTTTATTGTTTCAGGACAGAAGCCCCAGTCCCCCTCCCACTGCCCTACCCTCCACCCCCCACCCTCAGCTCAGACGCCTAGTCTGGGGTTTGAAATTCATGCCCCCGCCCCCATCCCGCACCTGGCGCTCAGCCAAGCGCAGCGCCCCCCGCGGACGCTTCCGGGAGGCGCGGTCTGCCGCTTCCCGTAGCGCAGGCCGAAGGAGTTCCAGTTGTAGGCGGACAGGTCCTTCTCCCGCTGAACCAGCACCGCGCCCCGCGGGGCGGGGATCAGGCGGCTGCGGGGGGCGCACAGGCCTGGCCGCTGGGGCCCCGCGGCACTCTCGGGAGGAGGGCACAGCGAGGCCCCCCGCGCGTTGGGCTGGGCCCCGGCGGGCTTTCTCTCCGCGCATCGCGGGCTCTGCTCCCACGGGGCCAGGAGGGCCTGGGATCCGGGCCGCTGGCCTAGGGCAGAACCACGGGGAGAGGTTGAGGTGAGGCCAGGAGAGAAGGCTTTGGAACACCCGCTCCCACCCCTAGCCTGTGCTTCCCTCTCATAGTTCCTGGTCCCTTTCATTCCTGGACCTCTAGGAAGCCCAGAGCCCAATGCAGACCATCTTAGCCCCCCAGGGAGTTAGGTCACTGGCTCCTCTTTCAACATAGCTTTGGTTTCAAATGGTTGCCAGAATGATCTTAAATGTCTTTTGTATTAAATCACTTCCTGTTCGGAAGCAAACAGGGTAGAGCTTGGAAATTAGCCTGCAGTATTTGTTGGACACTCAAGTTGGGCATTTCTTGGCTCACTGCCTGGCCCTCTGTCTTGTCTCTGTCTCAGGCTCCCCCACTGGACTGAGCTCCTTGGGGCGGGTGGGAGCTGTGTTCATTCAGTTCTCTGAGTGCTTGAAACAGTGATCTGCGCCTGCACGTAGTAGGGCTTCAAATGCTTGTTAAATATATAAGCGCAAATGAAAAGTCTGTAGTTAACAAAAACAAGGGTAGAGCTAAGACCACTGGGCCCCACACCTCTCCCCCAGTTAGTGTGACCCCCTAATAAGCTGCATAAGGGCTCAGTGAAGAATGAGAAATTATCTGGGTCACCTTCACCTGCTCACCCCTGCCTCCCCAGATATAATCTCTTTCCTTCACACTGAGGGCTAACAAGGCTAATTAGGAAGGCTCTTCACATGCAAGGCTTGTTAAATTCACTGTAATTTTTGGCAGTAAAATAGTGCAACTAGCTCTGAGTAGACAGGAACCCCAGCCAATTGTGGCACGAGATTAGTGGAAATGAGGCCTGGTGTGTGAGTGGGTGTGTTGAGGGGGGGGGGTAGTTGGCTTTGAGCCCTGCTCCTCAATGCCTTGGCATACTTTGGAGGAGAGGAGTGTGGGCGTGGTTCAGAGTTAATGCTAATCTTCCTAGAAGGCCCCTCCCGCCTTGCTTAGGGCCTGGCTGAGGCAGGGAGGGATGATGGCTTTCTTCCCAGTGACACCCATCATCCCTGCAGTAGGATTACTGCTCAGGCTACTGTGTGTGGCCTCACCTAGAGCCACTTGCCAAGAAGAGTCAACAGGTCAATGTCCCTGGGGGGAAAGCAGTGAGGTTATTCTCTGGGGGAGCCTCCCTCACCCAGAAAGAACACGTGGATCCCAGGAGAGAAGACACTGTTGGCCAAGGGCACCCGGGCCATCTTCTCTTTGCTCTGGGATATCTTATGGGCGCAGTGATATCACACGTGTACAGGGGACGCTCCAAGTTCCATGGCTAGAGAACTACCGCAGGCCAGAGAGGCCAAGCCACATCTCATGTGCCCAGGAAACTGACCACCAAGCAGTGTTAAACCCACAACTCCTGTTCCGGGGACTAGCTCGTGCTGCTCAGAGGCACGCTCTTGGCAGTTCCTGCACCTGCAGGGCTGTTGCAGCATTTGATTGACTTCCGGGGTTTTCTTTGCCTCTTTGGGCCTCCGTTTCTCCAGCTAATCAGTTGCACAGTGAACTCATAAGGTTGACAGATATTAACAACCTGTCCTTTTGCTTAGGTCTTTTTTTCCCCCCCAAATTCCCCATACAGGGTCTGAGATCACTGATCAGAAAAGCTTGCATAGTACATTCCTTCCCAATGGATCTGCTCAGACAGGTGGTTGGCATACAGCAGAGAACACACGTGAGGAGGAGCTCAGTGGTTGACCGGGGTCAGCCTCGGATGCCCATAACAGCAGTAAGACATCCCTTGCTTGCAAGATTGATGCGGCCCCTAAATGAATGGCATGTGCTAGTCTTAGGTTCTCATTAGAGGCAGCGTTTAAGTCACATTGATAGACTAGCTTTAATCTGAGAACCATGGTAACTCTTATTTTACGACAACTCATGTGCACCCCCCACCCGGTCCCCGCCCTGCCCCGCCCTTCTTCCCAGACCACGCATACCTGTAGATAGAGGATTCTCCACGGGTGCCACCTTTTCAAATGTCTCCCTGAAGGAGGTGGCACAGAGGAAAAGCATCAGCTGCCAAGAAACCAGCGAGTTCATCCTGGTGAGAAGACAGGACCTGACAGTGCCCTGAGGATGAGATAGAAGGAAGGAGGGGAGACTAGGTCAGGCGCAGGGCATGGGCAGGGTGCTGCCCAGTGTGAAGAGGAAAGCCCTGGAGGCGGGGGGGGGGGGGGGGGGGGAACGTGTGTGGCACCCAGGAGGGACGGGTGAAGTGAAGCAGGGCAAGGAGTTTCACTGAGTGGAGGGCACTGAGGTCCAGACATCCTCTGGAGCCTGGGAGCTCCCCGCCGGGTTCTGCAGAAACCCTCCACTTCCTGGGCCCAACTCTCCCGTTAGACTGCAACTTCCCAAACCTGGCCCAGTTCCCTCCTGCTGCAGCAGAGACTTTCTTCTTTTCCTTTTCCAAGAAGAAAAGTAAGAAAGAGGCAATCATCTCATTATCTCTCATAACCCTTCGCAGACCTGAGGACTGTCATTAAATTGTCTTATTGCCTGTAATACAGGGAAGAGAAAAAACTTTCCCTGATGTATCAGGTCAGTGCCACCTTTTTCTAGTCTTTGTGGGCTCCAAGAGGATATGCACTCAATTGACCTCGTGGTTTCGGCTGCTGGGGTGGGAGCTGCGTACCCTGATCCACACTTCACCCCCTTTGCCTTTGCCCTCTCAGCCTCCCACCCCCACCCCAGCTCTTGCAGCCCCCAAGTTGAATTTCTGTTTGAAAAAGTCATGGGGGGGGGAGGGGCGCCTGGGTGGCTCAGTTGATTAAACATCCAACTCTTGGTTTCAGCTCAAGTCATGATCTTATGGTTTGTGAGATTGAGCCCTGCATTGATGCAGCTTGGAGCCTGCTTGGGATTCTGTCTCCCTATCTCTCTGCCCCTCCCCTGCTTGTGCTCTCTTTCTCAAAATAAATACTCATTAAAAAAAAAAGTCGGGGCGCCTGGGTGGCGCAGTCGGTTGAGTGTCCGACTTCAGCCAGGTCAGGATCTCGCGGTCCGTGAGTTTGAGCCCCGCATCGGGCTCTGGGCTATTGGCTCAGAGCCTGGAGCCTGCTTCCGATTCTGTGTCTCCCTCTCTCTGACCCTCCCCCATTCATGTTCTGTCTCTCTCTGTCCCAAAAATAAATAAATGTTGAAAAAAAAATTAAAAAAAAAAAAAGTCATCAGCACTTTGGTATTGTCCAACAAGCATGATTAAAGACAAACTAATGGGGAGGCAGGTCAAAGGGATGGACAAAAAGTGTGTCCACTGGAGCTGCCGTGGTTCAGGGGGGCAAGTGGGAGGGGCAGGGCTATCACTGGCGCCCATCAGCTGCTAAAGAATGGCTGCTTAGCATCGTCTACCCCTTTGTTCTTGCCCCCACCCCCACCCCCCACCCTGCAGCCTCCAGGATCTGGACACGGGGCAGATAGGAAGACTCCTGAAATGGGATCAAGAACGCTCAAACCTGAGGCGCCTGGGTGGCTCAGTTGAGTGTCCAATTTCAGCTCAGGTCATGATCTCGCAGTTCATGAATTTGAGCCCTACCTCAGGCTCTGTGCTGACAGCTCAGAGCCTGGAGCCTGCTTCCGATTCTGTCTCCCAGTCTCTCTGCCCCTTCCCCGCTCATGCTCTGTCTCTTTCAAAAATAAATAAACATTAAAAGAAAACACATTCAAACCTGGCTCCAGCTCTGCCCCCCTCCCTGTGGGATGTAAGTCACCCCCACTTCAGGCCCATTTTGCCTCTCTGTGAAGTAAGAGCATTGCATCAGACTGGACACCAACTGTCCCCTCAGATAGTCGCTTTTCCTTGCAGACTTTGATGCTGTGACACTCTGAAATCCAGACAAGTTTTCTGCACCGGCTTTAAGCCCTGGGTGGGTATGGAGGAGAGGCAGGATCAGTTCATTAGAGCAGTGTCAACCATTTCTTTTGTGGCTTCAGACCACGGATGCACACAGCCCAGGTTAGTTCAGAGATGATTCCTGAACTAGGTGCTGTGCTAGGTGCTAGGAGTGCACAGGTGTGCTAAGACACAGGGTGCTTGTTCCCAGCTCCTCCCCCAAGAACCTAGCTCAAGAAGTTGAGTTGTCTTAGCTGACCACTTCAAAATAACACCAGAAATGACAGGCTGGCGGCATGTGGGTACCCAGGGAGCTGTGGGGGCTTATCCTGGATGGGGGGCAGGCGGGTTTGCCACAGGGGGTGGCGCCACGGCTGTTTCTGAGCACTGGTCAGCTGCGTGAATACGGGATTAAGGAAGGCATTTCCATCAGGGGGCGCTGGAGCTGGCCAGCAGGGGCCGGGCGTGGAAGGGACCACAGGTCCTCGACAGAGCTTCCCTGGAGAGACAGACTGTCTGTGGTGAGGCTGGAGAAGGGGCACGGGGCAGGGGCCTTCATCCCAGTGTAGGCTGAGCCCGAGGGGGGAATGCGTGTGTGTTGCATTTCAGATGAAGCATTCCGGCTGCTATGCGCAGGCAGTGTGGTGAGTGGGGAAGGTGAGGGGTGGGCAGGCGTATGGTTAGAAGGCTAGTGTACTTTCTTCCAAGCTCCTGGCACCCCGTAGCGCCTCCTCCCCATTATAGATACCACCATGGCAGGTGAGCATGCCCACGTACCACCCACCCCCCCCCCCACCCCCCCCCCCCCCCCCCCCCCGCCCCGCCAGCACAGGGGCATTGAGCACGTTCCTCTCCCCACCCAGGCAGCACAGGGGCATTGAACATAGTAGAGTTGAATTGTTTGGAAAAGAACCATCAGCTTTCACAGGGCCTGGAGAGGCTGACCTGCTGTAGGCAATTTCTGTGCCCCCACCACAGGCTATGTACCTAATCAGTAAAAGATTCCAGGTGTGGTGGGAAAGCTTTTGAAGTGAGGTGGCTTCCTTCCTGGGGTGATCCCCGGTTCTTGGTGCAGGGGGCTAGCAGGGTGCAAAGGGGCTCTTGGGTTAGGTTTGTACTTGCCATCCGGAAGTTGGGAGAGCTGCTCGGAGGAGACCTGTGGAGCCCACGAGCCCTGAGGGCTTCCCTAGCTCCCTCCAAAAGCTCCCATGGCCTCTCATCCCAGCCAGAACTCACTCACTGTTCCTATTCCTTCCACTGTAAGGGATCCCCAAGGTCCTGGTTTCATAAATTTGAGTCAGGGTATTCACTGACTAATCCCAGAATAATCTGGCCAACCTGCTAATCAGGAAAGATCAGCATCCCCTTTGCCTGTCTGGGCTACAACTGTCGTTCTTGGAACTAAATTCCTGCTCCCACCTCTGGAGCCTGCCTGGGGCTGGGCAGATCCCTCTCCACGTGTGGATGCCCCCGGGGCACCTACCTTGGCTCTGTCCGGCCGGGTGGCAGCTCCGTGGGTCTCCAGGTGCTTCTTGGGTTGATGAACACGCAGAGAGAGGGGAGCTGGGCTCCAGGGCTCACCCTCATCAGTGCCCTGATCGCGTCCCTTTTATAAAGCCTGGGGTGACGTCTTGTCTCCAGGCATAGGCCCACCTCTGCCTCCTCCCCGCCCTCAGACCCCTCAGAGAGCACAGCGTTTGCTGTCTCCCACTGCCTGGCTCTCAGCACTGAAAGCAGCCTCTTTGTCCCCCTCCAGAAGCCCTCCAAGGCTGGCTTTCTGATTCCCACTCTTCCTTCCATCCTCCTCACCCCCTACACCCCAGACCCACTCAGCTGGAGACCCATTATGCCCCAGATGACATGGAAATGGACTATGTGAGGGGGAGGGGGGGACCCTGCCCTCTAGACAGGAAGTACAAGCACACCCAGTGTGAAGGAGCAGGAGAAAGGGGGCGGAAGAGAGAAAATCTAGAAGGTGAGCATACCTGGGAAGTGCCAAGGGAATCCAGACGGGTGATTTGCAAGTACAGCATCTGAAGATGCTGCTCGTGGGCTCCCCTCCACACCTCACCATCCCATGGCTTTGTAATCGCCGTGTTTGGAGGCAGCGACAGGGCTCCTCTTTGCATCCTGAGCATCTACTCCAGTGCTCGGTGTAGACACAGGGGGCCCTCATGGATATTTACTAGATGTATGCATTTACACTATGTAGATGCATTTACATCTACATCTATGTATGCAAATGCATCTATGTATTTACTAGATGTATGCATTTCAAGGGACTCTGGTCTCCATCCTGGGCCTGCAAGAACGCTCTTTACCCTTGGCCGAGGGGCTCCCCAGGACAGAGAACATCCCTTCTATCAGGCTTGGGCTCTCTGAAGGCAGGGGCTGTGTCTCCGCCCTCAGACGAGAAGCTCTCTGAGCCCAGGTGCTACCTGGAGGGTGTGCCATGCAGGCAGCCGCCTAATGAATGGTTGAGTAGCATTTCCCACCAGCACGCAGGCTGATACCCATCACTGGTCTAATGCCTACACTAACAGGGGTCTACAGACATATTATCTCACTCATTAGGGCCATTAACCACAAGGATAAAAATGATAGGCTACGAGAGCAGGCCTGCCCCTCGCTCAGTGGAATGCTGTATGTGTCGGCCTGCCCTGAGTCAGGGACTGGACTTGACAGGCTAGAGACAGTGACTCTGAGTCTCAGACACACTCACAGCCTGGGGATTTAATCTTCGCTCTCCTCCCATAAATACAGGGCAGGATGTAATACCAGCCCCAGTCTGATCGCGGTGGGGCTCCGGATCTCTGTCCGCAGCCATGTCAACAGCCTTTTGAGTTGACTTGGAATCTGAGGTCAGTCATTCAACTCTGTTCTTCCTTCTGGACTTGGAGAGGGCTGGGGATGATGGGGAGATGAGTCACTGCAGGGTGGAGGCAGCCCCCACTTCCTTTCCAGCCCCCTCAACCAATGATCCAAGTTCAAGGAGCTCGTCTCTGCTGTTCAGACCATTGAGCTGGTGCCTTGAAGCCTCCGGAACAGCTGTGGGAGCCAAGAATCATTACTTCAGACAAAGAGTGAGCAGCACACTCCATATCTAGGTTATTGTGGAGCGGGCCTTGAGAGCTGGGCCTTGAGTACAGATCGGGAGAGGGGGCCACGGGGATGAGCCAGCTGGCTTTAGGGCCTCCCTAAGCTTCTCAGCTCCTATTCTGTCAGAAAATATGCTTTAGAGAAAGGGAGGGGCAGGGGCTGGGGACCACCGCCCCCTGCGTGCCTCCAGGAGAGGACAGGATCGGCCACCAGCTTCTGTTGTCACTGGCTGTCACACATCCTCTCCATGCCTGGGGCCCAGACTCAGCCAGCTCCCCAGAAATCTCTGGCACTTTCTGGCTGGGTCACCTAGACTCTCTGAATCTGTTTCTTTGGCTCTAATAAGGAGCTATGAATAGCCACTTGCCTCAATACCTACGCCTTAGGCACAATGCTCCCGGGTGCCCCCTCCTCATCTGCTCTTGTCAAATGGAGAAGGTGTGGGGATGGGGAGAGGAGTTGAGGAGAAAGGGGCTTGAGGGGAGACGGGAAGGCTCCATTGCACTGGGGCAGCAGTCTCACCAGGGCCCCTCACCCCAAGGCATCATCACCAAGCCACATGCATAATCTACTTACCGCACTCAGGAAGGGGATGTCAGAGGCATTGCCCAGGAAGCCAAAGACGACAGGAAAAAAGCCCCTAGGAGCAGAGGTGGGGGGAGGGGTCAGCGATGGCCTGGGGCAAGATCCACCCAAAGGCTCCAGCTTTGGTTCCCCAGAAAGCGGGCCCTTGGGCACTGGGGGCAGGCTTGGTTCTGCACCCCCTGGGTTTGGGGAGGCAACCATGCAAAGTGGTTAAGAATAAAGGGGCTGCGGGGCGCCCGGGTGGCTCAGTCGGTTAAGCATCCGACTTTGGCTCAGGTCATGATCTCACGGTCCGTGGGTTCGAGCCCCGCGTCGGGCTCTGTGCTGACAGCTCAGAGCCTGGAGCCTGCTTCAGATTCTGTGTCTCCCTCTCTCTCTGACCCTCCCCTGTTCATGCTCTGTCTCTCTCTGTCTCAAAAATAAATAAAACACTAAAAAAAAAAATTAAAAAAAAAAAGAATAAAGGGGCTGGGGTCAGGCTCCTTGGGTTCAAATCTGGGCTCTGCCACTTGCTTGTGCTGTATAAACTTGGGGCAAAATTCCTCAACTTCTCTGAATCTCAGTTCCCAGCTGTAAATGAGGTTAATAATAGTATCTACACCATAGGGCCTTCCGCAAAGAAACGTTCAAGAAGTGTTTATTTGGGGGCACCTGGGCGGCTCGGTTGTTTAAGCATCCGGTGTGGGTCGCGATCTCACGGTCGGTGAGTTTGAGCCCCATGTTGGGCTCTGCGCTGAGAAAGCGCGAAGCCTGCTTGGGATTCTCTCCCTCCCATTAGACAAATTTTTTAAGAAAAGAAGCGTTTGTATCATTGTTACTGTCTTCTCCTCCCTGGACTGGGTGGGTGCTGCCTGCTTCAGATTTCCTGGGCCCCCGCATGGGTAGCTGCTGGCGGCCGTGCTCATGGGTGTTTTCCCTGGTGCCTCGGCGTGGTGCCCACGCGTGGAGCCACCCTTTGCCCTTGGCTTCCCCACTCTTGTCAAACACACCGTGGCAAGGTCTGGCTTTGAACATGTGCACCATCGTTCAAAGGGCTTGGAAACACTGAGGTTGGCGTGGAGGAGAGCCCTGTGTGTGTGGAGAGGCGAGGGGGTTAGACAATTGAATGCTGGCTGAGCTATTTCCTCTCCCGGGGCCTCATTTCCCCGAGGCTCACCGACATCTCTGACGTCCCTTAGAGCTCTGATTTTGGTTTTCTCGCCCCCCCCCCCACCCAATGCTGTTGCAAGGGGTCTTTGTCAAGGTTTACATTTGGTTCGAGCTACTGAATCTGCAGTGGCCCCACTCACCCTTCTAATCCCTCAATAAATGGTCACTGTCGTCAGAATTTTTCTTCTCGACTAGGTTGCGAGGTCCTCGGGAAGTTTCTCCCTGTTGAGCGCCACATCCCCCCACCTAGCTCTGTATTTGGCACGCAGTAGGTACTTTTTGTGTTTTTGACTGTTTGAATAAGTGGCTGTTTGAATAGTGACATGTCTGGATGTTAAACAAGTGGGTGGCAGAGTGCGTGTGAGAAAATTTAGTTTCTCGAAGCTACATTATATGATGTCTAGGAGGTCTGGGCCATTCAGGCTAATCAAAGTGTTTTCAAGGCTGCACTGGGCAAACGGAGGGCTTTATGAGAAGTCGGGGTCCTGGCCCCGGCTCCTTCCGGTGAGTGCATAAGCCATGCTTCTTCCAGCCCGTCTTCTCCATCCCACCACTGTCCTCCGTGTCCCAGAGACAATAGGCATCCTCCCTCTCTAGCCCCACCTTCCCGACATCCTTTCCTTTCTTCTCCTTAAGCAGCCCCCAGTCTCCTCTTAAAGCTTGCCTGTCCCCACGGCCTGTCTCAGGACAGGCCCTCCCTGCCCTGGACACCTCCCTGGCCTTGGCAGTGGCCACACATCTTCGCTGACTTCCACCCCACCTTTCAGCAGGCCAGGCTGACACTGGACAGGCCGAAGGACATGAGGCCAGCAGCCAGGGATGCCTGGATCAAGTCCAGATCCTCTGCATACTTTGTGTGAGACCTCCAGTGGGGGGGGGGAGGGGGGGCAGCCTCTCAGATCTGGTTTCCTCATCTGCAGAGAGCAATCCTGCAGTGGGTTGTAAAGACGATAAAGTGAGGTGACGACTGTGAACGTGCTAGGGGCATATGAGGGGCCAGGCAAATGCTAGTTCACTGCCCCTCCTCCCTGCTGGATTCTTCAAGTTGAAGGCAGGCCCTGTGTCTCCTCCTTAAGGGCAGGCCTAGGGCCGGGCACACAGCAGGTGCTCAATGTTTGCAGGTGGATGGGCCAATCCCTCCAATTTGTCCTTCGTCCTACTGTCGGAGGGACCTTCCAAGTGTCTGCCTGATGCCCATCTGCTTTTCAGTCCTTCTGTGGCTCCCATCCGCGGGATAGCATCCCTGTGTCTGCATACCCTGTCGGTCGTGCTGGCCAAACCTGGCGGGGTGATCTCAGCTGCTCAGAGGCCCTGGTGGGCTCATCCAGGGGAAAGAGACCCGCACTCACTTGAAGAGGCTAAGGAATCCATAGGTTTCCAGGAACATGCCCAGGAGGGGCCAGCGCAGGAGCACAATGACCACACCCCCCAGGAAGAAGCTGGTCCCTTTGAGCTTGTGCCTCTGGAAGAAGAAGGAAAAGGTCTTCCTCAGGCCGATGATGAGCAAGAGGCCAGTCAGGAATAGCAGCTGCGGGGGAGGGAGGGAGAGAAGCATGAGAACCAACACACCAACACCCCCCGCCCCCCACCAACGGGGAGTCAGGGGCCAGGCCTGGGGCAGGACTTGCTGCCTCTTCAGGAAGAGTTCTGTTAGGAGCAGAACCGCCCCGAGACAGGAGGATGGACAAGGAGGACTTTGAAGGTCTCCATCCGTTCACCCAATTCAACCCAACTTCTTGGCTCCCAATCACTTTTTCATATATGACTTTATTTCTTGTCACACCAACACTTCCCGGGGAAGACGGCATAGACAGAGTCTCTCCATTTTATGGAGGTGAACACTGAGGCAGCCATACCTAGCCATAGCCAGCCATCAGGGCTCCACTGTCTGGCCCCGTCACTATCTTCAGCTTGGCTCCTAATGGTCCCTTAGGAGTGCCCCGGTGTCCATCAGATTTAACTCTCTGGCTTTCTTCCAGCATGTTCCATGCCTTTCTTCCCCTTCCTCATACTTTTTCTCTTGCTGTTCCTTCTGCCTCCACACCCATTGCCTTTCCAAATTCCTTTTCGTCCCTCTCCAGCTGGATATGCTTTCTTCCTCCAGACATCTTGTTCTAGATTAAGTGTTCTTATCTTATTGCGACTTTATGGCTGCCCCTGCCTCCCTTCCCAGTCACGGACGTTCACGTTATGTCCCTATCCCTAGACAGGGACGTTCCACTGGCAGGGACAGCAGCCCATTCATCTTGGTACCTGCAGGGCCTCACCCAGAGCTTTGGCATGAGAATCCACGTCCTCGGATTCTCCGCGCCCAGCAGGCCTCGCTGCCCACCCCCGGCCACCCTCACCGGCCCAGGCTTGCTGGTGCAGACCCCTGGATGGGCACAATCTGAATGAACTTGGGGCCCATCTTCCTGGCAATTGAGACCTCAGGTAGGTTGGTGGCGGAGGGTACACAGGCTTGGGGACTCACGTTTCCGAAGGCCAGGAGCACCGAATCAAAGTACAGGAGTATTCCAAAGAGGATGAAGAAGATTCCGAAGCCGGTGGTGCCCACACCAATTTCTGCAATGGGCAAGGAGGATGGGGTGGGATGGGCTCTGGGGAGCAGGTTGGGATGCTGGAAGTTTCCCCCACTGCTACTGGACAGTTGCCCTCTGGACGGTGGGGGATGGGGCGGCTCCATTTCCACCCAGGAATCTCAGCTTCCGTGCTCACGGGGAATGATGGGACGGGAAGGGAAAGGAAGGGCAGGCACGGATTTATGTTTCGCCCCTGCACGCCCCTGATCCGTTCCGGGCGCTGTGGCATTCTGTCCTCACCATGGGTCTGTGAGGCGGCTAGTGCTACCCTCGCTGCCTTTTGTATTTTCAGCTTCCCCTTGTTTACAAATGCTACATTGTCTACACGATGGTCAGGGTTGGGTCCCTCCGGTCCTGTCCTCCTGCAGCCGGTTGCTGCTGATGCCCAACTCACACCCAGGCAGAAGCGCACCACTGACCACTCACCACCACCAGCCCCGAAAAGCTTAGAACCGCCCGGCTGTCCTGCTCGATCTCTCAAGAGGCCTGCCCTCCTGGATTATTCTTCACACTGTGCGCTTCCTCCTCTAACTGCCCCATCCGCAGCTTTCAGGTGGCGACCTCTCATACTTAATTGGAAAAATAGAAGAATGTGCTCAGTGCTCACCTGGGAGTCTGCAACCTGGCCAACACCTGCTGCCCCACTCTGCACCCTCCCTCCTGCCACAGCACCTTGGGTGGCCCACCACACGCCCCTCAGCTTCCTCTAGCGTCAGTCCCGAGACTGGGCAGTTCTGTGCCAGGTTCTGGACCCACGCCGCCAGCACCCCACCCCGGTTTGTAGTGTGTCTTTTTGCTTCGTGTCCCAGGGCAACCTTTGAAGCTGCAGGCGTTTGCTGAGGGCCAGTGAGCACAGCACAGAAGGGCAGGATATTAAGGAGCCCCTTGTTTGGTCAAGGGGCTACATCTCTGACATTTTGATGGATCTTCCAGATCGCTCCCCTCAGGAGGAGTTGTCACAAGAGCAGGATATGAAGTTCCCCTTTTCCCGAAACCCTCTGCAGCCCACAGAATTGTTCATTTTACTTATCTCTGCCACTCTGAGAGTCCACCAGTGACCATTCACTGCGCGGCTTCATTTCTAAATGGAATTAAACTGTCATTTTCAATGGTGATGAAATACACATACAATTCAGCAACTTCGCCATTTCTACGCACACGCCCAGGGGCGTGAAGTACCTTCACAGTGTTCTGCGATCGTCACCGCCAGCCACCTCCCGGGCTTTCCATCTGTCACAACTGAAACTCTGTCCCCATTGAACAGTAACTCCCCGTTCTCCAGTCCCTCTCAGCCCCCGGCAACCTCCACTCTATTTTCTGGTTCTGGGAGTCTAACTAGGTGGCCTATATGGGAAGTCATACAGGGTTTTCACGTGACTGGCTTATTTCACTTGGCATAATGGCCTCAAGGTTCATTCAGGCTGCAGCCCTCGTCGAATGTCCCTCTTGTTTAAGGCTGAGTGATAGTTCATTGTATGGATGTAACACAGGTTGTTTATCTACTCATCTGTGGGTGGAACTTGGGTGGTTTCCACCTTTTGGCTACTGGGAATAATGGTGGTGTGACCATGGGTGAACAAAGATCTCTTCGAGACTCTGCCTCCATTTCTTCTGGAGTATATACCCAGCAGTGGGTTTATAGATGATGCTAGATGATAGGGTAGTTCTGTTTGTAAGGTTTTGAGGGAGCGCCACACTGTTTTCCACAGCAGCTGCATTTGACATTCCCAGTACGAGGGTCCAAGGGTTCCAATTTCTATGCATCCTCACCAACGCTTGTTATTTTCGGTTTTGTTTTGTTTTGTTTTGTTTTGTTTGTCTTCTTTTTGATAACATCCATCTTAATGAGTGGGAGGTGGTATCTCGTTGTGGTTCGGTTGGCATTTCCCTGATGATCGGTGATCGTGAACATCTTTTCTTTTTTAAACGAATTAATTTTTGAGAGGCAGAGAGAGAGAGAGAGAAAGAGAGAGAGAGAATGATCAGGAGCGGGGTAGAGTGAGAGGGAGAGAGAATCCCAAGCAGGTTCTGTGCTGTCAGCACAGAGCCTGGCACGGGGCTCAAACTCACCAACCGTGAGATCATGACCTGAGCTGGAATCAAGAGTCAGACGCCTAACCGACCGAGCTGCCCAGGCGCCCCTTGAACATCTTTTCATGTGCTTGTTGGCCGTTTGTAGATCTTCTTTAGAGAAATGTCCATTCAAGTCCTTTGCCCATTTTAACAGGTTGGAGTTGTTGTTGTTGTTGAGTTGTAGGAGTTCTTTATATATGCTGGATATTAACCCCTCATCAGACATATGGTTTGCAGATATTTCTCCCATAGGAGAAATCACTCTGTTGATTGTGTCCTTTGATGCAGGGAAGTTTTCAATCTTGATACACTCCAATTTAACTACTTTTTCCTTCGTTGCCTATATTTTTGTTATTATATCCAAGAAATCATTGTCAATTTCAGTGTCGTGAAGCATTTCTCCTAAGTTTTCTTTAAGAGCTTTATAGTTTTAGCCCTTACTTTGAGTTAAGATAAACTTTGAGTTAATTCTTGCAGATGGTATAAAGTACAGGTTCAACTTCATTCTTTTGCACATGGATGTCCAGTTTGCCCAACGTCGTTTGTTGAAAAGACTGTCATTTCCTCACTGAATGGTCTTGTCACCCTTGCTGAAAATCACTTGACCTCTGTATCTGGGTTTACTTCTGGGCTCTCTGTTCTATCCCTTTGGTTTATGTGTCCATTTCTATGCTAGTCCCACACTGTTCTGATCACTGTAGTTTTCTTAAAAGTTTTGAAACCAGGAAGTGTGAGACCTCCAATTCTGTTCTTTTTTAAGATTGCTTTCGCTCTTTGAGATCCCTGAAGGTTCCATATGCATTTTAGGATGGACTTTTCTGTTTCCACAAGAAACGCCATTGGGATTTTGATAGAGATCACACTGAATCTGTAGATTGCTTTGGGGAGCATTGACATCTTAACAATATTAAATCCTCCAACCCATAAACAGAAGATGTCTATTTATTTGTGTCTTAAAACTTCCATCAGCAACACTCAGTATTTTTCAGTAAGACTTTTGCCTCCTTGGTTAAGTTTGTTCCTAAGTATTTATTCTTTTTTAAAAAAATTCTTAAGCATTTATTTATTTTTGAAGGAGGGACAGAGGGAGGGCAGGAGGGAGAGGGGGAGAGAGAGGGAGAGAGAGAGAGAGAGAGAGAGAGAGAGAGAGAGAGAATGTGAGCAGGGAAGGGGCAGAGAGAGAGGGAGACACAGAATCTGAACCAGGCTCCAGGCTCTGAGCCATAAGCACAGAGCCCAACAAGGGTCTTGAACCCATGAACCACGTGATCATGACCTGCTGAAGTTGGATGCTTAACCGACTGAGCCACCTAGGCGCCCTGTAATTTTCTTCTATTTGATGGTATTATAAATGGAACCACGTTGCTTCCTTTGAAAAAATTACTGGTGATGTGACACTTCGAGTTTACGCTGTAGTTCTGCGACATACTTTATCTATTTCATATATTTAGAACGCCTTCTTTTCTTTTTATTGTAAATTATGTGGTAGATGGGGATATGGCAAGACTTTCTCAACGACAACATGTGTAACTTTATTTAAAATGGCTTCATTTTTAGGAGCACCTGCCTGGCTCAGGTGGAAGGGCATAGAACTCTTGATCCTGGGGTCATGAGTTTGAGCCCCAAGTTGGGTGTAGAGGTTACTGAAAAAATAAACTTTAAAAAATGGCTTAATTTTTTAGAAATTGAAGGTGGCTTAATTTTTTAAAAGTGTATTTACTTTGAGAGAGAGAGGGCATGCACATGTGCAAGTGGGGGAGGGGAGAGAAAGAGAGAGAGAGAGAGAGAGAGAGAGAGAGAGAGAATATTCCAAGCAGGCTCTGTGCTGTCAGCACAGAACCTGATGTGGGGCTCGAACCCACAGACCATGAAATCATGACTTGAGCCGAAATCAAGAGCTGGATGCTTAACTGGCTGAGCCACCCAGATGTCCCTTAATTTTTTTTTTAAAGAAACATAAAGGTAATTTTTAAAGGGAAAAATTTTACTGGACTTGCTAACTAACATCTTAGAATGGGACCCTATAATACCTATGAAATTTGTATTACTGCCATACTTTTAGAGATAGTTATAAAATGTTGTTAAAAGTCTGTTATAAAATGTTGTTAAGAGTCTGGTTGTTTCGAGGCAGAACTGTAAAAACAAAACAAAAACAAAGTCTTTGAGACTAGACTTATTGGCTATGTTCTGTTTACAAGGGAAAGAAAATCAAACAACGCTATCATCATCAGGTCATTTTTCATCATCTGTTACCATAGTGAACTTAAGAGGAGTAGGGTCAGGTTCAGTATAGAAATAAGGCCAAAAGACTTCTTTAAAAGAATCACTAAACATAGAGATAAGAGGAGGGATGTCTGGCTGGCTCCGTGAGTAGAGCATGTGACTCTTGATCTCGGGGTTGTGAGTTTGAGCCCCACGTTGGGGGCAGAGATTACTTTAAAATACAAACGAGACCAAGACCTCATTTAACTCACGGTACAGAAAAAAATGCCAGTCTCACTGGGTCTCCCATTTGGCAGAGCTGGATTTTGTGAGGACCCAAGGCGACACCCTCTCTCTCGACACATCCAGCTGCCCAGAATGCATCTCCTACTAGTGGCCGATTCCTTCCGTTTCTGACAAACCTCGGTGACGTATAGGCACTTGTCTCCTACCATTAAAATGTCATTGATTCCAATTCTGATGATACACCCTTCCCTTCCATCTCCTTTAGTAGATGTTTTTGTATAGAAATGGTGTGAATATCTTATTGGGTTTTCATTTTGTTGTGTTAAAACATCCGTATGTCCATCCTGCAAACACTTAAGAAGACCCTCTCACTCACTTTGCAGACACAGCATAAGTTTCTTGAATTCACGCTATGTTCTCCCCGCTCCTGCAACAATGATTTACTGGCCTGGAGAGTTATCACTTTTCCAACTTGTTCCATGTCTTTCCTCAAGAGCTGGTGCAGTTCCAGAATTTTCCTGCACTGGGGGCAGCCTTCCTTAAGGGCCATGCTTGCTGCTTCCGGGGCCCAGGGGGAAACTGCACTGTGGACACAAAACCTCACTGAAAAGGGTCAGAAACTCTGTTTCTCATACATAAACCTCAGACCTTTCTTTGCCTCTCGCTCCCAGGAGCTTAGCGATTTCAGTTGCTACCAACCGGGGGCTGCTCTTGAAGTTCTCCTCGGGGCAGCAAGCGAGGTGGCCGAGGGGGCGGGAGATGGGGCATGTCACCAGGAGTGACAGAAGTACCTGCAGCCAACGTCCCCATGAGCCACACAGATGGGGCAGCGCTCCCCCTGCTGGAGACCCGCCAGAGTTGATGTTTCTTCAATCATTTGATTTAGGTGGTGTCCCCCTAAATCAAGCGGGACCCCCCACCCCCACCCATTACAAAGTTACTCTCCAGCCCCCCACCCCGACCCTGCCAGGATGCCCTCCTCACCCTGCCCTGGTGGCACCCTCTCCCTCCCAGCTGACAGCTTTAAGACTAAATCAGGACTAGGAATAGGAAGGAGGGAAAGAAGAGAAAGAGCCTTTCTTCACTTTCAAAATTAACCAACAGCGATTCCTAGTGAAAACTGGTAACACTCATGACCACCCTGGGCCAGGCACAGTCTAAGCACTTCACCCATATTCACTCATTCACTCACATATATTCACACGCATTCACTCATTCATTTTCATCGCTGCCTATGAAGTGGGTTATGTAGGAAACCCTACTGCGCTGTTGGCCCCACGTCACAAACAGAATAGAAACGCGGAGAGGTTGAGTCACTTGCCCAGCAGGACGCAGCCAGTAGCTGGCAGAACCAACGTCTGCCCCCAGTCGTCTGGCTCTAGAAGATGTGCCTTTAACCAACCCGTCCAGTCTGCTTCTGCCCCCAGACCCCTCCACAGGAGTGGCTCTTGCTCCGGCCGTCCATGATGTCCCTGTTCCCAGATCCGACAGCCATCCATCCAGGTGGGTGTCGGCCCTCATCTGTCAGTGGTTGGCCGCTCCCTTCTCAAAACACCCTCCCTTGGCTTCCGTGACACCGTGTTCTCGCTTCTCATCCTGCTGTTCCCACCACTCCGTCCCAGTCTCCTTTGCCAGCTCCTCCTCCTCTCTCTTCCTCTGGGGGTTTCAGTTGCTCGGGGCTTCAGCCCGAGCTCACTTCTCTTTTCATTCTATTTCACATGCATTCCCACGTCTTTAAATATCACTTGTGTGCTGACAGCATCGATATTTCTCTTTCCGGCCCATGCCTCTCTTTGAGCTGCCAAACTCACACCCAGCTGCCGGCTTGGCATCCCAGCTTGGCGCTCTCCCTCCAGGGCCTCTGGAACTCCACAGGTCCAGGCGGAGCTACAGGGCTTCCTCCCTTGGTTTTCCCCAAATGAATAAAAATGTCCCTCCCCCCCTCCCGCCCCAGCCAGCAGCTTGAGGCGGAAGCCCGAGAGCCATGCCGAGACCCCCTCACTGCTCTCGCCATCCCTCCTGTTCGGCCCACAGCTAAGTTTTACTGCTTCTTCTTGCCTAAGCTATCTTGAAAGGGGTGCCTTTCCCTCCACCTTTACCGCTAAATTCCAAGCCACCGTCATCTCTTTCCTGGACTCCTACAACACTCTCCAGTTTGTCCCCTACTTCAGTCCCCCGCTTCTCGGCCCTTCCCCACACAGCACTCAGGGGCCTTAGAAAGCATACAGCCCAATCATATTAGCGCACCGCTCGGGACCCTTCGTGGCTTCCCACTGGGCTTAGGCTACAAGTGTCCCCTGAGCCACACCTTGGCTTACAGGCTCTGCATGGTGTGGTCTCCACTTGCCTGTTCATCTTCCTCCTGCCACCATCCCCTTTGCCTATCATTACCACATTACCCTTCCTCCCTTGCTCCCTCTCCCTCCTTCTTCCCTCCCTTCCTTCCTCTCTTCTTTCCTTCCTTCCTCCCTCCCTCTTTCTTCTTTTCCTCCCTCCCCCCTCCTTCTCCCCTCCCTTCCTCCCTCCCTGACCCCTCCTTCTTCCATTCGTCTCTTCTTCTTTCCCTTCCTTCTTTCCTTCCTTCCTTCCCTCCTTCCCTCCTTCCCTTTTCATCACTGTGTCTCTGAGCCTTCCTTCCTCAAGGCCTTTGTATATAGGCTTCCTCCCACATTATCTGCCTAAGGCATACACATCCTTTAAGTCGTAAGTTTCCAGAGGGCAACCTGGTCCACTCACCATTACCTGACCTAAATCTGGTTCCCTCATCTCTCTCTCTCTCTCATTGCGGACTTCCCACACTTTGGTTTAATAAAATGTTGGCTTGCCACCAGAGTCAGGGGTCAGCTCCCTTCTCTATTTTTATTCCCTAAGTCAGCAGTTCTCAACCCAAGGGATGGACGGGCAGGGGTGATTTTGTTCCCCAGGGGACATTTGGCAATGTCTGCACACATTTTTCAGGGTCACAGATGGGAGGAGGACATACCAGCAGCAAGGACAGACCCGCACGACAAAGAATTGTCCTGCCCCCAAATGTCAGCAGTGGGGAAGCTGAGAAACTGTGCCCTAGGCGACCTCATGCACTCGTGGCCTTAAATACCGTCTATATGCTGGCAACTCCCAAATGTCTCTAACTCGGCGCTCAACCTTGAACTCCAGACTCCTATACCTGACTGCCTGTTTGACAGCTTACCTGGATGTCTACTAACACAGCAAACCCGACATGTCCAAAACCCAAATCGACCCATCTAATCGCTCAGGCTGAAAATACTGGTGGGATTCTCGACTTCTTTCTCTCATGCCCACATCAAGCCCACCAGCAAATCCTTCCAGCAGTTTCCTCAAAGCTGACCAAGCCTTGACCACTTTCCACCACTTCACTGCCACCGCCCTCACGGCTTCTACCATCTCTCACCTCGGAACTGTCCCCCTGTGGCTGACCGCACATCTCCACAGTCTGTTTGCAATCCGGCACCTGGAGCGATCTTTTAAAAATGTACATAAATTGTACACTGGAGTATTACTCGGCAATCAAAAAAGAAGGAAATCGTGCCATTTGCAACCACGTGGCTGGAACTAGAGGGTATTGCGCAAAGCAAAATTAGTCAGAGGCAGACAAATATCGCACGACTTCACTCATAGGAGGAATTTAAGAGACAAAACAGATGAACATAAGGGAAGGGAAGCAAAAATCATATAAAAACAGGGAGGGGGATGAAACAGAAGAGACTCTTAAATATGGAGAACAAACGAGGGCTTGTGGGGGGGGGGGACGGGCTAAATGGGTAAGGGGCACTAAGGAATCTACTCCTGAAATCATTGTTGCACGGATGCTAACTAATTTGGATGTAAATTAAAAATATAAAATTAAGATAAATTTACACAAATTGGGGCGCCTGGGTGGCTCAGCTGGTTAAGCATCCAACTTCGGCTCAGGTCATGATCTCGCGGTTAGTGGGTTTGGGCCCTGCGTCCGTCTCTGTGCTGACAGCTCGGAGCCTGGAGCCTACTTTGGATTCTGTGTCTCCCTCTCTCTCTGCCCCTCCTCTGCTCACACTCTGTCTGTCTCTCTCTCAAAAATAAATAACATTAAAAAAAAATTTTTTAGAGGGCGCCTGGGTGGCTCAGTCGGTTGAACGACTTCAGCTCAGGTCATGATCTCACGGTTCGTGGGTTCGAGCCCCACGTCAGGCTCTATGCTGAACGCTTGTTCAGAGCCTGGAGCCTGCTTCGGATTCTGTGTCTCCTCTCTCTGCCCCTCCCCCACTCACACTCTGTCTCACTGTCTCTCAAAAATAAATAACTGTAAAAGAATCTTTTTAAAATAATAAAAATGTCCATAAATTGGGGTACCTGGGTAGCTCAGTCGGTTGAGCGACCGACTTCAGCTCAGGTCATGATCTCAAGGTTCGTGAGTTTGAGCCCTGCATAGGGCTGGGCTCTGTGCTGACAACTCAGAGCCTAGAGCCTGCTTCAGATTCTGTGTCTCCCTCTCCCTCTGCCCCTTCCCAGCTGGCACTCTCTCTCAAAAATAAATAAATCTTTAAAAAAAAGCTTAAAAAAATAAAAATGTACCTATATCATATCACTCACTCCTTTGTACAAAACCCTCCAGTCATTTCCCATCTTGTGGAGATAAAACCAAAGTTCTTACACAGCCTCATTGTTCGGTGACCTCCCAGACCTAAACTCCTCCCACCCTCCCCTTTACTCACTTTGCTGCAGCCACACCACACGCTAAGTATGCTAATGCCTCAGGGCCTTTGCACGGGCTATTCCCGCTCCTGGAAAAATTTCCCCTCCAGATCATTGCATAGCTTTGCTTCCTTGCTTCTCTGTATAAAAGGAAGCCTTCCCTAACCACGCTATACAACGCAGTAACCCCTCCTAACTCACTCTCCCTAGCCTCCCTACTCTATTTTATTTTTGTCCAGAGGACCCATCACCATCTGACATACTACATACTTATTTCTTGATCTGTTAATTCCCTGTTTCCCCACCCTAGTTTGTAAGCAGGAAAAGGTCTGTTCCATTTCAGTATACTATTGTATACTCTATGCCCAACACAATGCTTGGCACAGAGTGGGGACAAATTTGTTCAGTGAATGAATATTATCTCCAGTTCACAGATGAGATCCTGGGCTCAGAGGCTTTAAATCACAGTTCTCCCTGCCCCTCCCACACCTGTGGACTATCTCCCTTCCCTCTCCCTGCAAAGGAAGAGAAGGATATTTAGGAGTGGGGCACCTGGGTGGCTCAGTCGGTTAAGCTTGGGATTTCAGCTCAGGTCATGATCTTGTGATTTGTGAGTTCAAGCCTGGCGTGGGGCTGTCAGCACAGAGTCCGTTTTGGATCCTCTGTTCCCCTCTCTCCCTGCCCCTCCTCCACTCATTCTCTCTCTCTGTCTCGAAATAAATAAACTTAAAAAAAAAACAACCATATTTAGGAGTGATGGTATGGTAATTTGGGGACAGGCGTGGAGTTTAGTTTTTGGTAAGAAGAAACCCAAGGTGGAGTGCCTGGCTGGCTCAGTCTGTGGAGCGGGCGACTCTTGATCTCGGGGTCATGAGTTCGAGCCCCACGTTTGGTAGAGTTGACTTCAAAAAATAAAAGAGAAACATGAAATTTAGAAGAAGAAGAAGCGTGCCAAGACCACAGGAGACGCTGAGAGTTTGTGCGGAAAATGTCTGAATGGGCAGAGGCCTCCTGAGTCCCCCTTGGCGGCATCCCGGGTCTAAGAACCATGATGGGAAAGGGAACAGCACGGTGGGGGGTGAACTTGCCGCCCCCCCGCCCCCCAAGGCACCAACCTCTGGCTACGCGGGGGTCCTGAGCAACCCTCCCCCCACGGGGAGGCAGAGGAGCCACACCCGGTCCTGGCCCCGCTGCCCGGAGGATGCCAGCACAGCACCTGCCGGCCACCGGCTCCAGAGGTCGCCTTCCCTGCTGCCCAGAGAGAGATCCTGGCTGGGAGGGGCGGCGTCTCCCTCCGCCCCAGGCTGGATCCTCCCTTCCAGCCCAGCCCCCTCCACGGCACCGGCCCCCCCACTCACTCTGCCATTCGGTGATGGAGATCATGCCGCAGGCTGCCTGGGGGGCCTTCCGGGTCGAAGCTGCCTAGGGGAGAGGAGCAGGGAGGATCGCGCTAGTGCGTGCTCCAGGCAAGCTGACCCTTGGGAAATTGTGAAACGGGCCTCTGGTAAATCATTAACTCCCTCCGCTCTCCAAACCCCACCTCTCCCCCCCTCCCCACCCAAACGGCTGCTTAAAGTCGCAGGCTCCCTTCTCCTGGATCTTCCCAGAGGACACCAGCCCCGGGCACACGCTCCGCCCACCTGGCGAAGGCAACGCCCACCTGACCCAGCCAAAGCCCCCCACTCCCGCGCCCTGAGGCTGAGTGTAACTGCTTCCAAGTCCTCCGCAGAACTCAGACTGTAGAGTGGACTGGGATCTCGGGCTCCCCGGGTTCCTTGCCTGGCCTGGTGGGGGTGTGGCAAGAGTTGGAATCCGCGTTTCTCCTCGGAAAAGTATTCAATTCATCGTGCCTGTGAAGTCCGCTTGCTTGGCGCTAGTACCCATGCTAGACGCTAGGGGGCGGCAAGCCACTGGGTAAAACCTGTTGCCGGCAGTCTCTGGGAGAGCCGGGTTGGGTTACACCAAGGGCAAAAGCGCCCCAGAGGAGTTAGACACAAAAGGCTTCGACCTCCTTTTCCCCAGCGGTGTCCAGCGGCGGACAATGAGGTTGAGCCAGGGAGGATGAAAGATGAATTTGGGCTTGGGATAGGGCTGGACGATTTCAGAAGCCTAGTTCTGAAAGTCCACCCACCAGCTGTGTAGACATGGGTCATCCTTCCCTCCGTCTGTGGGCCTGTAAAAAGAGGGGCAGATAGTTCTTAACATCCTTTCTGCCACCGTAGAGCCGTGGCTCTCAACCCATGAGCCAGCATCCCCTTTGTAATGTCCCCTCTATCCTGAAATGAAGTTCATAGATGATATGAGCAATCTACACACATCATTTTTAAAAACACAAAACTATATGAAGAAGGGAAAAATCATAATAAAGCACGATGTCTCTCAATATATTAATGTTCAGGCAAGATTTAATGAAGCCATAAGTGAAACAGGCAGATTGCTTGCACCTACTTATAATAAATACACTTAAATTTAAGAGAAATGGAAGACCAGACAGTCATTATATACAAAACAAAATAAAAACAAAAACACCCTCCCCACCCACAAGAAAATGAGAGAGTAGTAGGAAATGAACAAAAGAATAAAACCCATTAGGTAAATTACAACAAACGGAGTGTACTTACATATAAAAAGAGAAAGAGCCTTAATTGAAAGAGGGATAACATAGCAAGGCAGAGTGGAGACAATGAGGAGGCACGATGTGAATGCAAATGAACTGGGTCTTCTGTGTGTATTGTTAAAATAGCTCCCGGTGCTCTGGCGGGAAAGGAGTAAGCGCGGGCATGTCACAGACACACAGATCTCTGTCTTGAAATGCTGTCGCATGTTGAGGGAGAATTCAGTCTAGAATTTGGGCCTTGGAGGTCATGTGTTTCCAACAGGCCATGGGGAATGGAGGCTAGATTGGAAAGGGACTTGGGGATACAAGTGCCTGAGGACAATTGCATGTGGGCCCCCGGCACAGGGGCGGGGAAAGCTAGAGAAAAAACAGACAGCATCCCCAAACATTACCACACGGAATCTGTACAACTTAGGTGTCCATGCTGAGGCTGCAAAAACTTAAAAAATCTAAAGAATGACAATCCTATGAAATAATCTCTAAAAACATTTATTAAGGCGATCTAATGAGATCGCCTGCATTTCAGGTATCTTTGCTGTAATGGTCGGTTCTCTCAGATCTCCTCCGTTAGATGTTTGCAGTCGGTCTGCGCTTGCTCAGTAAGACCCCACTTGGAACCATCTTCAACCACGGAAACAGTACTTGAATGTTCCACTGCATTGTGGGGACAATGTATGCGGTAGTTTAACTCAATTTTTAAACCATGTCTTTATTCCATTTACGTTTCTTCTCCATTAAGACCATCTCGTAACTTACCGAGTTATTCATGAAACTGACTTAAAAAAAACTTAGAAGCTTATACTTCGTACTATTATGAATTGCCGTATGACCAACTTATATTAGAAGTGGGTTTAGGTCAGTTGTACATTTTAAACTCCTGCAGGGTAGAAGGCAGTTAACTGTTTTTGGAGACCTGGCCGGTGCCTTGCAGCCACTACAAGCTCCCCGCAAATTTCCAAAATTTCCACTAGGGGGCGCGACCACCCCCATTGAAACCACTGGTAGGTTAAGAGCTTCCGCTCTGAAGTCAGAGTGGGCCTGGGCTTCCTCCTAGCCTCGGGAGACCTTGGACACTTGATTTACCCTTTCTGTGCCTCAGCGTCTTGGGTGAGAGTTGTATCTGTCCCCTAGAGTTAGAACGCGGACTGGTGAGTAAGTGCGTGGGGAGGGCACGGAACCGGAACCGGGTACCGGTTCACAGTAAACACTTGATGAGCCATTGTTCTTACTCTTCCAGTATAGTTATGATCATTGCTCTTGCTATTAATATTACTAGTGTTGGTATACTATTAAATGCTGTTATTGAAAGACTTCTCTCAAATGTGGTGCTTAACTGCTTGCACAGGTGTATAAAATAGCAGTTAGGAATATTCTCCACCCCCCCCCCCCCCCCCCCTTCCCGCCACCATGGAGCTCGCCTGTGAGGTTGGAAAACGGAACCGTCCTCAAACTGGGCCCTCCCATCCTGGTTCCCTGATGGCAGCGCTGGGTACAGGTGTCGGGCCTGGACGGGCTGGTCCACAGCCCACACTCCCAGAGAGGAGCCCCTTCTTTTAAAAAGATTTTTTTTTTTAACGTGTATTCATTGTTGAGAGAGAGAGACAGAGTGTGAGCGGGGGAGGGGCAGAGAGAGAGGGAGACACAGACTCGGAAGCAGGTTCCAGGCTCGGAGCTGTCAGCACAGAGCCCGACGCGGAGCTTGAATTCACAGACTGCAAAATCAAGACCTGAGCTGAAGTCCGACGTTTAACTGACTGAGCCACCCAGGTGCCCCTTCTTAGGAGCACCCCCCCCCCCCCCCCCCCAGGGAGGAGGTTGTGGGCCCTGGAAGGCTGGAGCTGGAGGAATAGAGGTGGGGAGGGGAGGGACATCTCAAAGGGCTGGACAGCAGGGGCCCTGGTGATGTCTTTGTCGAAGGCAGTGGAGGTAGCAAAGTGGGAGACTGTCTTTGGGAGACGTTCTCTTTCTTCCCCAGGGGCCTACACCACGTCACCACTGCCTCCTCACATTTGTAGATGAATTTGAGTTTTCAGAGTTTTCATTCGTGTTCCCATTTGACTTTCTCTAGAGCTCCGTAAAATGGTGGTTGATATCCCCATTTCATGGACCAGGAAACTGAGGCTCAGGAACTTTGGTGACTTGTCCAAACTTCGGCAGGGCCAGGAGCAGGGCCAGGAGGCAGCGGAGGCTCAGGGATGAGGGGGCTGTGGAGTGGGCCTCGTTCCCTGGCCACAGAGGCAGGATCCGAAGACTGGTTGCCTGCCTGAACCCATCATGCCTCTCTCCAAGAATAATACATGACCATGACGTTCCAGAGCAGCACTCTTTGGAGGGCATTCCGCTAGGTGCGTTTTCACTTACATTTCCTGACTACCACCCCCGTTTCCAACCCCAGCCTGGCTTGATTAGAAGGCTGATCTGGGCTGGGAGTTGGAGCAGGCAGAGATCCATGGGCATTGTTCTTTTCTTTTCTTTTTTTTTTCCCCCCCATGGGCATCGTTCTTGGACAGGAACCAGCCCATTTGTGGAGACAGCAACACCCAGCCATGTCCTGTGCTCTCCTGTCCCACCACCTCCTCTCCAAGCCTCCGGCTCTGGCCCCGAGGGAACTGCAGACAGACACAGGCCCTGGAGAGCCGCAAGTTCTCCAGGGCACCTCCTCCAGCTCCAGTGGCTTTTCTCTTGAGTCTGCTTCGATCCCAGTTCTCCCGGATTCACAAAGGACCACAGGGCGTCTAGCTCTCCTGGGGATGTGACAAAACCCCCAAATATACTCCTATTGTTTGTTAAACACACACATGCTCTCTACTAGCTCTTTAGGAAGGAGAACAGGTGTCCAGAGTTTGACATCAGCCCTTAGAACCAGACTAAAGCAAAATCAGGAATTGAAAGAGGCCTGCCTTCCCCTTTCTTCTTTCTCAAAGTTCTTCTCTACCTTGAACCATTAATGCCTCCACCTCGCCCGAGACATCCTGCAGGGACCCAGCTGAGGCCTGCCACTATCCTGGGCTCACTCTCTCTTTCTACTCTCCACCGCATAGAATTCACAGGCCTTCTTGACTATTACTCAAGATTTCAAATTGAGAAGCTCTGATAAAGTCCTTCACGCTGAGGATCCATAGCTGATAATCACTGAGTACCTGCCAAAGGTCATGGGGTGGCTTTTCTGATACCCCTCCCCAAATCATCTACCTTGTTGTCCCCTCAAGCAGAAGTACAGGGCACTGTGCAGTAATTGAGAACACCTAAGAATTTTCTTCTCCTGTAGTTCTGTCAGTCTCGGAGACGAGTCAAGGGAAGTCTCCAGGATCTGAACACTGATCTAATTAATGCTCGTTACCCAGGACCTTGCTTGGGACACGTCTTGATTCGGGGCTACCCGGACAGAAGAGATGACCGCGGTGGCAGCATACCACGGACCCAGCTTTGCTTTTAGCCACAGGGAAGGCTTCACCCCAGACCCTCTCCCCTTTTCTGCCAAGCTTGTAAGCTGCCCGGAACCGCGAGGCCAGCCACAGGCAGGCACAGAGTGAGAGACACACGGCACGTGTACAAACCATTCATTTTATTTCCTGTATTGGGTTTATACAAACTTGCAAGATACAAATGCAGAGCTCACTGGGATTCTTCAGTACCTAGATCTAGAAAGAATGCTGCGGGGCGGGGGGAAGCGAACGTTCACTCTCAGTCAGGAGGCCCCTCCCCGGGGAGGGTCTTGTTGGCTAGAAAGATGCTAAAAGCAGCTGCTACAGATGTTTGGTCCCCAACAGAGATGCCCTCTGTTTATCTAACTTTAACTTTTCTTCTAAGGTCACTTTTATACTAAATAAAGACACTGAGATCATACATTTCCTTGTATGGTTTATTGTCTAATGCTAGCAAATCAAATTGGCCCCAGTATGTGCATAAATAGATATATGTATATATACGTATATTTCATATTTTCCTTAGTTTTAAGAGCTGCCAGGTGGGGGGTGCCTACAGGGGAAAGGAATTGATTCCGTCTTGCTATTCTCAGCCCTGCCCCAAGACCATGCCTCTCCCCAAGGCAGGAGAGCAAGTATGCACAGCTTGCGACCTCAGAAAATCTTTAAAGTGACAGTAGCGGTATTTGATTACAGCCTCTTGGTTATTGATCAGGAAGGTAATGTGCTAATTGGGAAGGCCCTAGAATAGTAGCCAGGGCTGTCTCCCGGTGGGTCACTTAGCCCTGGGCCTCCGTCTGGGCCCCGTTCATTCATAACAAGATGCTCCAGGCTGGGAATAGGGTGTTAGTAAATGTCAGAGTTGGGAGGTCAGGCTTCAAATGCTGGCCAGGAGCTCTGTGACAGTCCCAAACCTTTGATTCCGGATCTGGACAAAAGACTTCCATTCTGCCCGAAACCTTGCAAGGCAAGAGCCCCTTGCCTACTTTGTGGGCGGATAAGAGCGTGGAAGGCCGAGCCGGCGGAGTTCAGCGCCCCAGCGGCAGCCCTCCAGATGAAAGTCCCGGGGGGCTTCCTGGGCAAGGCTGAGATGTTACCTTGTCCGTGGGACTCGCTTTAGCCCAGAAGCTGACTTCGCAGTCTGGATGCCAGACCGAGGTACCGTCCCCTTATCAACAGCCCCCAAAGGAAAGGTCACAGAGGGAGACAGAGGTCGTCGATGTGACCCAGACCGGAAAGGGATCAAGGAGTGTGAGAAGTCCGAGGAACTTGAATGTGTCTGTGCTGAAGGACCTGTGATCCCAAACTGTTTTCCTTTGGCCTTTGCACTGCATCCTGGCTCCATCGGGGAACAGAATTCTTGGTGCTGTTTAGCATAGGCTGCCATTAAACTGTCTGCCCTTTCCAGCAGACCGATGAAGGGAGGAGGTCCAGGAGCACATCGGGGGAGTGTGTGTGCCCGCACGGGTGTGCTTTTGTGCACACAACTGTAAACATTTCCTTTGAGAGGATTCACACCCCGTAACCTTAGACGGTCATCAAGAGTTGACAGTTGTAATCAAATCCTTAGACCAGGACTTCCAAGAGCCTGGATGCCCTGGTAAGATGCTCTCTGGGTGAGCTCTGGGGACTGGTCCTTTGCAGACTGGAGAATAGGAGGAGGAAGCTGCCGGGGGGTGGGGGATGGGGTGGGGGTGGGGGGATAGGGAAGGACACAGGGTCGGACCTAGAGGCAGCCGCCCCAGTCTCCTCCTACCATTGGCCAATTCCATTTAGACATTGCACATTTTGAAAATAGATTTGCTTTTATAATAAAAGCGTAAAATAGATCTGTCTTAAAATAAGTCTGTCCTCTCCCCTTCTTTGGATCAAAAGGCATGGGGTGTGGCCACAACGTGCTAGGTAGGAATGGCGTGGGAAGTGAAGGGGAGAAAACGGGCCTGGGCAGGAGTTCTGGGAAAGGACCAGACATCCAAACAAATATATATATTATGTATATATCTATAATATGTATAATCTTCATAAAACATATATTAAGGCATGTAAAGCAACATAAAGAGCCAGCTTTATGAAACAGGAGGTGAGAGCGAGGTGGCAGGCGTTAATCCTTGGTATTTCACATGTAGTTCTAAAAATACCACTTTAAAAAAGGAGAGACGGACAAAGAAAGGAGAAGGCATGGAAGGCCCCCAAAGAGCCGTTTCTTGTGGGTGGAGAAAGGTGCCGGAATGAGGGAGAGGGCCAATCCCGCCCGCCAGTGTGTAGGGGAGGGAAAAAAAAAACAGGTTTGGGGTGCTCGAGCTGTGCTAAAGATGGGAAATGGAGCCAAAGGTCACGGTCAACACCTCTGCTAAAAGTGAAGTGAAATTCCCCAGCCTGCAATCCCGCAGAAGCACGAGAATATCCTAAGCACCTAGAACAGTGCCTGGTACATAAAAGGTGCTTGATAAATATTTGTTGAATCAACTGCCATTTTTACTTGCATATGAACCAGTAACTGTCCCAGCCGTGAAGGGGTGGAGAAGACTTGGCGGCAGATAAAGTAGTCGTTCTTGGGAAGTCTCCGGGCATCAGCTCTGGCAGAGAGAAGGCCCAGGGGCCGAGGTTTTTCCCGCTTCACTCTCTCCCCTCCCTCCTCTCTGGCTACAGTCCTCGAAGACGAGCCGCAGAGGAGGAAGAATGAGCTTTGCTTCTGTGTCTCCTCCACTGGCCTCCCTGGGTAGGTGGATTGTGAGACAGCCAGGCCGGAAGGGAGTCCTTCCACACAGCCTCATCCGGACGCCTGGAATGCGGGGTGGGGTCCTAGAATCTGGCCTCCCAGATTAAGGCTGTGCTACCTCTCCAGGGCACTCGCTCAGCTGGCCCACAGCCCATTCCAAGGGGAAGGGGGACAAGGAAATGTCCCGAACAAGGTTAGGAAAGGCCCCAAGGCTGACTACACCCTACAGAAGACAGGTCCTTCTCTCGGACCCTGAGCCTAGTAGGGGGAGGCAGACGCTAGGCCCAGACCTAAGAAAGAGGCATCTTCCAACCTGCTCACCCACACCAGCATCCCCACACCTTCGTCCCCACGGCCTCAGGCCCCCACGTGCTTGCTGGTGGGTCCTCCGGGAGCCAGTGTGCGGGCAGCCCGCGGATGTGGGGGACCCGGTGGAGGAGCGGAGCTGACAGTCTGGCACTGTACTTGGCACGAAGCTAAGGCTCCATCCTGGGGAAACCAATCCTGTACCCCCTCTTTGCATCTCTGCCTTGTCCTTTTTCTTGCAAACGATTCCTGCTGCTTCCTTGTCCTCCCTCCCACTCGCCTCCAGCTCTCCCTTTCTCTCTTCTACCCCTTCTCAACCTGCCCTCAGACGCTGCACAGACCTGCGTGCTGCTCTCTACCCACAGCCAGCACTGTCCCCTCCGGGAGCCGAGGAGCCTCTCCCCACGTCTTGTCATCTTGTCTTTGGCTCAAGCAGGGTGGTCAGTCTCCACTGGACCCCCAAGGAGCACCCATAAGCAGAGATGTGTCAAAGCCCTGGGTACAGCCGGGGCAGTAGGGTGGGGCTGGTGGGGGAAGGACATGATGGCAGGTGCCGTCCTCGGTGTCAAGAGGGCCCAGAAGAGGCAGAGTGTCCATCTTCCCCTAGTCCTAACCTAAGACGGCCCAGGGCGTCTCTCCCACCAGGGCATCCTCTTCATCAGGAAATGTTCCAGTAAGGCCATCACCAGCCCGGGCAGGGCAGGGCCAGGCCTAGCTCCCTGTGACTTGGGCACCAGACAGGAGGGTGCTCCCTGCCCGCCCTCTCAGGCCCTGGCCGAGGACCACCATCTGAGTAGCGAGGGGCTTCGGGGCCGGGCGTGGCGGGCATGTGGACACTGAGGCATCCTCTCGGCGGCAACCCCGGCCCCCAGCCTGGCTCCCTGCAGCATTCCCACGGGAGCGCAGGCGCGGGGGGCCGGGGTGGGGGACCAGGACCTCGGGGGGCAGAGGCGGCCTTCAGAACGTGGCTCTGTGCAGCTTCACGGCGTTGGCCTCGGCCAGGGCTTGCACTAGAGAAAAGAGAAACGGGTCAGAGAGGTGCTACCCAGACGAGAACCGACTCCAGCCAAGCTTCCCCGGGAGACAGAGGTCTTTTCCTGTAGAACCCTGCGGAAACCCGCCCCACGCCCCCAACCCTGAGAGGGGGACAGATGAATGGAAGTCCGTGTTCTTTTCCACCTGCCTGATACTGAGCGGCTGTGTGCGAGGGGAGAAAAGACGCACAGCCTTTGCTACCGTTTCCAGTGTGATTTTAATTTACAGGAAGATCTGGGGGTGACCTGGGGGCTTCCGAGGCAGGACCGCTGTGCATCTCAACAGGTAGAAGGCTTGTTGGCCGACAGAGGGACAGCGGGGGCCTCAGCTCTGTCCCTGTCTGCTTCTGGAGAAGCAAAGCCCGCGGGCACTGCGGTACCAAGCAGCGGCCCTGCCAGCCGGGGCCAGCCCAGCACTGCACGCGACGCCGGAGGGCTCAAGCAGGTGGAGGGAGGGGAGGGAGCGGTGGGGGTGGGGGGGGGGCACTGGGGGTGCGGGAGAAGCGATGTTGGGATGAGGGGTGTGGATGGCTCACGGGGGTGGGGGGCGGGGGACCCACTCCCCCGCGGTGGATGAAATACAGAAGAAAAGTTCTTACGTCAGAGCTCAGACCCGCATGGTATGGCTGCTGTCGGTGCCCCGTGGGGATTCAGACGATAGGGGGTTGGCTGGTGGAGTCGGGGAAGCAGGGGAGGTGGGAGGGCTTGGGGTGGCACATTGCACTGGAAACAGAAATGAACAGGGAGGTGAATAGGGGTGGGTGGGGGTGGGAGGGGTGGGTGGGTGGAGGTGGGTGGGGGAGGGGCGGGGAGGCGGGGCACCCAGAGCAAGCGAGGCCCTTCCCCAGGCGGCGAGCCAGGCAGGAGGCAAGCAGAGAAGGGAGCTGAAGCGGAGCTGGCCTCGTTCCCGGGCGCCACGGAGGAGCACGGGGTCCCCGGAGGAGACGGGGCGGTTGCGGGCTCTGCTGAGAACCAGTGTGACCGCGGCCGAGGCCGGCCTCTCTGGGCGGAGGCTCCGCTCCCGTCCGCGCAACGGGGAGATGGCGCGGAGGGGACCAGCGACGGCGCCTTATACACGGTGGTGTCGTCGCTAACGATGATGATGAATAGTGCAGTAAAATCACACTAGCCCAGATCGTCAGGCCCCCCCATCTGACGACTGGATCCAAGTTGTCACCGGGGTGGGGGAATCCCCTCCGTTTAAACGGAGGCTTCCGGCAGGGTTGAAGTGAGCTCCGTGAACTCAGACCAGCTCAAGGTCTTGGAAACACGGCCCCGCTATCACCGGGGAACCCCCTTCTCCTCAATCCAGGATGGGCAAACTTCGCCCCCAAGCCAAACAAATCATTACAAACCTTAAAGTGGTGACATCTGAATTAATGGATTTTACTCTAATTATCATTATGATGCCATGCTGAGACTAGCCAAGGGGAAGGGCAATGGGAAGGGGGGTCGTATTATGAGGGACCAGCTCTGTGTGGGCTCCAGGCCCCTGGGCACCCCTGTGCGGCTGTGGGGCAAGGAGACCGGCAGACAGAACGTCCTCACTTGGCCTCAGAGGAGAACCAGACCTCACCCAGGGTCACACTGTTTCCTTCAAGAGAAGGATCCTGGCATCGAACTTCCTAGTCCCTTGCTCTCCACCCTGCCCTCGGCACAAGAGAGGGGGCCGGGGCAGCTTCCACTGCATATGTACGTACACCCACAGTTGTATATAAGACCTGGAACTTTCTCGTGAGCGGGACGTTGTGTCTGCCCACACACAATACGTAGTTTGTGCACAGGATCCGATAATACCTCCACACGTGCTGCAAACCTCTCAGATATGTGTGCGCGTGCACTTCCAAATCTGTTCTCTTCCACGTGACCCAACACACGTGTAACTTCACATACAAACACACTCACAAACGCTTTCGAAACACACAGTTGTGCGTCTGTCTGTATCGCGGACCCAATGGTTAGTTATGTGGCAGCTTCGACTTCTAAAATAGTCAAAAAGATGGAAAAAAAAAAAAACAACCAGGCAAGGGCTATTTCAGGAAAGCCAAATTGATGTTCCAACGTGCATGCAGTGAGGCTCTTACACTTATTCATAGATGAGCTCCTTGGAATCCAGTTACTTTCATTCCTATACAATTCTTTTTTTTTTTAATGTTTAAAAATGTTTTACTTATTGTTGAGACGGAGAGAGACAGAGCATGAGCAGGGGAGGGGCAGAGAGAGAGGGAGACACAGAATCCGAAGCAGGCTCCGGGCTCTGAGCTGTCAGCACAGAGCCCGACGCGGGGCTCGAAGCCACGAAGCGCGAGATCATGACCTGAGCTGAAGTCGGCCGCTTACCCGACTGAGCCACCCAGGCGCCCCAATTTCTATACCATTCTAATAGCTGTTGACCTGCTGGGTTTCTACCCCCCTGGGAGATCAGAAGCAGGGAAATTAGGGGAGGGAAATGAATCAAGAGACCTACTGACAGCTAGACTGAGGAGGAAAAAGTCTTTTGCAAAATTAGATACAAAACCTTTAAAAGTGTAACAGTTTGGGAACATTTAGCATTGCTACAGTCTGTACCAACTGTAGCCTCCAAGGGCATTCCCTTCAACAGATCCACAAAATAAGGATATTTACAATGATACTAAATTAGCAAGAGCAAGCAAAATGGGTTACGTTAAGTATAACTTCCTTAGGAAGGCAGAAAAGTACAAAATACGTATCAGGAATGTATGCGCTGCAATAGTTAAAATTCACAAATGTAGCAGCTGTGGATTGGACAGATGTGATACTGTTACTGTGTGTCCACAAGTACTACCCCATCTGCATGCATAAGTAATTGGTCACGGGGTGCCTGGGAGGCTCGGTCGGTTGAGCGTCCGACTCTTGATTTCGGCTCAGGTCACGATCTCATGGGGATCAAGCCCCATGCTGGGCTCCGAGCTGACGTTGCGGAGTGTGCTTGGGATTCCCTCTCTCCCTCTCTCTCTGCCCCTCCCTGCTCACACGCTCTCTCTTTCACAAACAAATAAATGTCACACGTGCTCTCTCCCACCCTGCACACAAAGATACATCAGTGCTGCCACGTGTACATATATACGACATACACACAAGTGCGTTTTATCATTCCCGATGCTGCAAAAAAAAAAGCGCCAATCACACACAAACACGAACGTTCGTAAACGCCATCTCCATCCTTATATTGTACGCTCACCTACGCATATGTAACTCGGACGGTGTACCGAATGCCACCTGTGCTCATAAATAATGGTCTCCACACCCTATCCGTAGACATCTTGCACACGTATACACTCACGCTTCACACCCGAATACACACAGATACGTGCGCCTCTGCAAACACCACCCGAATACAGACACCGCACGGGACATCGTGCCACACACACAAAAAATTGCCACGTCTTCCCGTATACACCATTCTTGAGTCTGCACACACTGGGCACACCGACAAGCGCTCCAGCACTCCTTACTGACCACACGCCCAGGCTCAGGCACCACGCCTCCATCCTGTGCACGCCGCCCTGCTATTATGGCCCCGGGCCCAGCACTCAGGTCCCGGGCTTGGACCTATGCCCGCACGGCATGTGCCCAGGGACAGTCCTCGCTGTCCCTGGCAGAGCAGCAGCTCTGGGAATCTGGGCCACGAGCCAAGGGGCAGGGGGGACAGTGGGCTCAGTCTGAGGTCTGGCCCCGCTGTGCCATTTTTTAAATAGTTGGGGTTTTGGCAAAAGCGAAGCGATAGTTTGCTTTCAGCGCGTAGACCCTGAAATGTAAGCCGGTGTCTATCAAGAGGGAAATCTGATAGGCTGGGGTGGGTTCTGTTTTCATGGAACCTTTGGCTGGGAGACTACAGCCGAGAGAGCCAGGGGCTGCGGCGAAGGCAGAGGGAAGTTTTAAAAACAGTGTTGTATGCTCTAACCCTCGAAACAGGAAGTTGCCTTCTGCCCAGAGCATGGGGAATTTGATCTTTGGAAGATTCAAGTTCACTTTACGGCTAAACTACAGAGAGGTTAGCTAGAGGCCTCCGTGCAGCCAAACTGGTTTTGCCGCCCTTGGCTGCAGGATGGGGCTGTCTGAAGCCCGTCCCTTTCTCATGTCCTCGACTCCAGCCCAACTGACAGCTTCTTTCTGAAATATCGCCCCCCCCCCCACCCCGGGCAGGGGGGGGGTCTTCCTCAGCCACCCATCTAATGTCCCCTAGACTCTAACTGCCAGTAGGTTCTTCCTCAAGGCGTACTCAAATCCCCCTTGTGGTTGCCCTCTGGTTTCTAAAAATATCGATATTTAAAATAGTTGGAAAAACCACAAACAGACCCTACTTCTCCTTCAGCTATTGCTATTTCAATGAGCCACGACCACCGTCACCAACGCCACCACGACTACACCTGGCTAGCATTTATTGAGCACCGACGAAGGGCCAGGCACCGCGCTAGGTGCTGAGCATTTATTGTTGACATCCCTTGCACCACCAGACAGGTACTTTGATTTGGATTTTACAGAGGAGGAGATGGAGCCAGAATTCAAACCCCTCTTAATCACCAGCACGAAACGCCATGCCTTCCACCGGGCTCCTGGCCACAGGCCTGACCTCGCCCAGGGTACCGTCCCTGTGGCCAGCACCCCTGTCTCTGCCTCTTCCTCTTCCTCGACCAAAGCCCTTGTAACCCTGGCATCCTTCCTGGGCCTCCCTCTGGACTGGCCCTCAAAGTTCTTCGTCTCTGTCCTCACCACCTTTTGTCTTGAGGAGGAGGACGCGCTCCGTTCCCCCCCCAGGCTTCATGACATAATCGCTGTCTTGGAGCCTCGTCCGTTCTTCCTGATTCCATTCTCACCTTCTCTGGGGCCATATCTCAGGCTGGCTCCGGCCTCACCGTGTCTACCTGGAACCCTCTCGCTTTCGGGTCAGTGTGAAGTCCACTCGTCATGCTCATCTTTAATGAGCAGAAAAGTGGGTTCGGGTCAGGAGCCAGGCTGGTGACTGTATCACTCTCAACTCTGCGGCCACCTAGAGCGTCTCCACCTTCCCATGTGCACGCGGCAGGAAAGGGCCATGAAAGGAGGCCCTGATGCCTGGCCCTCACTCCATGCCTATCACTCCCAACCAGACTCGGTTATCACCTTTTGGCTGTGCCTTTCCTCGAGCTGTCCAGGGGGTGGGGGTGGGGGGCTCGCTTGCTTCCTGCGTGGCCTCTGGCCATTCCTCTGCGGAGCTGCTGGGAGGGTCACCATGGCTCTGAGCTCCTGGACGCAACTCTGGCCCCTCTGCACCCCGCGGAGCCTAGCACAGTACCTGGTGCTCAATAAATGCTTATCCTGATCTTGACGGTCTCTCTGTCCCTGGCCCCCTCGCAGCACTGAGCTTCCTCCCCTGCACCTGGTCAGCCGGTCTCCCTGGAGGAGCGAGGCCCGGCCCCTCTCACCAGACAGCATGCGGCCCCTGCGGGAGGCCTCGGTCGCCAGGGCACAGGAGATTTCAATCCGCTTCTCCTGCTCCTGCAGCTGGCTCTCTGAGTCCTGGGGCACGTCCACAAGGTCCCCCTCGCCGACGGGCACCACGTTCTGCATACTGAGGAGGCACAGACACACAGACATGGAGTGGGGGGCGGACGGGACGGTCCCATTGGCTTGGGGCGGGGGCCTGTGGACTGAGGTTGGCAGGGTGGCCGGAGGCCTGTGAATGGGGTGAGTGGGACCCTGGCCGAACACATTTCGGGGCCCCTTCCTACAATGTTTTAAAATGGATCAGAAGGTTCAGGTGAACATTTAGGGCGGCCTCGACGAGGCAGAGAGGTCACCAGAGGGCAACCCATCGGTTTGTCTTGACGACAGCACGTGCCTGCACCCAGCTGTCTTTTTGACCCCCGACGGCGGCGGCGGCGGCGCGGCCCCTGCCACGGGCCCGGGCCTGGTCCGCTGCCTCGAGCCACGGCCTCCACGCGCTCTCCGCTGGGGAGGCTCAGGGCTCCCACTGGCATGGGGTGGGGTGCTGGATTCGGTGGCGCTAATGTCCCAGGTGCCCTGGGTGCCTGGGTGGGCAGATGTCGTCGAGGTTCACCCAGGCCCGTTACCTGGACTTGGCAATGAGCGTCTTGATCCTCTCCACCTTCTTCTGCTTCTCCTTCAACTCCTCGGGGCTCAGGGGAGTATCGGGCTCCAGGTCAATGTACCGTTCAGGGATGAGGACTTTGTCCGGCGTGGACAGCTGCGGAGGGACCTGGGTCACCACCCCCATCCCACCCCCTTCCAGGCTTCCTCCCCCTCCGCCCTCCCGGACTTCACTCACCTCCTTATTGATGTCCACGTCATAGTGCTGGGGCTCCAGCTCCATTTTGCGGAGCCGGGCAATCTCCTCCCTCGGCGTCTCGTAGGCCTGCCCACCAGGCTCCTCTGCCCGCAGGGCCGCCTCCAGGTTGGAGATGTCCACCTCGTGGATGCTGCGGTGACGGCGCACCTAGGGGACAGCACCGCCGTGACCACACGGGGCCCCTGTCCTGCTGTCGGCAGCCATTTCCCCTGCTACCCGTGTCTCCAGACAGCGCAAAACAGGCCTGTGTCCTCCCTGCTCGTCACGCCCCATCCGGCCACCGCCCCGCGGCCCCACCGCCCGGCTATCTTCCTTCCGTGCTGTTTGTCCAGAGCGGGGACGCCTGCAAAGGCCCAGACGCAAAATCTCATCGATAGGTCTCGTCAGTACTTGGTACTTCGCATCTGGCTGTAGCCTGTGTTCCCATTCTGTGCCATACGTTTTGGGCAGTTGATTAGTGTGCCTGACACTGGCCTTTAGTTGTTGCGTATCAGAGAAGCTCCAACCCACCAGGTAGAATGCAAGCTGGTTGAGGGTAGGACTTACGAATCGTAATTTTCCTGTATTTTTGAAATGTGGTGGAAAGAAAACTTAGGCAGGTGCCTGGGGCTACTCCCAGCTCCACACTCAATAGCTGTGTGGCCCAGGAATCCTTAATTTCTCCTGACTTCGTGTCCCTGTCTCCCAAACGGGGGTGATAATTCTGAACCTCGCGCTGCTGAGGGACCCGAATAGAACAACACGAGGTTTGGGAACGGTACCAGGTGACAGGGTGGCATCGTGATTATCTTCAGTATGTATCTTTCAATACATAGAAAACGCTCTAGAAACTGCGTGCGCGATGCCTCTCTCTGGGCGGTGAACTTCGCACTATTCTGTGTTAAGTGAATTGTGTATACTTCATTTCCACTAAAGCAATCAACGCATTCTTTGGGGGGGGGGAGAGTTATTTTTCTTTAAACGCACAAAAAGGAATACTTGTTGCAGTGAATCGTCTGCCTAGTGGGGAGAAGTCTCCCCCCCGCCCCCGCCTCGTTCTCCCCAGGTGCCCAGGTGCCCAGCTTGGGCCCTTCCCAGCCCCTCTCCCAGTGCCCCACACCCAACTGCCCCGGCCCAGGCTGGTCACCCACTGGGAGTGGACACTGTTGGCAGATGCCGGGCCAGGCCCGTGGGTCGCTGCGAGGACATTACCACTTTGTAGGCGGGCCGTGTAGCAGGGTCGGGGGCCGGACTGGCCGGGAGCTGCAGGCTCCTTCGCTTCTCCTTCATAGAGCCGCTCTGGTGCCTCCGCATGCGGTCGATCTGCTCCTCCACACTCATCTTGACCTTGCCCTCGCCAGGGAACACGGCACTCTTGGGGCGCTCCTGCTGCAGGGGGAGAACGGGGCTCTGACACGTGCCTCGTCTGCCCTCCCAGCTTCTTCATCTGCCCTAATCCCTTAGATTTCCCTTCTCTGGGAAGCCTGTCCATAGCGGGTTAAAGAATAGCCCCTAAGACATACGTCCAGGTCCTAACCCCCTAGTAACTGTGATTGTGACCTTATTTGGAAATAAGGTTTTTGCAGGTGTGATTAAGGTAAGGATCTCAAGAAGAGAGCATCGTGAATTAGAGTGGACCCGAAACCCAATCATGGGGGTCCTTGCAAGAGACAGAAAAAAAGAAGACGGAGTAGAAGGAGATGGGAAGGTAGGAGTGCCTACTGGGGTGTTGGGTCTACAGGCCAAAGAACAGCAAAGATTGTCTGCAATGCCAGAAGCTAGGACAGAGGCACGGGACAGGGTGCTCCCTCAGACCCTCCAGAAGGAACCAACCCCGATGATGTCAATTCGGGACTCCTGGCCTCCACAACTCTGAGAGAATAAACTTCTGTTGTTTTAAGGCCCCAAGTGTGGGATGCTTTGTTAAGTTCCTGGCAGCCCTCGGAAACACATCTACTGCCTTAGGTCGGCTCATCTGACCCTGATTTTTGCTGGATTTGTATTTCATCGCTGGCACATTATAATAATTTTGTTCAACATCCTTCTATCCTTCTCATGAATTAGGGCCAAGGCAAATTTGAGAATTGTTAGGAAGATCAGAACAATGAAAGTAATGTGTATCTTCCTTGTCCCTTGTCCCTCGATATGGCTTCCTGAAGGAAGGCTTCTCCAGTGGAGCTGTTGCCCCCTCCTATTTGTCCTGCCTTCCTCCACCCACCCGGGGGTTCTTGATGGTGGACAGATGGGCGGACACAGAGAGGCCTCAGCCCAGCTCAGGCCCACTCGGGCCTCGGCGCCCACAGATTGTACTCACCCGGGAGGAGAGTCCGTTGGTGAGCCCATCGGCACTCCTCCTCACCACCCTTGACGGGGTTACCTCTTCATCGGTGGGCGACTTCGTCCGAGGCGGCACAATGCCAACTGTAGGGAGGCAGAAGAACCGGTGGGCCTCCTGGAGAAGCAGGAGGGCAGACACACAGGGGAGCCTGCGTCTAGAGGCGGCTCAGTGCCACCTGTGGCCGAGATGGGTGGGCACTCACTGTCTTTGGTCGTGATGAGCACCTCTCTGGGCCGCTCTCCGACTCTTGGCCTTGCGTCTAGGGGAGGATGGGACAGGAAGTACCTTTGTTGAGAGCTGTCTGCTTCTCTGCCTCCGCCTCTTGCCTGGTGGGCACCAGGTTGATGTCTCTGGCGGTGTCCAGGGGTGACGTCTGGTGGGGGTCTTTCTTGCTTTGCTCATAGCTTGCCTTGGGCTGGGGAGGAAAAAGGAGGAGACCGTTGGTGCCCTAGGGACTGCTGAGGATTTGGCCCCCAGGGGTGTTTCTTTGTCTTGCAATGGTTGGAGCACAGACCCTTGAAAACAGGGGATAAGGAAACTCTAAGTGAGCCAGCTGGGAAGCAGGCAGGGGTGAGATCGAGCCTCCCACTCAGGCCACCTTAAGGCTGGCCAATGCTGGCTCATCTTGGGGAGTGAGGGCTCAGGGCTTCCAGGAGGCCCTCAGCAGAGGCCCATCAGGGAGGCCCCTCAACCTGACCAGTCCTCTTGGCAAACGCCAAGAAGCACAGACTCTGCTGTGAGCCAGAGAGGAGGAATGGCCAGAGGAGGGGTCTATAAGGCCGAGGATCTCTGAGGATTCTGTTGGAATCGCACCCACAACTTAAGCGAAAGAACCAGCTGGGCTTTGGTACCAAGATTCTGGGCGACGGAAAAGTGCGCTTAGCTTGAGGGCTCGCAGAATCATGAGACTCGAAGGGGCTTCAGATACCACCTGCACCCCCTTTCGCCCCCATCGTGCAGCTGAAGAGTCTAAGTGTCAGTGAGGTGCACACAGAAAGACTGGGCCAGAGGCCAGAAACCCCAGCTCTAGTCCAGGGAGAGAGCACAGGTGAGCCCCATCGCCTCCCCTCATCTGGAAAGCGTGGCCTGCTTTGCCCCCCTCGCTGGCAGCCCCTCGGGGCGGTGCAGATACGGCAGCCGAGCCAAGATGGAAATACGGTTCCCTGTTTTAGGCGCAGGACTCTTTCTACTCACCGTGCAACCTCTTGCCAGCCTAACTGTACCTCTCTCCTGGGAGAGGGGCTGGGGAGCCAGAACGGGGCAGAAAAGGGGGCCCTGTATTCTTACATCCCAGGGCCGAGGAAACCCAAGAGGACACAGGCAAGGCAGAGACAGAGACAGCACAAGAGGACCGGCGTCTGAGGCGGACAGGAGCAGGAGGGGATCGGAATGGCACCGGTCGCTGCGGGTCCCTGGCCTTTCCTGGCCGGCTGGTGCTGGCAGCCAGGGGCTGCCCGGGAGCCGCGGCACGGAGTGGGGCAACTCACTGTCCCCCTGTCCACAGAGAGCACCAAGGGGAAAGCCTTCTCCGCCATCCCTTTCCTTATCCCAGGGTCCGACTGGGCAGCTGTGGGAAATGACTACTGGAATGGGGAAAACGGCTCCGTGTCCTGCCTCGCCCCCTCGCCTGGCCGTTCGCCCCGCTCCCTCCGCCCCTGCCCTCCAGGACCCAAGGGTGCTGGGTACCTGACCCCTGGCTGGCTCGCCACGGCGGTGCCAGGAAGGGGAGCTGGGGTACGGCCAGAAGCGGCTCTCGCTAGGGAGTGGAGGCACGTTTGGAGGAGACTCCAGGGGGACGTAGGCTTTGGGAAGGGGGGGCCGCGGCGGGCCGGGCTCCTGAGGCAGAGAGAAGCCAGAGCATTAGGAGGAAGGAGAGCAGCCGCTGTGAGAGCAGGAGAAAAGAGCGTTAGCAGGCGGACAGACAACATTGTGGAGACCTGCGGCCCCCATCGTGGACATCCGGGGCCCTGGACCACCAGACTCCCACCCACCGCCCGGATGGAGCTCCAGCTCCGGAGTGAACTCTCAGCCCGGCCTCAGGGCCCTCTTCAGCAGAGCCCCCGCCTGCGACTGCGGCCCCCACCGTTCCCCCATTTTGCTCCAAAGCTCCCTGCTCGCTGTCTCATCATCGCGCTGGGCACATTCGTGCCCCTGTGTCTTTGCTTCTGCCGCCCCTCCTGTCTGTGATGCCTTTCCCTTGTTCCTCTGACCGTCCCAATGCCTAGTGGCCCAAAGTTCCACCGTCTCTTGGGAATATCAGAGCGTTTATGGGCAATACCGAGACACACACCGCCACGCTCCAGAGGCTGGCTGTTTCCTATAAATTGGTCTCGGTCGGCACCGGACGCTGGGCTCCCCAAGTGGAGGGCTGTGGGCACACACGGGCACATGTCTGAGAGGGCCTCACACCGTCCCTGGCCCCTGGGAGAGCCCCTGTAAACGCCTGCTGACTGGCTAGGAAACTGCTCCCCACGCTGACTCTCCACCCTCTCGTGTGCTGGAAAGCTCCGGATTTAAATCCCCACTAAGTGGTATCTTTGTTAACCATCCTGCTGTTTGGGAAGAGACTTCCCCGGAAGGAAGCTAAAGATGGCAAGTGCAGATGAGAGCAAGGAAAGGAGAAATCTGGAAGGAGGTCCGCCAAACTGGGCGCAAGACGACGACTGCCTCGGACCGAGAGCCAAAGCTCTAGGACTGGCGGCCTCTGGGGCAGGGAGGGGCACAGAATCCGGGCCTTTCAGGCAGATGAGGACCTGCTCCCCTCTCCCCCGCCTACCTTCTACTCCATTTTCTCAGCTTACCTCACTGGATCCGGGCTTGGTGGGGGACCCCTGTGAGCCGGACACCAGTGAAAAGGGGCTCAGGGGGCTGGTGAGACTGGCAGAGCTGAGAGGGCTGGCGGGGCTGTTGGAGCTGTAGGTGGCCGTGGGGCCAAGGCCTCCTGGGGGCAGAGGAGAGGAGAGGTGAGGGATGATAGGGTAGGGGTGTGGCCAGGCATGTGGATGGGCTCCACAGGTGGAGGAGGCAGGGGAGGACCCAGGGACGTGGGAGGAAGGTTCCAGGGCCACCTTGGCCCGCTGAAGGGACTTATTATGGGGGCTGGGGTGCAGGCTGGCCGTGGAGAACTGTGCAGGGACAGGGGACGATGACGGACGGAAAGGACACTGTTGCCTCCGAGATGTCAAAGAAAGCCAGCCCAAAGGGCTTCAGGAAGACATTAAGGTAGCGGCTTCGGATCGCCAACGGGCCCATGGGCTTAGGGGTGGGGAGAGGCATAGGTGCTCTTTGACCTTTTCTGGGGAGGAATCTAGACCATCAGGGGCAACAGTGTCTCTGAGGGGTCTGGTGCATTCTGGGAGGAGAGGAGGGAGTAAGGGAGTCGTACCTACCCTCCCGGGGGAACATTCTGGAGGCCTGAGAGGGCCCTGACTAGCTCTGAGCTCAGCGTAAGGGCCTGGAGAGGTGGGAGCTGACAGATGTGGGATGGACGCCAGAGACACCAGAGCATTTCTGGCGAGCGTTTCAGGAGGCTGGTGGAGAAGGCACCCACCTCTGTGCTTGGCCGTGTCCGTGCCCCGGGACGGGTTATTTTTCCTCAGCCCCTCCATCACGTCCTGGATCCTCCAGATTTCCTTCTGGATTTGCCGGTTGAGTACCTCATTCTGAAACAGCAGAAGAGCAGGTCAAGGGAGGTGGCCGTGAGGAGCGTCCCAGCCTCCTCCCTGCATCCCTTTGGGCCGGCGGTAGACAAGAGCCCCGTGCGTACGCGCACTCTGACGCACACACAGCCCTCCAGCACGTTCCTCTTTCTCACGGGAAGACTGTGCCCCCCCCTCGGCTTCTGCCAAATGGAATGCGGGAATTGCCAGAGGAGAGGGCCCTGCTATCACAGTCAAGAGCCCCGTTGGGTCAATATGACTCAGCTTCCCCCAGGGAGGTCAGGGTGGTCTTGGAGCAAGTGTCCCTCTAGGTGGCCACTATGGGAGCCAGTTATCAACGGCGAGAGTTCCCCACTTACTAAGATTCTTTGTATCCAAACAGCCCTTTCGTAACACTCACGCCCAATGCATGCCTACACACTCATGGATTCTATTCGGTTAGAATTGACACTCTTTGAAAACTGACAGCTGCCACTTAGTTAGCGCCCGACCCTCCTCCGTGCCGCGTACCAGGCTCCGCGCTAAGTGCTTTGCCTACACTAACTCATCTCGGCCGCACCAGAAGTCTGCGAGGCAAAAGTGACAGGTGTCCCGACTTTGGGGATGAAGGGATGTGCGCCCAAGGCCGTCCGTTAGCAAGCGGTGCGACCACCATCTGAGTCTGGGTCTATTTGTCTCCAGAGCTGGTGCTCAGAGTGCTTTCCCACCTCCTAAAATGTTCGTGTTGAAAGTGAGCCTTGCCCACAGGACACGGTGGCATTCGGGTGACCTGGACCAAGAGGGCCTTCACCGCACCCTCCCTAACCAGCTGCAAGCGAGGGTGGTGGTAAGTTTTGTTGCCAGGAGGAAAACAGGGAAAACTGGGGGCATTAACCACAACAGAGAGACAGGGCTTGCACAGCTTGGGTAGATACGATTGATCGAGGCAAAGGATAAGAATTCCCCAAGGTGGATGAGTCCAGCCTCCTGCCTCCAAGCAGAGCGTTCCTACGCCCTCCTGGGAAGGAAAGCCTCTTTCCTATCTTAAAGTTCCTGGGTGGCTTCTCCTGTACTGCCCACTCCTTCTGAGGTCACGAGGGATAGCTACACGTATACCCATATCTATATCCCCGTAGAGACCTATACGCTTGTCTAGACCGACGCCCGTGTCCGTATTTATGTGTTAAATCCTTTCAGTCATAAAATACCTTCTGTCTAACCCAGCTCTCTTGTGTTTCAGCTTTACTCCTTCCTAATGATTTGATGGAACTAAAGAAGAATCCACATTATCTTCGTCCTGAAAGCGTCTGTTTTAAGCGGACTTGAATCCTGTCCTTTGTCTCAGGACCAACTCCCTGTCTCAAGTCTCTGAGATCTCTAAAGCAAGAGAGGAAGCCATTTTGGTCTCTTGTGGCCCTAAGGAGAAGGGAAGGCATGCCAACCGCCCCTCCCCTGCGCAGGGGCCTTCTTCACCTGGACGTCCAAATTGAGCTGCTCCCAGAGGTCGTCGTGCAGGGCTGAGACCTCGGATTCAAGGTTCTCATACTCTATGGTGCTGTTCGTCAGGGCCTGCAAGGGCGGGTGGGTTGACTGAGAAAGCGGCCATTGCCGAAGCCTTCCTCCCATCCCGCCGCAGGGCCCGGGGCCAAGGCACCTGGGGTCTGGCAGGGCGAGGGAGGAGGGCACAGAGGGACAGGCGGAGAGGGCCCAGGGCTGAGACATTCTGATGACAGCCAAACACTGGCCTTACAAGAGGCGCAGTGGCCCATCGTACTGCAGGCGGACACAGGGAAACCAGAATCCTCTCCAGACGTGGGGGTAGGCGTACGTGGGGACCGTACGATGCCCACACCCTACTGTTCTCCCCACACTGGGTGATACAAAGTGGGAGGGCAGAAAGAGAAAACCCAGAGGTGTTTGCTTGCTGGGGGTTAGAGACCTTTCTCCCTTCTGGGCCACGTTTTCCTGGGCCTTTGGCCGCCGCAGCCCAGAGCCATTATCCAGGCAGTGCGTACCGGCCGCAGGGTCGGCCCCGTACCCACGGGAGATGAGGGAGGTGGCATTGCCGCCGGTGTCCTGGATCTCCAGGGGAGAGGACAGAGGCAGGCAGCGAAGCTGTGAGAACAGCCGAGGAAACGAGTAGCCCTCGACTTCACCCTGTCCTGATCGAATCCCGGTGCAGGTGCGGTGTGTCAAAAAATAAGCCAGTTTCCTCGGCAGAGACTACGGATCGAAGAGGCCGGCATACGCACGGCCGCGTGCAGGGCGGAACTAAGGTCTCGCGTTTGTGCCCCTTCTGGCCAAGAGCCCCCTGCTGCTCCTGCCCGCAGAGGAGAGTCGGGAGCTAGAGGGCACAGCCTGGGAGGGGCGGATCTCCTGTCGGGGTGCCCACGGGGGCGGGGGGGGGGGTGGTACCGTGGTCGCCTGTGACAGCTCCACCCGAATGTTGATGAGCTGGTTCTGCAGGGACTCTTTTTTGCGCAGCAATTTCTCCGGGTAGGCGGGCTGGTTTCCAAACATCTCCAGTTCCTGGTGGGTCCCCATCAAGGCACTTTCCAGGCTCTCCTGAAGAAGGGCAGGGGACCGGCTGTGAACAGCCCTGATAACTCCTCTCTGGGACTTTAAGAGGCCTGAGCCCCAACGGTTCAGCCCAGCAACTTGGTGGCGGTTGTCCTCCCTGGCTGGGGCCCCCTGAAGAGCTTCAGCAGTTCCAGGGGAGGGCGGTACAGAGGTTTATGACAGAGCTGTGTCAGCTTAGGGCGGAGATGGCAACCCACACCTCTCCGAGCCGGCCTCTCCCGCCCCCCACCCCACCGTCCCCACATGCCCCCAACCCAAGGCCACCCCTTGGCTCTCACCTTCTCAGCTCGGAGCTGCTGCACTAGCCGGTCCTGCTCCCTCACCACCTTGTTCTGTTCACACAGTTTGCCCAGCAGCTTCTGGGGGGCCCGAGGGGGTCGAGGGAAGGGAGGGAGAGAGAAGGGGGTGAAGGATATGGTTTGATGGGGACCTGGGAATTTGGTTGGAAGGGACTGGCCTCTGGATACCTCCTCCTTTCCCTTGCTGAGGAACCCTAGGCCTTCTTCACCTTGACCTTGGAGGCTCCTGGGAATAGGAAGACGGTCTTCACCTTGGGAGACTCCCCAAGGACCTACCGGGAAGGGAGATGTGCTTATTCTCTGAGGAAGGGAGTCAGCTTGAGAGAGGAGTTAAATGTTAAGCCCCTGCATTCCCCTCCTCCTGGGGGTTCCGGTTCCCGAAGGGTTGAGGAGACAACGTGGCCTGTGCCTCCCAGGCTTTCCCGGCGGGCATGGGAAGTCTTGGGAAGGAGCAGGCGGTCTTGGGAAAACCAGTGAACTGGCTCCCCAGTCTCGCAGGACCCTGTTCTCCCCTCCTTCCAGGGTCTCCGGATGGCTGAGGCTGGGATCCTTCTGAGATCTGGTCCTCGCCTGGATGGAAACTCTCCTAGGCCTACTGGGCGGACCCGCTACCCAGGCAAGGCCAGTGGTGATGGGGAGGAGGCAGGTTAGGCCAAACTTCTCTTCTGGGAAGACTTATGCTTTCCCCATATCCACACCTTTATTCATGCCATTCCTCAAACACTTCTCTGGCTCTTTTCTACTGAGCCACATCTTGTCTTCTGGGCCTTTGAACTTCAAGGCCCGGCTCACATGCCACCTGCTTGGTCCCTGGCCTCCCTGCCCGGCCCTCCTGTGGAACCCATCACCGAGCCCATTTAGTATGCAAATCTTATGTCACCCCCTGCTGCTACCTGGCACACGCGACACTGCCCTGAAGCTCCCTGAGGCCAGGGCCAGGTTCCTCCCTCCAGTCAGTCACCGAGGCCCTCCTGCCAGGCTGGGCCCAGAGCAGCCTGGCTGATGTCCCTCCTAACCAAGTCTGAGTTCCTTGTAATAAGCAGCCCCCGCTGCTGTAGGCGAGAGGGCCTAGGGCTCAGTGGAGAAACGCACACAGCTGGCATGGGAGGTAGGGGTAATTGGTACGAACGACAAAAGAAAGGGGATGAGGAAGGGGCAGGCAGAATGCTGTCTTGGTGGCGAGAGAGGACATGAGTCAAAGGTATGAAGAGCCGGCAGAAGGACAGAGATGGACGGAGGAAAAGCCCCAGCGGAGGAGAGCGAAGATGAGGGCGACAGCGGGAGGGACCGGAGAGGACAGGGGAGCAGGAGAGCTGCTCTTACATCTGTATCCTGCTCGTTTAACTTGTAGGTGTGGAGGCCGTCCCGGAACACTTCTGGGTACGGAGGGACCTGCAGGAACACGAGGCCGGTTACAGCAGCGGGGGACAGGCAGGGCGTGTGGGGACGGGAACGCGGACAGCCCTCGCTCCGTTCTTGTCCGAGACCGTGGTCCGTCACTTCTCGCCGCCTCCATGCCGGGACTCTGAGCTAGTTCTTTGCCCCCGGCTGGGAAGCCTGGGATGGCCCCTGTGTAGGTTTTCCCCAATTCTTGAGGCTGATTCTGCCCAGCTCCTACTCTCCCCTCTCCCCTGAGCTCAAGATCTACTGTCGGGAGGGACTCTGGGGGTGCATAGATCCCAGATGGCTTGTTGGTAACGACCATGACAACAACAGTTAACCCTTGGCTGTTTTGGAGGGTGAGGCATGAGGAAATGGAATGAGCATCGGAAACACTTGAGAATTATCATCTTAGTAGATTGAACACCAGCCACAGGGCTCGTGTCTAACCCAGAAGTACACCTGGGTCTGGCAAATGCTGCCCACCCCTGGTGAAGCATCTGGAAATCACGGGACATTCTACACAACCTTGGCACTGGATGGTTCCATATGACACCCCCTCACGCCCTTGCCCCCAAAGACGTCTGTCAAGAAGATAACAAACACGAGATAGAAGTCCTGGGCATTAAAAAGCAGATTCGTGATCCCTGGCGTGATATGGGATGGTGGTGCTGGCTGTTTTGATGGTTTGAGAAACGGGCCTTGGGTCCACCCATGAACATGAAGAACAAGAGAGACACGGTGGGATGAAAGGAGAGGGGCCAGGCGGGGCCTGGAGATGAGGCCTGGTGGATGGAGGGTTGGGCAGAGCAAGCCCCAACCCAGATGGCTTGACCCGACCATGCACAAGCAGCTGAAATGGTGTTCACAGGGACCATGCTGCCAGGCGGAGGCCTTACTTGCATGAAGAGTTGGGCCCTGGGGGAGGAGTTTTCCACCATGCGGTTCACCATACTGATGAGAGTCTCGCTCTCACTCATCTGGAGAGAGGAAGGAATGGATGATTCAAACTCTGGCCCACATAGAGCTATCTCCCCATCACCCGCCTGGGCTTGTTTTCTCAGAAACAGGAAAGGACGGCTTCTCACGGGGTCTCCAGCTCCCTCTCTGTTTGGCCTTAGCCATCGCTGGCCCCTTGTGAACTGTCCCAGGACCAGCCCTGAAGGTGCCCTGGGGAAAGGCCACAGAAGGGAGCTGGAGGGCTGCTGTGCCTTCGCTCACGGCCCTGCAGAGAACCCCCCCCCCCCCCCCCACCACCCAGTGACACTCCCCCAGGGTGCCTGAGACATGTGGGTCTCATCCACACTGGCCAAGGTCAACTCCCTGCCCCAACTGTCTTTCCTCACGTTGCTTCAGTCAAAGACCACACCGGCAGTTGGAAAAACCCATCTCCCCAAATTTCAACTAAATGAAACAGCTGAGAAAGAAAACCGGGGCCGCTCTTTGGATGGGCCTTCACACAGAGGTGGGCACAGCTCTCTCTCCCCGACCCCTGCCCACCTCTTGGCTCTAGAGTAGAAAGGATTGCTAAACACGGTTTCCAGAGCTGGGCTGGTAGCATCCATGCCGATCTTGGATGACACTAGGGAGCAAATAAGGAGGCCAAAACAAGCAAGCCATGTTAAAGGGACACCAGATGCTGGAACACTGCTCTCCCAACAGGTTATCTTTACGTTTCAAGGGCCATTAGGAACACGGAGGGGGAAAGACTACTTGCCAAATGAAAAAGAAAGAGAGAGAGAGAGACAAGGAAGGGCAGGAGAGAGGAAGGACAGGGAGGGAGGACAAGCCGACCGAATCAACTAGAAATGCTATCATTTCCCCCACTGGTTCCAGCGTGACAACATCAAAACGTGAACACATTCGGGAGCGTCCTTGGCTATGTCCCTTTAACTCAACTGACCTACAGGCGACGGCAGCAGAAAACAGAGGGAAGTTCTGTGGGGAAAAGCCTTCTGGGGAGAGGAAGTGAATGAGGGAAGGGACAGAGCCACGTTAGGGCAGAGCTTCTGGGGTCACGATGCAGGAGGCTCTCACGTTTTCGGCCCTTAGCTGCCCAATCTGTGTCGCGCCCACACGTATTTTTTTAATCTTATCCACTTAGGTGGTGACCCAGGGGCAGCCTTGCTTCTGTGTGCTGTGGGCAGGGCGAGGGGTACCCACCCACTCCCCTTTGCAGGGTCCACAGCATTTTCAAAGGCTTTCCTAGGATCTGATCCCTCTACCTCTTTTAGCCCTTTGGAATTTTTTTCCATGGCACAAAGTGTCATTGAAAAGGCTTTGAAAAGAGCGGTAGTAAGAGGTTTGTCAAATAGTTAACGGGCAACAGGACATCAGCCACATCTTTCCGTAAGGATCTGAACTCAAGTCAATCCCTATCTTCCTGGAGCCCTGTGTGTATGAGATTGTGTTTGTTGTGTATGGGGTGTGCGTGTGTGGAGTATGTGTGATTGTATATGGTGTGTGTATATGTGTGTTTGCATGCTGCTGTGTGCCACGACTGTGTCCTGTGTGTGTGTGTGTGTGTGTGTGTGTGTGTGTGTAGGGCAAGGCAGACCTGGTAATGCACCAGGCTTGGAGAGGGCAAAGGTGGCCCAGGCTTCTCCCGGACACCCACTGATCTCATTCCTTCCCCAACCAGTGGATCTCAAGCAATAAAGGAGGGAAGCCAGAATGTTCTCGCCCTGGCCTCTGCTCCCACTCACGCTGCGGCTTTGGGGATCTTTTAGCCCCCGCAGGCTTTGACTGTAGGATTCCTTCCTCTCCTGTGCGTCCCTTTGGTCTGTCCAAAATGTGAAATTTTGTGAGAAAGCACCTAGCCCAGTGCCTTATGCACCATAAAGGTGCTCGAGTAATATTTTAAATTGAGTTTTAGAAGAAAACGAATAAAATCATTATAGCAGCAGTGACCACTCCTCGCCAATGCCTGACAAAGCGTTGCCATGTACCCTCTTACTTGATTCTCCAGGAACTCTGTACGTCAGAAAAGGCAGATTCTACAACGGCCATTTTATGATTGAGAAAACCAAGGCCCAGGGAGACAAAGCAACATTTCCAAGAAAAAAGAAAAACAAAAAACAGAACAAAACAAAAAAACCACAACCCTTGTAAAATGGCAGAATTGGGACTAGAACGTCTGACTCCACGTTTTGGACTCTTAGCATATACAACTTCCTTTTAGGAATATTATTCTTTAAAAAAAAATTATTCTTTATCTAGAGGAGGTCTTCTGAAGGGTTATTTCTCAAGCCGCCCCCCATCCCTCCCCGCCAAGGGCCCAGCCCTGTCATGAGGGCCAGAAGCCCCAGCAGGGGCCCAGCTGTGGCACTGAAGTCCTGTGCAGCCAGGCACTGTGGATGGGCCACAGAAAGGAAAGTCTGCCCAGGAGCCCTGAGGGCACTCAGCCCTGCCCCTCACTACCCAGGGCACCGCAGACCCCGCTTCCTATGGAGAAACGCCAGCACTTGTCAGCGCTGCTCTGGGCTGGCATCCGGAGACCCATCCCCATGTGGACTGCACCACTCATGGTGTGGACACCACGTGCTGTTTCTGGAAGTAAAATGCAACACCCGTGAGGGCTGGGAGCTGTCGCTGCTGATCAAAACGTGGATATCAATTCTTCTTAGTGCCCAACGCCTTCTAAGAGGATGATCTCCCCGAGGCATCGAGGTCTGTGTGTCTAGAACCACCAACAGTTATGGCGGTAGCCTCTGATGTCAAGGGTATGGTTCTCTCTGGAACTCTAAGAGCGAAAAATAATCCTGATGAGGCTTGACTCCTGCTTCTTCATGTTAGTCATTTCCTCTGCTACAACCGGGGTCAAAATCTCAGAGCCACATTCCAAGCTCTGCCGTTTGTTGGCTGTGTGTCCCCTGGCATGTTACTTAACCTCTCTGTGCTTTCGTCTTATCGGCTCTAAAATGGGCATAACAACAGTACCCACCTTGCAGGGGTTGTTATGAAGATTAAATGCGTTAGGATCTATAAAGACACCATCCTAGGGCAAGTCTGTAGTCCTTGGTTTACAAACTATGTTTGTTTAACAACATAGTTTAACAACAGCCTGTGAACTATGATAGATCATTTCCCGGATTCAGGCTGCACTAAATCCCTAGCATTTTAGCCAGCCCCCTCCACCCCCTACCTCCCTGCCTGGCGCTCACCCCCTGTTCAAGGTCTCTGCTGCTCTCTCCAGCAGAAATGCAAATTCCCGCCTACCCCCCAGGGACAGTTCCATCTGGCCTGAACAAATAGGAGGTGGCATTAATTATTCATGTGGTCATTTCTTATTCTCCTTTTCCCCAGGAAACTCCCAGCTGCCCGAAAGGGCTTTGAGGCGAAGGGGGCGGGGCGTGAAGGCGCAAACCAAAATATAAGCCACTTTGTTGTGTCCGGGGGTGCCAACAAAGGTTGTCAAATGGAGGGAAGATGAGAAGGTGGGGAGGAGCAGGGAGACACGACAGGAGGGCAGGGGAATGGGAGGGGGCACCAGCTCTGCCTACCTGCTGATCCAAATACTCTAGGTTTCTTTGCAACTGAAGGTCTAAAAGTTCATCCTACCCGGAGCCCGAGGCCCAACAGCAACACAAACAAACAGGAACAGGACAACAGAAAACAATAAAAAGGAAGCAAAGCAGTTAAGAGTTAGCTGGGGGGCGGAAGGGGGGGGGCGGTGGGGGGCGAGGGGGGGCAAGGTCAAAGAGAGGCCTCTGTCTATCCTTGAGGAGCTCTGGGGAAGGGAAGGAAAGAGGCTGGGGGCAGGCACCGAGGTTGCCTCCTGGACGCCTCAACCAGAGGAGGGACTCACTCTGGCCCCAGCTCGAGGGCCCCAGTTCCAGGGCTCCCTGTCCGCCGGGCCCTCCCCTGGGAGAGGGAAGCACCGTTGAAGCAATGCAGTTGGCCCTCCCTACCAGCTCCTGAGATTTCTGGAAGAATCCATGGTTTCTGGGTGGGTGCACGTGCTGTGTGTCAGGGCTAGGGCTTAGACAGAGAAGGATCAGGGAGAAGGAAGGAAGGGGCACCCCTCCACGCCTGCGCAGGCTCCTCCACCCTGGCCTCCCGGGGCTGTGTCAGGACAGGGGTCAGCAACAGGCCTTCGGGGACAAGGACTCTGCCTGTTGGTTCCTGTGACCTTCCTCAGCATCCCTGGTGGGGCGTCTCCATCCAGTTCTCCGGGTGGAGACCGGTGGAGACCAAAATTCTCCGGAGAACAGATTCCAGGGAGAGACCAGTGGAAAGCAGGGAGGAAAGGAAAAGACACACCATGGAAAATCTTTTCTTCCTTAATCCCACCACTTGTGTCGTTTCCCAGAAGCCGCACTCCAGGCCAAGGACAGACTTGGAGAAGACGTCTGCTAATGGACACTCGGACCTAACTTTTCTTCCCAGGCCGTGACCCAAGCCCCTGACCATGCCGGGCGGGAGGCTGTTCTGGAGTCGAGACGATCAGGACATCACGCGCCTCCAGATCTAGTCCCTGCTCCTCTACCTTATGTCACAGAGCTGGGGGTAACTGGCGTCAAGCTCTGCGTTGGGGTTAGAGTCCCGGCCGGGAGGGAGGAGGTATCCAGAGGTTGCTGAGAACCAGGAGGGCCAGGTACCGGGCACAGAGCACCCCTGTGGCTGCCCTATTTGGGCCCCCGCTCTGGGAGGAGAGGTCGTGCGGGCAGCGGACGGGAGGAGAGGACGTACCATCTTATCGTGGGCCGTGGGGGATGGTGGGTAGTTGTAGGGGAACAGTCCTGCAGGGACTGGCCGCCTGTCTCCCAGGTAATCATACTGGAAGAGAAAGGGGATTGGAGAGGTGAGGGGGTCCGGCTGGGACACGGACTTCCCCACCAACTAACGTTCAAGGTTAGGGATGTTTGTATCCTGTCCCAGAGCAGACTCCAAACTCAAACGGATTTGCAGCATTTATCCACTGCGATAGCCTTGCAGTGACCCGTCCAGTCCTCAAAAGACAGAACCCTCTCTGCCCTCCGACAAGGAATTAGGGTTCCCGGCACAACCTGGGGAAGGGCACCAGTGTTCCTGCTCAGGGGTCAGAGCACATCCCCCAAAGCAGCTCTCCCACAGGCAGAACTGCAGGGCCAGTGGCGTCCTGGGCATCATCGTGGCTCCTGCCAACATATGGTGTGCGTCCCCGTGGGGCACAGTGACCCCAAGAGTCCCAGAGGCCTGCACACCTGCACATCTTCTCCGCAGATGGTAGTAGGCTCGTGGGGGACCTCAGGGGATGAGGAAGGAGGGAGCGCGCTGCTGGCTCACCTTGGGGGAGCTGACGGATCGCCTCATCACATAGGCAGCGGGGTCAGCATAGATGTCCTCGCTGCGAGGTGGCAGGCGCTCAAAACGGGCACTGGGTGAGCGGACGGGGGAGTAAATGCGGGCGCGGCTGTAGGAGCCCTGGCTGGGCGAGCGGGGCACGGAGTGGGAGCGGGGCTGCAGGGACAGGCGGCGCAGGGAGCCGGATGTGGCGTCCAGCTCATCATAATAGACTGGCTGCCGGGAGGGGGAGGGGCCGGGGAGCCAGATGGTGCCATCCTGCCGCCCGTAGCCCGGAGGCTCCTTCCACTCCCGAAGCTGGAAGGCAGGGCCGCCTCCATTGCGGAAGGAGTGACGCTTGTCCTCCAAGGCCCAGGGTGGGCTGATCCGATCATAGGCTGGCATTGAGCAGATGCTGTCGGGCCGCACCCCTGGTGGGTAGTACTGGTAATCATCAGGGTACTGGGAGGAGTAGGGGCCATAATACTCAGGGACCCTGCGGGACACGGGGTAGAACCTAGAGGGACTGAGAGAGAGGACACTGTAAGGAAGCCAGAATGAGCACAACCCCACCCACCCATCTGTGCCCCAGCCCCGCCTCTGTGTCCTCCAGCCTAGAGCAGACCGTGAACAGGTGAATGGTGCCCCAGGCTGACCCTGGGAGCACACACAGGTAGCCACTTCCAGAGGTGCAGGGAAACTCCCTCAAAGCTTCCTCCCTCTCGGGCTGAGGTCACGATCTCACGATTAGTGAGTCTGATCCCTGCATGAGGCTCTGCTGTGACAGCAGGGAGCCTGCTTGGGCTTCTCTCTCTCCCTCTCTCGCTGGCGCGCTCTCTCTCTCTCTTTCTCTCTCTCTCAAAATAAATAAATTAATTAATTAAAAAAAAAAAGCCAACTGTATCTCAAAAAAAAAAAAAAAAAAGCAGCTTCCTCCTTCAACCAACAACCTGAGGCTAGAAATTTCACACTCAGAGCTTCCTGGGAAGAAACTTTAAGCCTTGTTAGTTCTATCCCGGCTTGAAGCACAATGTATCAGATCCTTTCAGAGCAGCAACCAGCTGAAGGAAAGGGAACATACCAGGCACCTGGTGGAGGGAGGAGGGGAAACACCCAACACAGGGGGGACAAAAGGGCGCCTCCCCAGATTTTATGTTCTTGTCAAGGGCGGGACCGGTAGGTTCCTGGGATGCATCCCAAGTGAGGCGCTCACCCCCGGGGCAGGCCAGATGTCCCCAGCAGCAGAGTGCCACCAGAGGTGAGTAGCCTTCCTGAAGGTGTCACCTGGGGTCCCTGGAGCCGCCCATACCCAGGGGAGGGAGCAGCAGCCCCACTTGTCCTGAGATGAACGAGATGAACGCTATCAGGCTAATAAATGTCTTCCAGTATTTGAAAGCCAGTCACTGGACAAAGGAGGAAATTGGTCTAGAGGGCAGGACTAGGATCAGTGAGTGGCGACATTTCATTTCGTTTCTTTTAAAAAAGTTTTTTTTAATGTTTATTATTGAAAGACAGAGCGAGACAGAGCATGAGCATGGGAGAGGCAGACAGAGGAGGAGACACAGAATCTGAAGCAGGCTCCAGGCTCTGAGCTGTCAGCACAGAGCCCGACGCGGGGCTCGAACCCACCAACTTCGAGATCGTGACCTGAGCCGAAGTCGGACGCCCAACCGACTGAGCCACCCAGGCGCCCCTCTTTTCTTTTTTTACAACTGCAATAAATAAAGACTTTCAAACAATTAGAGCCGTTCAAAAATGGGGTGAGTGGGCTTGGCAGTCAGTGAGGCTCACGGTGGTGGAAATGCTGGAACAGGGGCTGTTGTAAGAGGGTGGGAAGCACAGACGATATCTGACGGGAGCAAGGCTGAGGCCCCTCCTATGACTGCCTGCGCATGTCCTGGGCACCCAGCATCCTTGTGGAGAGGTGCCGGGGACTCCGACCCTGTCTCTGAAGCAATCAGAGAGGGCAGGAATCGGGCAGGGGTCACACTCCACAGACGGTGCCACGGGGGACAGGAAAGGATCTGGACAAGCCTGAGACCCTGGGTTTTGGAGTCTTCTTGGTTTCCCAACGCAGCCTGGCTTCCCGAAGGCTTCCAGCAAGGGATGCTGCAAGTGTTACTACCCCAGCCCCCGCCCCTGGCCATCACAGCACCCCAGCTCCACGCCTACGCCCCATCAGGACTCACCTCCGGAGATCTTCAGGGGGCGCCACCCCCCGGCGCAGGTTCACCCACTGCTGCAGCTGGTTCATGGAGCTCTTGCGCTGGGCAATCTTGTCGGGGTTGGCACGTGGGGGGAAGTTCCGCTGGTGCCCCCCACTCTCTGAGTCCGGAGGCGGGAAAGCTGTGCTCCCCGGCCGGCTCGGGGAGCTATACTGCCAGCCATTGGGCTGGGCGGGCCGGTCTCCTCCCCCTGGGACCCTTGGGCCCTCGGGGTAAGGGCTGCCCGGCTCCGAGGATGGTTCCGGTCCGGCTTGGATACCATTGGCTTTCACCAGAGGCTCGCTCTTGACTTCAGGCCTCTCGGGCTTCCGCTCGGCCTTCTCGCAGCCCCGGCCGTCACCCTCCCCTCGAGTCTTGGCCTCTGGCTCGGGCTTGGGGAGGCTGTTGTGGGACGGCTGGTGGTGGTGTTTGCTAGGAGGGATGTTCTCTGAGTCTGGCTTCTCATGGCTGCAGGATGCCAAGGGAGATGTTGTAAGTGACTCCAGCCCAGCAGCGAGCTGGGCAGGGGGTGGTAGACTGGGAAGGAAAAAGGAGTGGAGAAGGGTGGGCAGGAAGGTAGCGATGGAAACGGGATTCAACGAATGACAGTTCTGTTTCCCAAATGCCCATCTTGCTTTCTTGCTCCAGCCCGGGCAGTTACTCGAAAACACAGTGCACTCTTGCCCACGCGTGGTGTGCTCATTTCCCCCTCTAGGTCCTCTCCACGGCCCACTCTCTGCTCCCTTCTGCTGACCTGCACTGCATCCAGCCTTCGGAAGCTATGGCCAAGACCAACCCGCCCCAGACTTGGTCTCCTCTGCAGTCTGTCCCCGCTGCAGCCCCCCAAACTCGGTGCACACTATACCAAAGCTTCATGATAGTGAGTGTCCTTGATGTTTCGGCCATGGAGGCTCGTTACAGCTCAGCCTGCTGTCCTACGCAAGTTCCTTAACTTCTGCAAGTCTTGGGCTCCTCGTTGGCAGGACGGGTAGAACAGTCGCTCCCCTCGTAGGGCTGTGCGATCAAACACGCCGGGCGCCAGGCGCCTAAGCTGTTGCCTCAAACATCCTAGGCTTAGAAGCATGCTAGTTTCGTCTCCAGGACAAGCTTCTTCCGGGACAGACTCCGCCTGAACGTAAGCGCCACGAGGCAGAAGCATGTAGACTGGTCTTCCCTTGTTTTCCTAGCGCCCCCTACAGTGCCTCACACATACCTATTTCCAGTAAATATTTATGAACCCAATGAGCGAACTTCTGGAAGTACGCCCCTCAGCTGAAGTGAAGATGGGACCTCGTGACGATGTTTTCCCTACCGCTTCTCAAATTCAACAGATTCAAGCACCCTTGTTGCAGCGTTGCCTGGTAAACACTTCTAAGACACTGAAATAGACTTGGAGTCTGTATCGTAAAAACCTCCTTCTTCTGGATCCCTGTTAACATCTAACTCAAGACGCCCATCTACCCGGTTCCAGCAGAGACAGGCCGTGAGGCTGTGGGTGGCGACAGGTGGCAGGGGTGATGGGGCGGCCATGGGCTGAGTGTTCACTGCATGTCAGGATTTCCTGGCTGCCCCTATGAGGTAGGATTATAACTGCGGCCTTCACGGGGAGGAAATTCAGGCTCAGAGAGGTTAAGTGATCACCCTGATGTCACGGTGTGAGCAAGTAGCTAAGTTGGGATTCGCACCCGAGTCTACCCTCCTCCAGAGGTCATGGGTTTAATGTGCAAAGCCAAGAATAAATGAGCAAATGACCCTGGTCTTTGGCTCCTGGCCAGGCCACGATGGAACCTGGCTTCTCTCTTGGCCTCCAGCAGCCCAGAGAGAAGAGGGAGAACCGGTCAGGGGGAAGGGAAGAGAGACTCCAGGCTCTGGAATCGCTTAGCCCTGCTAGGAGGCAAGGAGCGGTTCACGTGTTCTCAGAGGTTCGAGCCAGCACGCCGGGCTCAGGAGGACACAGAGTAGGGCGCTCCCTTGATCCTCTTTCTCTAGCGCTCCCCACCCCCATGCCCTGTGCCCTGGGACTCACCTGTGACGCACAGCTTGGGGCACCGACTTCTGGGCTGGGGGGATCTGTACTCGGGCAGCCTCCCCCATGGCCTGGATCCAGGCCTCCTGTTCCTCGGGGCTCTCGGCACTGAAGAAGTAGGTGCGGACCCCAGCGTGCTCAGCCTGTGGGGAGAGGCAGTGCGTGGAACTGGCCCCGGCCTCATCCACCCAGCACGTGGTCACCTGTAGGGAGAAGACACCCACACCCACAGCACAGGCGGTCAGGCGGGCCGTCCCCCTGACCTGCAGCTCTTTTCCCCACAAGGAGCTCAGGGGCAAACCGAGCTAGGCCAAGGGCTCCAGCTGGCGTCTAGGCGTCCGCCTTGGCTAGCTCTCTGGACCCCAATAAGCCGCCCAATGGCCAGGTAAGCTTACCTGCCCCACCTGAAGTGATTACAAACAGGAAGCACAATTACCATGCCCGCTCTCCCATCAAATTCCGTCTTTGATTTGAGGGGCAGTTACCCGATGTCTGAGAGAGATGCCCCCCGCCCCCCCCCCCCCGGGGGGCCCGCCCCCGAGCACATGCCAGCCTCGGCCCCAGCCTGGCCTCTGAGGACCGAGTGCCGTCTCTTCTGTGCAGAGACAGCCAGGCCTCCACCTCCCTGGGCATGCAAGGGGCACGCACGGACTGTTAGAGCACGCTACCTAGTTGGTGGCCGCGAGCAGGTGCGGCAGGCGGGAACCCAGAAGAGAGCTCCTGTCCAGAGGAGGGGTCCTCACGCAGTCAGAAGGAGGAGAAGCAGAGAAAAGGTCAACCAGACACCAGAGGGAGAGCCAGAAGATGACGTGGCAGGAAGGTTGAGGAGCAGAGGGAGGTGGGGAGCTATTCAGTTTACCCCCCTTCTATTGGCTGTCAACCACTGGGACGACAGCACCCAGCGATTCCCGGTTCAGCCCGCCGAGAGCGGGGAGGGCAGAGCTTGCGCCAAGGCAATCGGGGCTGTTGGCGGGGAGGATTCAGGGCGTCGGTGCTGTCCCTGACTCCGGCTCTGCAGCTGCAGGCAACTTGGATTTTTGTTCTGGCCTGACGCGCTGCACCTGTTTAATGGGGAGGGCTCTACCTGGTGAGACTCCAGGTTCCAAGGCCACAAGGAAGAGATGCTCCAGAGCCGAATTCTTTCTGGAACCTCAGCCTGCTTCCCTGGTGAGACTTTCAGTCTCCCGGAAAAAGCAGGTAGCCCGGTTTACCCCAGTCGACATGAGAAATCCGGGTGGTTACTAGTCTCAGAGGTGAACCTCACTTTGGTCTCTGACCCCATGGGTGTGAAATCATGGGTCTCTGAGGGTTGGAAGGAGAGAAGACAGGGCTCTCCTGACCAAGCCCCAGGGCTCTCCGAAGCAGCTGTGTCAGACTGTGTCAAACCCACGCCTCCCACATGCTTTCCTGGCTGGACATTCGCCCTGCTGTGCCACCCCTCCCCAGCACATGATTCCCTTCTGACGGGAGTCATCACGCAATGACATGTCCTACTTCTCGAGGAGTAGAGATGGGCCTCTTTCCTCTGGATCCTGCCAGTTCCCACCCTCCAGCAGGGGGCTGGCTTGTGGGCAGCGGGACGTGTTCCTAGGCAGTGAAACTATAAGGAGTCACCTTGGGGTTGAAACTGCACAAGGGTACGGAGAGCAGGGGCCCAGGCTGGCCTCCTGGAGTGGAGGACACAGGGTTATTGTACAGGAGAGAGAGAGACACAGGCAGGTCTTGTGGGTGTGACCTGGGGCCGGTAGGAGCGGACAGCAAGTGAATTAATTTGCTCGTGAGCGCCCCGTGTGTGCAGAGCTCTGCTCCGGCACCAGTCACAGGAAAACAGACCTGCTCTTTGCACTTGAAGAGCTCACGGTCAAGCTAGAGGACAAAACATGCCCACAGGGAAACAAGGAGAAAGCAAAGGCACGGGAACCGCTTGCAACAGGAAAAGGCAGATCCTGGGAGAAGACAGGGCAGTTGATGGCGAGCCGGAGGGGGACACCAGCCTGGCATTGTGAAACTGGGCCATGATATTGAGGGAGGTCCCCCAGTGGGGTGAAGTCCTTTGAGCCCCCACAGGGCCGGGTTAGGAAGAGGTTAAGGCATTCAGCAGCAGGCTGGGCAGAAACAGTGCCCGGCTCATTATTAGCCGTCCAAGAGTTTCACTTGGTGGCCGCAACAGGACAAGCCTCCCATCTGTCTCCGTTCCCTTCCCCTCCCTTCCCTGGGGAAGGGCCACTCGATAGCCACAATTGGAACCCTTTGTGGGCCACTGAGCACAGCCCTCAGAGTTGGGTTTTAAAGAGGCAGTGCGCTTCTCGGGGGAAAGGGAAGGAGGAGAGGGGCTGATGGGCACAGCGAGCTGGGGCTATGGAGGGGTGTGTGTGTGTGTGTGTGTGTGTGTGTGTGTGTGTGTGTGTCAGTCACTCGGGGCGCTGATGGAATGCCTGTGGCTGGCAGAGCTCCGAGCTGGAGTGTGGATGTGTCTGTGCACAGGTCTGGAGGGGAGGGTAAGACAGGCTGTTTGACTGTGTGGGTGTGTGCGCGAATGTGTACAGCAGGACTTTCTGTTGTTGGTTAAACAACCTGTTTCTATTTCCCCCAGCTAGAACCTGGCTCCCTGGAGCCAGAGTTTTATTAATTGCTCATTCCGTTCACACCTCTGGCAGACAGGACCCTACGAGGCTAGGAACTAATTATGTGCCAAAGAAGCCCCTCCTGGTTCTGTCCTCTGGAGCGACACCTGGGCGTGCGGCCCACCTCTCTTCCACGGTCAGGTGAGCAGAGTCTGAAGGACAGGAGGGGGCAGGCTCTGAGGTCCTACAGGCTCAGACACTGACCTGGTGTTAGCGGCAGTTTCTATCACCTAACACCACGGCTTTAGGTTTTCGGGGTCGTGGACGGCAATTCTCAACTAGGGGACAGATGGCTTTGTGCTAGGGCAAGGCATGGTTGGTACCCTGATTTTATATTTGGAAGTGAAAGGAGCCTATGGTCTTTGCGTCATCAAGTACAAAAAGAGCACGGGGTTTTTATTGTTTTCAGTGGGTCATGAATTTTTAAATGTGGAAAAACACTGGCCTGTGATGAGCCAGCTGCAAGTGTGTCTTTGATGGGTGGATTCCCCAGGGGTTCTCAGGGAGTGACACTGAGCAGGCCCATGCGAGGCCCGTCTTCCCGCGCTCTTGTTCTCCCAAACTACTCTCTACTGGGAGGTTCGCGTTTCTTGATTTGCTATCAAACCCAACTCCCGATTTTCTCTAGAGGCTGAAATTTGAGTCGGTGTGACTGGGGGTCCAGTCCTCCGGGCTCGGTGTAGGGAGGATTCCTTTCCAGAAAGGATATCAGAACCCCACCAGCCACGGCCCCTGCCTCTGCTGCGAGGAATTTCTGCAGCGACCGATGCTAGGCCGCTGGGCAGAGGGTTCATTCCCGCCCCCCCCAGGAACAACTGTGGGACCACCATCCACATCTCCACGGGCCCCACCTGACTCCCGAGGTAAGAGGAGGCGGCCTCTCGGGCCTCTCCTCAGCCTTACAACAGCCTGTAGGGAGTCCAGGGGTCACTGCCTACTCTTTCCTTCCGCCACCACTGGGGGGCTCCTTGGGGAGGTGGCTCGTGATCCTTCTCCAGTCCCGCGTGCTCTACAAGAGCAGGCCCCCCTCCCCCACCTGGCCTGGGAGAGAAATGCCAACTGACCTTAAAGGTGTGTTTTCGGCTGATGTTGTCCGAAGGCTGCACTGCCGCCACCCGGAAGCTCAGGAGCGGGATGCTACCCAGGATGCTCTCCTCCTTCTCATCTGTCGGGTGAACAGAGGCCCGGGTGAGACGCACGTGCCCGTGGCCCGCGCAGAGGGGGAGAGAGAGAGGAGGGTATCCGCTCTCTTACGACAGATACCGATAAATACTTGTGGCTCATCTACGGCCTGTCAGGACTCGGGGCCGCCACCCACCAAGCACCCAGGGTGTGCTCTGTACAACAACGCGAGGCACGCTCCCGGGAGGTAGGGAGCCCGGCGGCCTTGCAGACACGGTTCTAGATACTGGGACTAGAGAGGCGAACGAGAGAGAAGTGGTACGCACCCTCCAGGAGCTTACCTTAGGGTAAACAGATAAGTGACGACTGACATTACGGAGGGTTTGCTATACACCGGGTCCTGTTCTAAGTTAATGGCCTTAAAGGATTTCACCGTACCAACAATCCCACAAAAAGGTCCTGCTGCTACCCCATTTTCTGGGGAAGGAGGCTGAGATACAGCGGAGAGGTTAAGTAATTGGTCCCAGGTTACTTAAGTAGAGAGTGGTGGATTGGTCTTTGGACCCAAGAAGTCTGACTCCCAAACAGGCATTCTTTTTTTTTTTTTTTTTTTTTTTTTTTTTAATGTTTACTTATTTTTGAGAGAGAGAGAGACAGAGCGTGAGCGAGGGAGGGGCAGAGAGAGAGGGAGACACAGAATCGGAAACGGGCTCCAGGCTCCGAGCGGTCGGCACGGAGCCCGACGCGGGGCTCGAACTCACGAACCGTGAGATCACGACCTGAGCCGGAGTCGGACGCTTAACCAATTGAGCCACCCAGGTGCCCCCCGAGCAGGCATTCTTAACCACTCTCCTGTCTATAGAGACTCTGCAAGCAAGACAATTCCAATAGGGATACACATAACAGGATGATAATGGAGTCGGGCAGGGCAGAGAGGATAGTCCCCTCTTCGGCTCTGGCTCCTCTGGGTAACTGTTTCCAAGGTTTTCCCAGGCACCCAGCAGCTTGCTCTGTCCTCTCCTGACAGGGGTCTGCCTTCCCCTCTATGGCCCCCATGTCTCCACAGGAAGACATGCCCCTGCGTCACCTCTTGGCCCTCTGTTCCCCGGATCAGGCTAACAGCCAGGCTGTTACATAATTCACCCCGAATCTCCAAAAGAGCCTGATGGATTAGCTAGTCAGGCCCCCAGGTGTCAGCAGGACCCACGGAAGGTGGGGGTCCTCTGTGGAATAGGTGGGGGGGGGCAACTTTGAGGCCCTGGCAAGCCTCTCCCCACTTCCCTAGGATAGCTCTTGAGTCCTGAGGCTAGAGACCCTGCAAAACCCTCAGGGTTCAGAAGGGGTCTCTGGGATTATACGCTCATGGCTTCCCCTTCTCTTCTTCCTCATCACTTAGATAAGATACTTGGCTTAAGGTCCAGCTTCCTATGCAGACTCAGCATGGTACCCAGAGGAAGGGCTAAGCCAAAGGATCAGGAGGAACCCAGGGCTTCTTCAGGGAAACAGAGGCTGCCATCTTCTGGGGGTGATGGCCTTCTGCCTGGTAGTCTCCAGGCCAGTGTTTACGGGGTCTCTTGAGCGCATCTCTCAGTGGATGGTGGCCCCCATCACAGTGCCTCTTGAGTTCACAGCTCTTAAGTTTCTACCCTCACGCCAGTCCCAGAGTCTCTTGTCTGCAGAGGGCCTGGCTTTCCTTCATATTCGTTCATACTCTGGCTCCAGTCAGCCCTGGGTCCCAGAGGCTCAGCGCCAGGGACCAAGCCTTGGCAGATTCTTCTTCCCCCGTCTTGGGGTTTTCTCTGTGACTGGATCCTGTATATGCAGCCCCTTCCTGATGCCTCTCCCCGGGTTCAGGTGGCAGCAACGCAGGGCACAGGGACAGCAGCATTCTGGAGGGTCACTGGGTACAACCTTTGTTTGTGCAAGTTAATGATTCACTGAATTGCCCCCAGGAGGCCCAGAGGAGGCAGGGCTCTGCCATTCCCGGGGCATGGAGGAAAAGAAACAGCCTCTCCTGCTGCAAAATCACTTTGCCCTTCTCTTCTTGTGGCCCCGCGTCAGCGTGACGGGGCCGTCGCTGTCATCAGCCCTCACTAGCTCCCAAGGTGCCTTCCTTGACACAACGTTGCTGTACGTATTTTAAAAATAACTTCCTGGAGGCTGCCTCACCAAAGTTATTAGGTCTCTCTCTCTCTCTCTCTCTTTCTGTTTTTGAGAGGCTAGAGAGTGAGTGTAGGGGTGCACGGAGAGGACAGAAGCTGGGGGATGTTCGTTTACTCAACACTGGGCACCTACAATGTGCCATGCACCGTTTTAGGCGCTGTGGCTACAGCGGTGAACAACACTGCGATTTCTGCCCCCCCAGACTGGATCGGACACTCCAGGGCGACGGGAGGAAGCTCCACACACAAGCCCCGATCGGTAGGTCACCTTACCTAGGAGTGAGTAGGGACCTTCCTCTTCTCCTTCCCGTTCCTACCCCATCCCCCACCCCAGGACTTCACCGCGTGTCACATGACTTTCCTGTTCACCCACTGTGTCCTCCATCCGGACCTAGAACTCTGCCTGAAACCTCGAGGGTGCCCAGGAAGTATTGTCGAATGTGACGTGATCGAGCACGTGAGCAAGCGGGCTCTGTCTTCACCCCACCGTCAGGACCCACAGGTGCCGGCAGCTACGGGGCATATTTGCATATCCCCCCTCCCACCGCCACCGCCCGGCCACCGTTGGTCCACTGACCAACGTCCACCCGAAGCAGAGCCTGATGATTTGGCAGGACAAGCAAGAGTGGGCCCTGCCTTCCTGTGGCCCCTGCCAGCCCCAGTGGAAGCGAAGCTCACCTTTATAGTAGAAGAGACAGCGATCCACCAGGACAAACCAGCGTTTGTTCCACTGCTTGACCCCGGAGCTGGCCTGTGGGACACGTGGAGACAGATGGGGGGGGACCGTGAGCTGGGCACGGGAGGGGGGATGCAGGGGAAGGTGTGCGGCACGAATTATATAAGGACATCCTGCCTCTGGTTACGGTTTTGCCAGTAACCAGTGGCAGCCAACCCCCTTAAGACCTCGGGCGCAGGAAACGGACCCTGGACTATTGCCCGTGACCTTCCAGTTCTGTCTTTCTGCGCCTCAGCATCTCTCCCAGGGAAGATAAAAGGGGTGAGAGATGAGCCAGGATAAGTGGGCAGAGGGCAGTCAGGCAGAGTGGCAAGGTCAAACTGGGAAGAATTAGCGGACCCCTAGAACTAAAGACAGTCCCCTTAGCGCAGCAAGAGGGACCTGCTGAGAATGAGCCAGACGGTGCTCTCATGGGGTTGGTGACCCAGCATACTTCAAAGTCACTGCATCTGCCCATCGGGAGACCTGGCTGGATTCCCATATTTGACATTAATTTTTCTGTGTGAGTTTGGGAAGATACTCAACTTCTCTGAGTCTTTATAAAATTAGGAGATTCACAGAGATATACCAAAAATAGGATACGGAAGCACATACCAAAACACGCAGGGACTCAGAAATACAGAGGAATCGGAGCGGCGGTCATGGTGGGGGGACCGGCAGAGGAGGCCTCACCTGCTTGAAGAGCCAGCCCGCCTTGGTGACAGGTGCATTGAGATTCCGCTTCATGGAGTGTGAGCGCTTCCCAAAAGCGATGGCTTTGCGGGATGTTCGGGTTGCCTGGGGAGACCGAGAGAGAAGCAGGCCTGACTTTCTTCCTGTCCTCCTCTCTGCTCTATCTGCAACGGAAGCTACCCTCGGTGGGAGCTGTATCTCTCTCCACGCCTGGGGGACTCGTCACGCCAAGAGGACCAGGTGGGACTCTTGGATCTGTCCTCACTCAAGGGCACAGCTGTCCAATTCTTCGGTGCTTTTCTCTTATCTCTAAAATGGGGCTCAAAATCAGTCCGACCCGTCTCACAATGGTGTGGGTTTTGTTGTGGTTGTTGTTGTGAAGAGAAAGTAAGATTTTTCATTTCGCCCCCGGGCTTTCTTCTACTGTCCTGACTCCCCAACTCTTTTGTAAAGCTTTCTGGCACCCATCCAAATACAAGTACATTCCCGATGTCATCATCCTGTCAGAGTCCTGCTCCCTCTCGAATGGCCGACGTAGCACAGAGCAGGGAGGACACACAAGTGTTCTCCTAGCTCCTTGTTGCCACATGGACACTGTCACCCTTCCGCATGCTGGCAATAATCACTCTGGAAGCACCCCTGATCTTCCATTGTTTAGCCCTTTTCATCACTGTCAGCTTCCAGATCATTCCTTCAGAATCTTAGGATTCTGGTACCAATCATCCCCTTCATTCAAAGTCTTGCCATCACCGTGACCTTGTCCCTGATGATGACCCACCCGCTGCCCTGACCTGATAGCACCGTGAGGTCCTCAGTTCCAAAACCATTCGCTTCTACCCCAGCACTCACTCCCATGGCCGCACCTTTGACCTGGTCGCACCCAGGCCCCTTCACCACTGACATCTTCAATTCTGAGATTTCGACTTCCTGACGCCCTCCTGTCCTTTGGGCTTGCTCACCCCATTACTCGACACCATCAGCTTTTCTACTCCATTGGCATCTCCAGCTCCTCAGTCCTCCCCTTTTCTTCTGGATCCGTCAGTTGCCTCTTGGTTGTATCTATTTCCCTAAGAAGCCCAGGGGTGCCTGAGTGGCTCAGTTGGTTAGGCATCTGACTTCTGCTCAGGTCATGATCTCGCGGTTTGTGGGTTCGAGCCCCGCATCGGGCTCTGTGCTGACAGCTCAGAGCCTGGAGCCTGCTTCGGATTCTGTGTCTCCCTCTCTCTCTCTGCTCCTCCCTCGCTTGCTCTCTGTCTCTCTCTCAAAAATAAACAAACATTAAAAAAATTACTTAAGAAGGCCAGGCCCCACATGGGAATAGGTCAACTACCCTCCCAAACACCCCATCCGTTGTCATTGCTTGGCCTTCTCTAAAACTCAAAATCCCCGAGCAATCAAATTATCCTCTCCCTGCACTCACTGCCAGAGTATGGTTCTGGCAGAGGAGAAGCACACTGCAGTACAGATGAGGCCACCACAGACCACCGTCCCCAAGCACAGCTCGGCTCATGAGCCATCATCCCGCTCCCTGCCCCTCGAGCTCCCCCTCTGCCCTCCCCCGCGGTGGACCTGGCTCCCCTCCCGCCAACACACAGATAATCGGGCGATCAGACATGCACTTCCTCAATTTCACACCCTTTTACCTGGACAATTACTGTCCTCACCACTCATCCCCTCTTCCTCTTCCATGTCAAAAGAGGTGTCGTCCTCCTTTTCGAGGCTAACACATTCGACCCGCCATCTCCTGGGACTTTGCTCCATTCACAACCTCCTCTCAAATCTGTCTTCAACTTTTCCTTCTCTACTGGCTGCTTCTCCTGGGCACATGGGCTCAGTCCTCTCCATCTTAAGGCATCAGTCTGTCTCTGTCTGTCTCTCTTCCCTCCACCTCTCTCTGTCACACACACCAGAATCCCCCCTCAACCCTACATCCACTGCCTGTTGTCAGGTAACACTTTCAAAACCTCCTTTCCCTGCAGGAATATTCTCCTGGGAAGAGTCCTGACATCCTCTCCTCGCGTTTACGCCTAACCCCCCTGCACTTCTTTCCTGAAGTGCCAGCTGCAGTGTCATTGAATTAAGGCTGCTCAGTCTTAGGCCATCATCCTAAGACCCTGGAGAGCATTTACTTTCTCTGCTTCCTGCGACTCTTGGTTTCTGTGACCGTATTCTTTCTTCTGAGCTCCTCTACCTGTGGCCGCTCCTTCTCAATCTCCACCTTTACTCAACTGGTGGGCCTTGACCAAACTTTTAAAATTCTCATTTTTCTTGTTCCACGCTGTCTATGTATCTCATCCATACCCATTGCCTTGACTACCGGCAATGGGCTGAAAAGTCCCTAATCTGTACCTAAGACTTCTCTCCTAGCCCTGGTCCATTTTGTAACAGGTTGTCCAGCCAGGATGAAGTAAATGCAAACCCAAGCCCGTTGTCTTCCTCACCAAGCCTGTTCTGTATTTCTCACTTGGTGAATGGTACTACAATCCACCCACTTGCCCCAACTAGAACTGTGAACCGCCTCACACCATTCCCTCCTCCCTCCTCTCCTTATCCCACATTTACGGGTGGGTGAGGCTATGTTCCTAATGGTTCTCGGATCTGTTCTTTCCTGTCGGGTCGTCATCTCTTCTTGCTATGCACCTTCTGGAACAAGTCAGGTTACTTCTCCAAAACAGGGTAATCATGACGCTCTCTTAACGTTTCTTACTACCTCTCACCACTTGGAAGACTATTCAATTTCTTAGCATGGCTCACAAGGCAGGTCTGTAAGAGTCGCCGGGCCCATGACCCGCCTTCTGCCCTCTACCCAACAGGTCCCTTGCGGTCAGGCCAAACTCCTGGTAGTTCTCTCCCATCCTCCCTGCTTTTGCTCATGACTCATGGAAGACAGGGGGATCAGGATCTCCCTTGTTTCCTAACAAATCCCAACTCATCCTTTAAGCCCAGTGTAGACCCCCCCCTACTCCACAAAACCTCCTGGATCCCCCGGGACAGTTAGCTGCCCCTCCTGTCTGTCCATTCCTGCAGTCTAAAGCATGTCACACTGCAATGGAACTGTTGGCTTTCCAGCTCCTTCTCCAAACTCTGAGCTCTTTGTAGGGAGGAAGTTGAATCTTACTCATCTCTTCGTCACCAGAGCCCGGCAAGGTATCTGGCTACAATAAACATTTAACAAATGCTTGCAGAAGAAAGGAAAGAAGAAATTGGGATTTATTATAAAGCACACCCCAATCTGGGGAATAAAATTGTTTTCTAAACTTTACTAGTAAAACTCCACATATAAAGGCTGAGATTAGGCACCTGAATCACCTACTCCCCTAAGAATAAGCAAATCCGCAAATCCTTCCCTTCCTTCTCAGGCTCTCACCTGCCATAGCTTCGCCTCCTCTCTGTGGCCTAGAAGCCACTCCCATAGTTCACCACTTCAGCCATTCTCCTGCCAAACCCTCCATACTCTCGCCCCCTTATCTTTCTGCACCACTCAACCTTAGGCTAATCCAACCGTCTGCCTTCCCTGCTTTCACAGCCAGTCTGGGAGTGGTGCTGGAGTAAAACCACACACAACTGTGGACCGGAGTCAGCCAGAGTCAAGTCTGTGACCTCAGTTGACCGCTCGACATTATCACACGATATTTCATGTTCCCCTCGTTGTCCTCTGTTGCTGTTCTCCCAACCTGGGGCATATTCTCAAGCCTCATTGCCTCTCCACCCACCCCACTCTCTGCAGAAAACCCTACCTCCTACCTCCCTGTAGAAGTTGAGGACGTCAGATGGGAACGTCTTTAACTTTCTACACCCCCACCTCCTAGCTTCACATGACTTTCCCATGTGGCTCAGGAGTACCCCTTCCCTATGCAGGCTAACAGCACCTCTGCATCTGACTTCTCCTGTCTCCACAGAAATGAGACTCACGGCTGTCCCCTTCCTCCTGAACCCATCTACTGGGCCATGCCCCTCCTGCTCACACATCTGAAAACAAAACAAGATGGACCAAGCAGACCTCCTGCCATCTTGCATATCTTCTGGCTTCTGTCCCCTACCCCTCATTCCCCCTAACAGTGAAGTTTCTTTACAGATAGGTACATTTTAATATTTCAAACACTTCAGAAAAGTAGAGAATAAATCACCACTTTGTTGGTTTCTAACAAAACGTGACAAATACGGCTGAAACTCCCTTTGAGCCCCTCCTCAATCTCATTACCTTTCTTCCTTCCTAGAGGCAACTGCTGACCCAAAACTAGCCAGCTTGGCAGTGGTTACATGCTTGTACTATAAATATACCTATACATACGCCATATCACTTTCATGTCCGTTTTACGTAAGCGATAGCACGTTTTTCATATTCTGCAACTTGCTTCTTACCCAACATTACATTTTCGAGATTTATCCTCGTTAATACGCATAGCTATCGTGCAACTTAATTTTTGGAGAGCACTCTATCATATGACTGTACTACCCCTTACTGTCCAGTTTCTTAGAAGACTAGTTTCTACTCTTCATCGTCTGTCTGCCCTCCCATCTCCTCTTTAGCTCTCTCCTGCTCGCCTTCTGCCCCCATCCCACCACCTGTCAGGTTCTCCAGTGGTACGCCCCATGGACGCTTTCAGCCCTTATCTTACTGGACCTCTGTGCCACATTCTTGTCTGGATTACTTCTTCCTCCTGAGGCTCTCCTTCCTTTCTGAGCTCTCAATTGGCATCTCCTCCAAGAATGATTCCTCTTTTGCCGTCCCCCTAGATCAGTGGTTCTCAATAGGTGGAGGAGGGGGCAGTTTTGTGCCCCAGGGAACATTTAACAATGTCTGGAGACGCTGGTTGTCATAGGGCAGGTATTACTGACATCTAATGGGTATAGGCTGGGGATGCTGCTTAACATCCTACAGTGACAAGACAGTCCCAAACCACAAAGAACTATCTGGCTCCAAATGCTAACAGTGCCAAGGTTGAGAACCCCCAGTCTAGAGATTGATCTTCTATAAGGTTCCGGTCTGACCCCTCTTCCCTTCCTGTGCTCCACCCCTCTTGCATCACCTCACTCGCTCTTTGGAGACTGTTGAAACAGCTGGGCAGGCTAGCCTATTTCCTAGGATTCCTACCTGACAGCTTGCCTTGGGGGCTAGACTCACCCGGACGCTGGGCCGCTCTGGGGGGACCTCGGACACCATGCTGTGGTTGGATGTGTCGCTGTTGGTGATAGCCGGGCGTTTTCCACCTGCTTTATTGGACATGTCCAAGGCCGATCTGATTTCAGGTTGATGAAAACAGAAGAAAGGGACTGGTCAGAACCCAGAAAGAATGGAAGGGCCCTAGCTGTATTCCCTACCCTGCCACCCACTGTTCCAGCATCAGCACAAAATCACATCCCCTAAGTGCTATCAAGAGGTCACCTCAGCTGCTCCTTCTGCTCTTCTGAGACCACATGCCAGTAATCTTGGTTGGGCATTTTCCTCTTTCTTTCCTGTAAACTTATTTTAAAAACCTAGACCTTAGGACTCTGGAACTCCTTTTCCTTCTCACTGAAGAGACACAATGCCTCAGTGGATATAAGAGTCATTTAACGATCTTTCTTTTCCTTCCATTCACTGAGCCGAGATCCATAGAGGAAGCCGAGAGGAATTCACATTTGGCTCTCAGGGCTATATCACCTTCCCTCAGCACGTCCCTCAAAGGCCCCTGGGTGATACGCCCACCTCAAAACTATCTCACTCCTCGAGCCTGAGATCTGGGAGACACTGGGAAAAGTGGGTGAGGTCAACAAGCTGGATGGCCCTTAGAAGCTTCCATTCCTCAGGACTGAGGTGAGAGACCCTAACTCCCTCTGCTCTCCACACCCCCTCTTTCCCCTTCCCAGCTGCAAAGTGGCAGTGGGGGCGGGGGTGGGGAAGGCTGGAAAGGTCAAGCAGCCAATGGGGGCAGACATACGTTTTCAAATTAAATTTTTTGTTTTCTTCTGGGACCTGGCCAGTCACTGGGTGCAGAAATGTGTTCCGTCTTTCATTGTGGCTGTGGAGGCAAAAAAGAGAGAGGTTGTGATAAAGACGGAGAAGGCAGAGACACAAGCTAAAGGAAGGGCGGGCCCCAGGCAGTGACAGGGCCCCGATGGCCACATGGGAGATGGTCCCTCTGTCGTCTGTGGGGTCCAGGAGAGGCAGGCTGGGGGGCTGGGCTGCAGAAAAAGCAGCTGCAGTCAGGTGGGGGGTAGGGAGACACCTTTCACTAGTCAGTGCTAACTACTTACACAGATCGCTGAGGCTGGAAATACGTCCCACTTAACCCCTTCAGTGGTGACCCTGGGCTTGTAAGTGAGTAGGGGGGGGGGCAGGAGTCTCCAACAGCCAAGGTTTTGTGTGTGGCAGGCTCTGTCCCAGGAACTGCTCCTGCCCGTGCCCCACATAAAAACTGCTCACTCATTATTTGCTGAAAGAATTCCCTTGTGACCTTGGACTCCTTTCTCTCCTGTTTTATGTTGCATCTCTTGCTTTACGTGAAACCAGAGATCCAGAAACTCCATTCCTGAGCTCGGGCTGGGACCCACTCACGCTTCCAGTCCAGGGTCCCTGCATCTAAGGGGCCACTTGATGTACTGAGGCCCCAGGGACCGTCAGGCATCGAGGTGAGTGCCGGCTCCACAGTCACATCTAATTAAGGGATGCTGGGGCCTGGGGTGGGCTGGGGTGCTGGGAGGACAGGCTGCTAGGAAACGGGGTCTGTGCAGAAGCAGATGGGGAGCAGGGCCGTGGAGGCTCCTTGGGGAAGTCCTGCTGTGGCTCTCTGGCTGGCTGAATGTCAGCCTAGTTTCCTGGTGGCTTCTGGGGGAGACAGACAGTCTGAAAAGGGTAGCAGATAGACCTTAGAGGGGGGCTGGTGCTGTGGGTCTAAGCCACCGATGGCAGCCATTGAAGATGGCTTCTGCGAACAGGGGACCACTCGGCAAGAACGGATCCAAGCATCTAGCCAGTGGGGGACTGGGTGAGTTTTAAGGTCTTCACTCATCCCTCGTGAGAGATGCTGTGAGAGCCCAGAACAGTCTCAGTCCGACCCAAGAAGCAGGCACCTGGACAGCGCCTGCTGAAGCCATGCCAAGCTTGGGGCTTGGGGGGGGGGGTGGTCCTGACACCAGGCCACTTGAGCACTCTGACAGCGACCAGCCAGGGCTGCCTGGCATGTGGCACCCCAGCCGGCCCCTGAGGAAATGAGCCTAGCTTGGTCCCTTCCCTTCCACGTGAGAAGTAACCTTATAGAAACCCCTCTTCGATAGTCCGGGAATCTCAGCCCCTGGGCTGTCTGCTGGAGTTAGAGATAATAACAAACAGTGGGTTTTTTTTTTTCAGCTCCCAAACCAGCCATGTGCAGATAGAATCCAAAGCCCTGTGCAGAGAAGCCCGGTGAGCAGTGGCCACAGTCTATGTGGAAATCTAGGGTTTTGCAGCTTGGGCTTGCCAGCCAGGACCCTAAATCTGGCCAGTGTCCACCAGGACTCGGTTCCAACTCCAGCATATTGCTCACCTGCTCTCCACGTCTCAAACTTTATTCCCTCCTCCCTCCAACAGGGATGCTCTCCTCAACTGCAGGGCGTCGTTGCAAGGAAGGGTGACTGGTTCCAGTCCCCCCCGCCCCCCGCCTCTCCCCCATCGGGAGGCGAGCAGTTTGTGAAAATAAGGTCCTCGAGGTGCCAAGATCTCTGCTTTTCCCCGGTGGCACAGAGCGCCTGCTCCCCACCTCCCACGTCCAGCCCGCTCGCTACATGTTCCCTGTGCTAACTGCCGGAACCTTCCCCACACACACTGGTATAGACAGACAGACAGACAGACAGACACACACACACACACACACACACACACACACACACACAGAAGCATACACAGTCTGCTGTCAGCCGGCACAGGTCTCTCAAGGGACAGCGAATTGCTCCCTGCCCCAGACTCTGCTACCCAGCAACCCCTACAAATGACGTCCTCTCTCCATCCCGGCGCTACCAATTTCAAAATAGCTTCCCCTTCACAAGCACTGCAATGCAGCAGCCATTGACCTAACTCCTCTTCCTTCTCCAGGTCAGGTCTGGCAGGGCCCTCGCTCAGAAGCCCCCGACCCAGCGAGCCGCCCATCAGCCCGCTCACGGAACTCGGCTCACCGGCCACTGAAGAAATCCCTACCTGACCCGCCGATCAGCCCGAAACTTCAGCATCCTTTTGGCAGCTCTGTCCCCTGTTCGGCAGCCTCAGAGGACCTGCCAGCCACCCTGCTCCTACCATCCCTCTGAGAAGTAAGTCCTCCGGGTCCCAGTGGCCAGCTCAGGGCGCGAGGCAGGCGCGGCTGGCTCCCCCTCCTCCTGGCTCCGGCACCAGGCGAGGGGGAGGGGCTCTCCCCGGGTGGTGGCAGGGGGTGCCCAGGTGCCCTGGGGGGCCCGTGGCTTCCTAGCATCCAGCCCGAATGCTGCCTTCTGAGTGCTGGAGGCAGAATAAATGAGCAGGGATGATATCCTCCCGGTCCAGGTCCCCGAGGAGAAAACGCTGAAACAGAGGCGGGCGGGCGCCGAGCAGGTGTACAAGTTCCAGGTAGTCCGACCTCCCTGAGCTAAGGACACAGAGTGGCCGGGCGGGCGGAGCCGTCTGGGGCCACACTCCCATCTGCGCGGCCTGCAGGAAGACGGTCTTTCCTGCCTCCCGACCCCCAGCCCCGAACGCAGGCCCTTGGGCTGAAATCCACGTGCTTCGCAGAGACCCTTCTGATCCCGCGGGCACGAGGGTTAAAAGAAGCTCCAGGCTCGGCTGCTGCCACTGCCTAGAAGCTGAGATTAAGTTTCCCAGACTTCGGCGCAGACAGGGCACAGCGAGGGGGGCTTCTGCGCAGCAAACCACCCCCCCCCAAACGTGCTCTCTTAGGACCCAGCCCCGCCTGGCTTGCCCTCCGCTTGGGGTCCAGCTGAGGGGCACGGGGAGCCAGAGCTGGTGGCAAGGACCTGGCTTCTTTGCTCTGGTGCACTGGAAGGAAAGCTTCCTCCCAAAGCTTGTGAGGAAGAGGGCAGCAAACAGGGCTCAGAGGGGGTCACCGTGTGTTTACTTCTGCAAATCTTCCCAGATGCCATATGATAAATCCCAGCTGGCGACTGTCGGATCTGCTCAGGGGCAAAGGAGGTTTGCATCGCCTTGAAGTTCCCTGAACTCTCCGGGGGCTGAAGACGATCAGATCTCCCCTTTCCCTCATGCCCTCGGTGTCTGAGGGTCCTGGGACTGCAAGGGCCTTCTGAAGGTCATCTCTTCCAACCCCCTGCCTCCAGGCAAGCTCACTCTGCAATCAATCTCATTAAGTGCCCTGGCTGTTCACAAAGGGCTCCAGCAAGGGAGGCTCCAGACCCGCTGTCAGCTTATGCTGCCAACTTGCTCTTTCTTGATATCAAATTTCAGTTCCTCTGGCTTTCCATATTATTCCATTTCTGCCTTCGGATGACAGAATCCCTTCTGAGCAGCGTGGTCCTTTATCGCAGCACCAGGCAGTCCGTTGACATCATAGTCTGTTGTTATGGCAATTCTGTGATGTCACAACAGACACCGAAAGGGGAGGGCGGATCTAATTTTTTGGATCGAGGTCACAACTCAGAGAACCGTGCAATCAGTGCATGCCAAAGCGAGCAGACAACATTATTATTTAACTGTGACAAGACAAGCCGGCTGGCTGGAGCTGGGGTCAACAGCTACTGATATTGAGGCAACTAATCCTAAATCCAAACGGTCAATATATTCAACCATTTAGCGGTACTTTTGCAAATGGTGACAAGAGCCTTCGGGTGCCAGATCCCACCTCTCTCTGGCCCAGCCTAATTATTTGAGCCCTGCTATGGTTGCGGGAATCTGGGCCCTCCTCTGGGGCCAGCTTGAGGTCTCTGCCTGTGCACAGTAGGTGCCTAATAAATATTTGTTGAACCAACAAGTGAATGAATGAACGAACAAAAGAAACCCTCCGTGCTCCAACTTAATTTTTAGCCACCTGCATTTGGAGTTTGACATTCTATTACCAAGGGCCTCCCTACCTTTGCTCTCTCTTAAAATTAATTACTTCCTCTCCATGAGAGAAGCTCTGTCTCTGCCCCCTCGCCCCTTCACTCAGCTCCCCTGCCTGGCTCCCCCTCGAATATATAGCTTGGCTTTGATCCGTCTTCATTAGGAGGGGAAGAAAATTAAGCTCATCTGTACAGGAGGAGGGAGTGGAGGTGCATTGGGAAAATGAGTTTTCTTCCTCTAGAAGGCAAAAAATATCCCCTTTCTCTTCAAGCTGAGCTCAGGAACCTCCCACAGGCTTTGCTTAAGTTGTAAGCTAAATTACTTCTCCCATGCCCAGTGAAGCTAGCACAAGGGAGTAGGAATGTAGGCTCAGGGGCTTTCCCCGCTTGTCGAGGGCTCTGAAATCCTCAGGGTTCAGGCACACAGAATGCCTAGCTGGGGTTCTTTTCCTTCACCACTAAACTGCACAGAATGACAGGGTGTCATTTTAGGGTAGACGTCAAGAAGAACTTACCAGGTGCAGGATATTTTAAAAGGGAAACAAGGATAGGTGATTCATTTTTTCTCTCTTCTTTCCTTTTTTTTTTTTTTTTTTTTTTTTTGGTGGGGGGGATGTCAAAGGCCTCCATTTCTCAGGAACAAATAGTTATGAGCACATCTCCAAATGGACCTCCTGATTCCCCCCCCCCCCAAAAAAGGGGGAGAATCTCAAGCAGTCAAGCAGATTTTGTGATGGAGGCAGGAACATCCCTAAACTCCTGGATCTCCCACTGGGTGGCCACCTTATCCACTGTGCCTACAAACGTGGCCCCAATGGCAGTGCCACCAGTGAAAAGAGAATTGGGCAACACCAGGCTTACAGTCCAAGATCCAACGGGAATTAGCAATGTGACCTGACTTCTCTGGTTATTCGTTTCCTCGTGTGCAAATGAGGTACCTTCTAATTCTATGAAATAATAGGTGGAACTTGCAAACTGTGAAATGTTTTATGCATAAGAGATAATGGCGATGATTAATTTGCTTAAAAACAAATCAAGAAACATGCCAGGTGCCGGAGCTAGAAAAGGAAAAACATACCATTCAGGTTTAAGAAGGCTACGTGCATGGGGCGGGGGCTGACTTTCCAGATGTGCCAATACCAGTAAATTACAACAAGCAGAGGCCGGGCATCCGCCTCTCCTTCCTAGTTAGGGCTTTCCTACTTCCTGAGGCACCCTCAGTCTCCAGGTCCTGGTGACAGCCTCACTACAAAGATAACCCAGTACTGATCTGTCTCCAAACATCCTCCCCAAGCATCGGCATCTGTCTCGAGGGCTACTGGCACTACACGGTCAAAGGCAGCAAATTCAACCCCAGTCTCCGCGACCCTTTGTAGGCATGCATGGTTGCACATGTGCACACACACGTGCGCGCGCGCGCACACACACACACACACACACACACACACAGGTTGGACGCCCAGAGCTCCCACCGTGATAAATATTGAACAACTAGAAAAATACACTCAACGCCTTCCACCCTCTGGGCCCCTCCTGGTTATCTGCCCTACACCAAGCTGCCTCATTTCCATAGCTCCCGAGAATCTGCTGACAGAGAATTAGCCCTGGCTAGGCTTCCCCATCCAGAGAGCACTTTGGCTTCTGGCATCACAGCTCATTATATGGAGAGAGGACATGGGGGGGGGGGGGGAAGCGGGGGGGGGGGGGGGGGTGCTGCCTGTGGCCCATCCCTCCCACTTCCTTCTTTTCCCCAGCTAGCAAATTCCAAGCGAGGCCATCCACACTCCTGGGATGGCTGCTGCCGGAGGGCGGGGGGAGGGAGGAAGGTAGGGAGAGGTTTGGCTGCAGCTCCCCACCTCCCTCCCCACCATGTCTCATCATTATTTTTGAGCAGCTTTATCTGCTCCGGCATTCTGTCCCAATTAAAACCAGCTCGGTTTACAGTTCCAACAGCGCTGGTGTGCCTGACCATTGAAGCTCTCCTGATCATTCCTCGGGAAAAATACGCTGCCCTAGCCAACTTCTCCCCACCAAAGTCCCTCTGTCCTCCAGCCTATTGCTGCCACACAAAGAAGCCAAAGGAGGTCAGGCCCCGGTGGCCCTCCTGGGGATCTGCAGGTGGCAAGGAGCACCTCGGCACGGCACTGTCTCTTCTCCACGTGCTTGCTCCCTGCAGAGCAAAATACCAGCTCTGCGGGCTCCGGGGACCCAGCTGCCAGCCTCACACCGGTACTTGTTCTCTCCTCTCTGCCCTTGCACCATCCTTCCTCCCAGGCCACAGTCATTTCCAAAAGGGCAGGAATAGGGCGTCCTCTGCCAAGTAAGCTTGGAATGTCCTGAAATGCTAGGCCACTGGGCTGAGCGGCTAAAAGGTAAGACTCGGGCCGCCCCCTTTCCTGCTCAACTCTGCCTATCCTCCCAGCCCCCATCCCCAACCCAAAGGGCCAAAACACATTTCCCTTACTATGACCGGTTGTGGAATGCTGGGGGATGTTCACCCGGAGCTCGGCCCCTACCTCAGATAGAAAGCAGATGAGCTGGCTTAGTAGCCAACGGAGGGGAAATCGCAAATCAGGGGGCCAGAGTCAGGTTCCCTCTCTTCCCCACCGTGTCCTTCCCTGGGGTCTCGCCGCACTATCTCCGAGCCCCTGCCCCGGGCTGGAAAGAAGCCCCAGACGGCAGGGTAAGGGCTGGGCTCTCGCGGGCTCTTTAGTCCCGGTCACTGTTTGTAGCGTGCACGCGCGCGTGTGCGCGGCGGGGAGCGGCGGGTATCTCAGGGAGGGGAAGTTTGCGGGGAGTGTTCATTCTGATCTTGTGCCCCCGCTTGGATTATCTTATCTTCAAACTGATGACGACGGCGACGATGATGACGATTTTACTTTATGTGATTCCATTCATCTTCTGAAAAATGAAGACAACCGGGGTGGATATTCAGCACAGCCATGCTATGTTACGAAAACGTTGAAATTCTCCCTTATTGGTCAGTAAAGAGCAGCTCTTGAGCGCCCCCTCCTCACCTCCCCACCGGTGCCTGCCCCGCCCCCCCCCCCCCCCCCCATCCAAAGACACCACGCGGGGTGGGGGGGCACAGGACTCCAGGCCCCTGCCCTTTCTGGTCGACGAATTACTGAACGTCATTCCTGAAGCCGCCATTCCTTAACTGTCAGAACACCAATGGCCCTTGCAAGCGTCAAGATCGGGATTCTGGGCCCAGAAGTTGTGATGTGCAGGACGCAGGACGAGAGGGGCCTTTCCCGCTTTTCCACCCCACGCCTGACCCAACTTGGGAGAACTGGGGCAACGCAGCTCCCTGGGGCTCCCCACCTTCCTTGCCCTCACGCTTTGGTTTTGTTCCCTGCTGAAGGGAAAGGACATTTAGGAAGGACTGTCATTCTGGCTCCACCTTCCCTCCTCACAGCCTTCCTGAGTGGTGAAGCCTGATGGGAGCAGGGGGAAGGCCCCAGTCTCCTCCCTCAGCCCCCAAGCCGCCTTCTCCTGACAGTCAGCAAGAGTCCCACGAGATAAAGGGGCAGGATACTAATTAATTACTGTCTCCCCCCCCCTTTCCCCCCGGCTCTGAGCTAAATCCCCAAACCCCAACCTTTCAGAAGCTGAGGCGGCCCAGCTGTCTGCTTCCGAGCCTCCAGAAGGTCACTGGAACCAGCTCTCTTCATTCCTAGCTCAGCAGATTTGGTTCGTGGTGTCCCAGACAACAGTCCCACCCCACCTCACCCCAAGGGAAAGCATTCGACAGAGTAAGGGTTCAGAGAACAATGCAACCAGACTAACGTCCCTCCTTCCACACCCTCCAAGGCTACAAATGCCTTCTCAGTTATCAATCCAGCAACCGGGGAGGGTCAAGTTGTCCTGTGCCTCAGCTTCCTTGTGTCAACAATGAACCAATGGTGCAGCCACTCCGGAAAACAGTATGGAGGTTCCTCAAAAAACTAAAAAGAGAACTACCCTACGACCCAGCAATTGCACTACTAGGCATTTATCCACGGGATACGGGCGTGCTGTTTCAAAGGGACACATGCACCCCCATGTTTATAGCAGCACTGTCAACAATAGGCAAAGTATGGAAAGAGCCCAAATGTCCATCGATGGATGAACGGATAAAGACGATGTGGTATATATATATACAATGGAGTATTACGCGGCAATCAAAAAGAATGAAATGTTGCCGTTTGCAACTACGCGGATGGAACTGGAGGGTATTACGCTAAGTGAAAGTGGTCAGTCAGAGAAAGACAAACATCATATGACTCCACTCATATGAGGACTTTAAGAGACAAAACAGATGAACATAAGGGAAGGGAAACAAAAATGATATAAAAACAAGGAGGGGGACAAAACAGAAGAGACTCTTAAATATGGAGCAGACGGTTACTGGAGGGGGTGTGGGAGGGGGGATGGGCTAAGTGGGGAAGGGGCACTAAGGAATCTACTCCTGAAATCATTGTCGCACGATATGCTAACTAATTTGGATGTAAATTAAAAAAAAATAAAATTAAAAAAGAATAATAATTAAAAAAATGAACCAATGGTAATAAGTAGGCCTTGTTCAGTACACAACACAGATGAAGGGGTTCAGAACAAAGGGGATAAATTAAGCTCATGTGGTCTGGGCTTTGCATTTGGAGGACGGCAAGGCCCATATCAGAGGCAGGGAAGCTGAGGTCCGTTGTCCCAACCCTAGTGACTGGAGAGAGAAGACAAAGTTCCTGCTCTTTGTCCAATCTGAGCCTTTTTTGTCTCCAGGAAAGAAGAGGGACAAAGCTTCATGATTCAGAGGGAGACACCTGCTCCACCAGGCTGGCTGCAAGAACACAGGGATAAAAGACACAAACCCTCTTACTTGTAAGCCCGCGGGCCATAGGTCTGGGGACTGTGTGTGACATGGAGCGGGGGCGAGGGGGTACCCACGAATGTTAGTCCGACAACACCTGCCTAGGTGCGGAGATGCGGAAGGGCGGCCGCATGCAAACTGCTTACCGCCTGGGCCTTCTCGGTTGCTGTTGGCCAGCACCTCACACACAGTAGGAACGGAATGGGTGATGGCCGTGGTTGCAGAGGCAGTGGGAGGAGTGGACGTGTGCCATTGCACTTTGGGAGATGGAACTGTGAGTGAGAGAGGCGGGAGGGCTCAGCTTCCGGTCCCTCTCGCTGGGGGATGTGAAGGCAGGTTCCATATGCTCCGGGGCCCCCTCCTCTCCTCCCCGCTCCCAACTGGCCAGCCCACGCTGATAAGAGTCTATGAAGCAGGGGCTTTGTCTGGGGGAGAGGAGAGCAGTAAATCAATGGGAGCAGAGAGCAGGGGCCTGGACAATTGCTTCTGGGGGGGAGGAGCCCTCATCTCAGGGAGGCGCATGGAGCAAAGGGGGGCAGAGGCAGGCGGATGGCAGCAAAGCTTTAGTGTTAGCATCACCCCTCACCTGCCCTGGGGGAGCCAAGCCGGCCCCTCCCCCCAGGGAGGGCTCAGCTGCTCATCTCTCCTAGACTGGGGGACACAGATGGATTGTGGGAAATTCCGAACACCTCCTTCTGCTGGGAGTGAGGAGTCTGGAACTTCCCATGTGCTTGGGGAGCTTGCCAAGGGCTCTGAGGGCAGAGGCATCTCCCCAGATTGCTGTCTGCTGTAGAGAGGATCCAAAGTGATCCTGGGAACGCAGGACACCAGTGGAACGGGCCAGAAAATGGCTGTACCTGGGGAAGGTCATTGCCGTCTTCCCCCTCTGTGGACTGAGGACAGCTGTAGAGTGCTCCCCCTGCTATCCCAGAGAGGAGAAGTGAGATCTAGAAAGGAAAGGACTTAGAGAACTATTGAAGAAGGCTGTCCCATAGAGTCAAAGAATGGAGAGTGTGTGGGTTATCCTTACGGAAAAGGGTGAGGGCAGTGGTTTCCCCATCTGTAACAAAGTGACACCAGAGATGTTAAGTTAAACAAGATCACATGTTGGAAGCACAGAGGAAAATGCCTGGCACATAATCATTCCTCGGCAAATTGCTGAAGTTATAATCATTAATAGATTAAAGGGATCACATAAAACAAGTAGCATTCTTCTTCTTTTTTTTTTTAAATGTTTTTCCACGTTTATTTATTTTTGGGACAGAGAGAGACAGAGCATGAACGGGGGAGGGGCAGAGAGAGAGGGAGACACAGAATCGGAAACAGGCTCCAGGCTCCGAGCCATCAGCCCAGAGCCCGACGCGGGGCTCGAACTCGCGGACCGCGAGACCGTGACCTGGCTGAAGTCGGACGCCCAACCGACTGCGCCACCCAGGCGCCCCCAAGTAGCATTATTCTAAAGCTGTGCCGTCCAGTTTAGTAGCCATTGGTCATATGGGACTATTTACATTGGAATTAATTAAGATGAAATAAAATTAAAATGCCAGTTCCTCGTCATGCTAGCCACATCTCACCGTGTGGCTCAACGGTCACAGTCGCCAGAGGCGACCACACGGGACAGACAGCCATGGCGCACTCTACCATCGTGCAGCAGTCTATCTGGACAGCACGGGGCCAGAGTCTCTGCAAGCCACCTTCCGGTTCTAATATTTTTTGATTCTCTGGAATATGTACTTCCGCACCAGCTGCTCTGGGCTCAGGGTCCTCAGGGAGTACAGGTGCCCTGCTAGTCCTCAGCTACAGCAAGAAGCAGGGGAAATCTGCCACCACCACCAGAGTTCGGTACATTTCAGAGTCGCATCAGAATTGATTTGGAGAATCCATCACTTTTTAAAGCATATACATTAAGAGATTCCCCTCCAAGATGGGGAATACTGTTACTGACAGCCTGTTGGGGGCAGGCTTGGGGGAGGCACTGGGGAAAGGTTACACAGCAGCTCACTCTGTGCAGAGAGGAGAGGTGGTAAGGGGGAAGAATGGGGGAGCCCGTTCCTCCCCTGCCTTCCTTTTCCTTCTTGGATTGGCCAACTTCTGGCAGAGACCGGAGGGAGGAGGAGGAAAGAGGTGAGCTGCGGGGTCCTTTGGTTTAGAACAGGAAGAGCAGGCACACAGGGAAAAGATAGAGGGGTGGCCACCAAGGACAGGGGGCTTAGAAGTCCTCCTTCCCTGCGCCTCCCCCATCCCACCCTACGACCCAGACCTGGAGCCTGTGGTAATCACAGGGAAACAATCTGTCCCTAAACAAACAGCACTTGAAGCGGGTGCCAGAGTGCGTTCATTGATAACTCAGGCTGAGACAGGGGAGGAAGATCTCAGAGGAACGGGAGAGGCACTCCCAGGCCTAGACCCCAGCCAAGGAAAGAGGGGGACGGCAGAGGGAAGGGAAGAGGGAGACAGAAAGAGGGGACCAACTGTCCCCACCCCTGTTCCCCCCGCCCCCGCCTGCCATGCAATAGCCTCGAAGGAAGACGAGGCAGGGAAGCTGCAACAAGAAGGAACAGAATGCTCTCGGGAGGGGAGTGGAGAGGAGGAAAGGGAGAAGGATGCTGTACTGGTGCCGGTCAGGACAGGTGCCAGTCCGGGTAAGTGACACCAGAGTAACAGGTGCGGCTGCCTGCACCTGTCAGAGCGTGTGAGCCACTGTGCTGCTGTTGCAACTCCCGGCTGGGCCCGGGGACGGCACAGCCTACGGAATTCCCAGGGCCTGGTGCAAAATAAAAACGCGGGGCCCCTTGTTTGAAGATTAAGAATGTCAGGACGGCAACAGCAGAGCATTAAACCAGGCCTTGCTGAGCCTGTGGGGCCCACTGCACAGGCTGCATGCCCAGGAAGTCCACCCAGCCTGGGGGTGCCAGGCCCTCCGTGCCACTTCCCCTGGGACTCTGAGGGCGGAAGGCGGCCGATCCCCTCTGCGGCTCACTCTCTTAATACAGGGCAGAGAACAACAAGTGGCCCCGCTCCTCCCATCTCTACTCCCCACCCCCCCCCTTTCTTGGCTCACATGCCCAGAAACTTGGCTTTTGCTCTTGCCCTGCTGGGTCCCGGGCCCGGCCCCTCCCCTTTCTTGTGCCTGGTTTCTGTTTGCCTGTGGGCAGCCCGGCAGCTGAAGCGCCCAGCTGAAAGCCACCAGGGGCTTGGGTTTGCCTTATCTCTCAAATCTGCCTTCAAGATGGCACAGGGAGTGCTCCTTTCCTACCCAACAGTCCCCTTCAGGGCCACCTAACATCAGCATTATGCCCTCCAACCTTTTTCGTCCCAAGAAAGTGGCACGGCTACAAAAGAGCTCCTGGCTAAGGGAGGTGGGGGCGGCGGGGCAGCGGGGTGGGGGAGTCAACACTTCTGCTTTGGAGACAGATCAGGCTTTCATTTTTTGTCACATGTGCACACATGAGTACACACGCGTGCTGAGCACACACACACACACACACACACACACACACACCCTGAAAACAGTCCACCTGCCCCCTCCAACAAAACCCAGAACTCTGGTCCACATTCCCTGCAGGAGTCTGACTTATCTGGAGACGGTGCCTGGGTCAAAGAGCACAAATGTTTTGGAAGCTGAGGGAAGGAGGGACCTGAAGTTGAGAGAAAGGGAACGAGAGACACCCGAACCCAAAAGATTGGTCCTCTTTTTTTTTCTGGATTTGTCTGGCTCCCAAATAACAAACTTTGTCTTCTTCATGAGAGTCGCACTCCCGGCCCACTGCCAGCTCTCTGCACCGCCTCCCACCCCCCCCCCCCCCCCCCCGTTCTGTCCTACCCTCTTCCTTCTCCACACCTGACTAAGTAAAAAAAGATGGAAGGACAAGCCACAGCGATCCCAGCCTCTTTGGAGGGGCCTCTCTGCCTTCCCTCCTGTCTGCTCCCAGGAAATCAGCCCACGAGAGGGCAGGCCGGGAGGCGCTTCTGCCCGGGGCTCCCAAGCCCCTCTCTGGAGACAATGGCTCAGAGAGGGAGGACGCAGCCAGCCAGCTTTCTGTGCAGGGTGGCCACACACAAAACCATTGTCTCCGCATCAGGACAGACAATGGTTTGTATCTCCAGCTCCTGGGCCAAGTAGTTCACCCCCTTGGATGAAAGCAACCCTCAACATTCCCTTGTAAGAAATAGCCTGATACTGAAATCTGGCCCCAAGCTGAGAATTTGTATCCGGCTGTAACAAAAGCCCGTTCTAGCTGACGGACTGGGTGTATCCAGCGCTCCCTTACCTGGTCCAGAGCCACCCAGGCAAACACACGGGGACAGATCACCACTCTCACCACTCACTCGCCGGCCTCTGCTTGCTCGTCCCCCGACTCCTTTCACACTCAGGAATAGGGAAAAGGTTGCCTTTAATACTCACCAGGTCCCTGGTGGGTAGCAATCATTAACAGCCACACATGCTGACTGGCCTTAACCCCTTCAGCGCTGGGTTGCCTCCGGCTGACCGATGGGCAGCCCTGTCCTCTCTTCCCAGCCCTGGGCCAGCCCAACTCCCACCTTGATGTCATCCACCTGAGTAATGCCGGCCTCCCATGTGGAGAGCGGAGAGCGGGAGCCCTCTAGTCCCACCCAGGCTGCCCCGCCTGATTGGAGCACACTCCAACCTGAGGCGCTTGGCTCTGGCGTGGTGCCCAATTGGATGAGCCCACATTATGAAATATTTGCCTAGCAGGCCAATAGAGGAGCCGGGATCTGGGGGAGGGGATGCTATTTTTATTTATTCCTGGAGGAGGGAGAACAGACAAAGGTAGTCCGTCGCATCCCTAGCCCTGGGACGGGAAGCAGTGGGAAGGTGGTCTCAGGTGGATGGAAGCGTCTCTAGCTTCTCTGTCCATGTACGGGGCACAATCCTTGAAGGCTTCTGAGCATTTCAGCTCCTGGCTGTTCAGCGAGAGGGCTTCGTTGCCTTAATAATCCCCTGCCTCGCTCAGGAGTTTGGAGAGTCTTAGCAGGAATTGTAACAGAAACCAAGAAAGGAAACTCCTTGACCGGCAAAGGATTGCTCGTCTCTACTTAAACTGTGCAGCTATAGGTGGTCTTCTTTATATTTCAAAGTTGCAGAAATTGTTTTGTTTTGGGGTTCTTTTTTGTTTTCGCATCTTTCGAGGATGCAGCTGAAAGGTGGGCAGGAATGAGTGGAGACAAATCCCCTCTTTATCCCTTTAAAAATAGGCTTCTGATTTGGGGAAATCTAAATCCAGCATAAAAGTATCCACATGTAGGACACATGCAAATCTATGCAGATATGTGCAAATGAGCAGCTCCGGGCTTTTCAGAGTCAGTCCTTGCCGGGATTTTTCTAGTTTGAGCAAGAAACCAGGTAGTCTCAAAACCTGATATCAGAGCATCTTACTAGAGCTTAAAGATAGCAGCCGAGAGAACATAGAGAGCTCAGCAAACGGATTTATCGAACATATACTACGTGTAAGGCCTTTAAGTATACTCTATTAGAGTGTTAAAAACATGATCATAAATATATAGCATACACAGGAGAATGCAAGTGCCCTCCCCCTGCACGCCCACAATGAATACCCACTTCTCCTTTCAGGGCCCAGTGAGTGAGCTGGCTGCTCCAGGCCTTGCCAGCCTGGGTCTAGCAGCTGGCACCTCCTCCTTATCACCCCTGGTTCCTGTTTGTCTACCAGGAAGCCCAGCCACTGTGGCCCAGGACCCTGGCTTAAGCCAGCCCGGGGGCCTTATCTTATCTCCCAGGCTGCCTTCCCAGTGGCCTGGTGGCTGGTTGGCCCCAGTCTCTTAAAGGGGCTGCACTATATTTGCATCTAGTCGGACCTCAAGAATACCCTCAGAAATCTAGGGAAGCACAGCCTGTGGAGGGTCAGATTCACCACCCCACCCCCTCTTGGCATTCCCTTTACAGCCACGGCAGGCTGCGGGGCTGCTACTGGAATGACTTATTGACTTAAAACAGGGAAAGATGCTAACGTTGTTACATACCACTTTAAATGCTTATCATATTATGCAAAGGCCCTGCACCTCAGTATTTCCAGGCCCCAGTTCTGTTATTGAGTTTTTAAAAGCGGGGCGGGGGGGGCGGGGAGAGGCTCAGGATACACCGTCAATATAGTAAAATCAGTTGTACCTCTAGCTACTAACCTGAAAATTGAAATTTTAAAAACGCTATTTACAATAGAATTAAAAGGGTGAAATGTTAAGAAATACCTTTGGCAAAAGATGTGAAAGACCTATATACTACAAATTATAAAACACTGCTGAGAGAAATTAAACCAAATATACATAAAAGGAGATATATATTGTTTGCATGGATCGGAAGATTCCATATCGTTAAGGTATCAGTTCTCCCCGTATTTTTCTACAGATTCAACACGATCCTTTGTAAACACTGACAAGCTGATTCTGAAATGCATATAGAAATCAAGGGACCTACTTTCAAAAAGAAGTACAAAGTTAGAAGCCTTAGACTCTCTGACTTCAAGACTCGTTGTAAATCTACAGTAATCAAGACAATGTGATATTGGCATAAAGATATATGTATAGATCAATGGGACAGAATAGAGAATCCAGGAATAATCTATGCCTACATGGTCAATTGGTTTGCCACAACGGTGTAAAGGCAATTCAATGAGGGAATGACAGCCTTCTTAATACAGGCTGCCGGACAAAACAGAGCTCCCTACACCTAAGGCAAACAAAAACAAGCCCCCTGACCCTACCGTAAAAAAATTAACTGAAAAGGAACCAAGATCTAAATAAATGTAAGAGCCACAACTGTAAGATTGCTAGGAGAGACCATAGGAGAAAAATCTTCAGTGATTTTCGGTTTGGCAACTGTCTTAAATACGACACAAAATTCACCAACGTCATCAAGAAATCATCAAGAAATTGAACGTCACCAAAATGAAAAACCACTCTTCACAAGATGCGGTTACAAAAAGGAAACGGCAAGCCATAAACAGGGAGGACACATTTGCAAAACATGTACCAGACGTAAGATTTTTATCCAGAATACATAGAGAGCTCTTGCCACTAAAGATTAACGACGGCAAACACCACCACCACCACCACCACCACCACCACAAAAAATATGGGCAAAAGACGTAAACAGACACTCCAACAAAGAAGATCTACAATGTCAAATCAAGTACACGAAAAGATGCTCAACATCATTAGTCATTAGGGAAAGGCAAATCGAATGCACAATGAAATAACGCTACACACCCACTAGAATAGCTAAAATTAAGACTAATCATACCAAGTGTTGACAAGACTGTAGGGGAATGGAACTCATCCACTGCTGCTGAGGATATAAAGGGTACCTCCACTTTGGGGAAGTTTGGCAGTCTCTTAATAAGTTAAACGTGTGGTTATCTTAGAACCCACTGATTCCTAGGTATTTACCCAAAAGAAGCGAAAAGCATGTGTCCACACAAAGACTTGTGCACAAATGTTCATAGCAGCTTGTCAGAGCCCCAGACTGCAAAAAAAAACCCCCAAATGTCCACGAACAGGTGAATACAATGTATGTGCTACACACATACAATGGGCTATGCCTTGACAATAGGAAGAAATGAATTATTACGGGTGCATCTCAAAATAATTATCCCGAGTGAAAGAAGTCAGACGCCCCCAAGGTGGAAAATGTATCCTGTATGACTCCATTATATGAAATGTTCAAATGCGAACTAATCTATAGTGACAGAAAGCAGATGAAAGTTTGAGGGGGAGTGGGGTAGATGGCAGGATTTCGAAGAGGCAGGAAGAAGCTGGAGAGCCACACGTCCGGGGACGTTATGTTAATCGTGGTCTTCGTTTCACAAAACCCATCAGATGTTACCCTTTAAATATATGCAGTTGACCTTCAGTTAATTGTACCTCAGTAAAGTAGAAAAACTTTCGTTTGAAACATCAATACAATACAAAACAACACAACAGCTCCACCTGGGTTCTACCCATTATGTTTTACACTGTGATGGATGTGGGCAAGTGGTGGTGGGGGGGGGGGGACAGGCTGGGGTTCCAGCTTTGCCTGGTGACCTGCTTTAGTCTGACAGAAATGCTGGTTCAAGCCAGGGATGAGCATGGGCCCTGAATCGGCCTGAATACCTCGCATGGATTCAGGTCAAAAATGTGGCAGATCTGAATATGGTCTTTATAAAAATAAAGGATTATCTTATGACAGAAGGGAAAATATTAAGTACAACTCTTTATGATCCCCAAAGCACTCTTATCCTTATCTCATTTGGTTCTTTCATGGCCCCATGAGGCAGGCAGAAAAATATTATCACCCCTCATTTTAACAAAAACCCTGAAGTTCAAGGAGATCGAGTCTTGGCCAAGATAACCCACCTGCCGTATGGGAGGGGAGGCTAAACCCTGATGAGGTCTTTCAATCTCGGTTCAAGGCTCTTTCCTGTTGCCACAAGAACTGTCCCCAGCCGGGGTGACTGGCTCCGACTGTGGACCGTGGACCAGCATCCGGTGCTCACCCTGCCCTGGGTGGATGTTCTAGTGACTGATCCAGAAGGGGCTCCTGGGGTGGATGAAAACAGGGGCAGATCTAGGGTCAGAATAGAATCAACGAACGGGAACCATGCAGTGTTAAGAGAGAGGAGACTGTTAGAGACGAGAGGATCAAGGATCTAATTTGATCACACATTTGATGAGAAGCGGGAGGATGACAACCAAAGCCACTCCCAAGGCAGGAAGTCTGGTGGGTGTGGAAGCAGCTGGAAGCTGTTAGAGGGCTCCAGGCCAGCAACCCGGCTGGGCTCCAGGCCTCTGTACCCCTCCTCTCCCTCCTCTTCTCTCCCTGCCCCACCCTCCCTCCTCCAGCACTCTGGCCAGGGCACAAGAACAGTGGCTGGCTGGGAGCCCCACCTCTCTCTCCCCCTTGTTCCCAGGACAGGATGCTGGAAGGGAGGAGACCTAACCGTGCAGGGCATGGGGACACGACATGTAAGGGGCATCCAAGAACTCAGTATCAAGATTGATACTATTTTCTTAGTGGAATATTTTTCAAAATAAAAATGCAAAAAAAAAACCCAAAAACCATGATAAATGACATATTTTAAATAAAACCCAGATCGGTATTACTGAATTTCCCTCTTGTCTGAGGCTCCAGCATGGCTTACAGGGGCACTGCTATGGGTCCCGTCTTTACTTAAACTGCTGATATTTCGTTCTTTATGAAATTTTGGCACTAATTTTGAGTTTTTAAAAATATTGCTCTCGGTTGGCGGGGTGGGGGACACAGGGGTGGCTCAGTCGATTGAGCGGTCGACTCTTGATTGTGGCTCAGGTCTGATCTTACGGTTCATTGCGATCGAATCCTGCATCAGGCTCTGCTCTGACAGCACTGAGCCTGCTTGGGAGTTTCTCTCTCTTTGTCTCTCTCTGCCCCTCCCCTACCTGTGCTCTCTCTCTCTCAAAATAAATAAACAAGAAAAAATAGTAAAAAAAATAAATACATAAAAATACTGCTCTGGAGAATTGAGTTTTTTGGCACCCCTTAAGTGTTGTCCCTACGAGGGAACTCACATCCCTTACCTCATTCAGACGTGCTCAAGGATGAGGCTAGGGGGGCATGGGAGGGAGCTGGGAAGACTGGACAAGGCCCCGAACGGGCTAGGGAGGGTCCTGCACTCTTCGAAACACCTCAAGGCATGAATAACAGAAAAAGGCTGAGGACTTCTTCTAGAGTAAAGGGGAATAAAGAGGCATGGTCCTGGATTGGATTCTAATGATTAGGGCAACTGATAAAATTTAAATATGGATTGTTTATTAGGTACTAGTCCTGCATCAACGTGACATTTCCGAAATCTGTTCGCTTGTACTGTGGTTATGCAAGAGAATATCCTTGTTTTGAAAAAGGAAAAAAAAAAAAACAAAAACGATGATGCAGAAAGAAGGGCTGGAGGGAAGCCCACGCCCCTCTTTCTCTAGTCTCTCTCCTCCCATTCTAGGCAGTCCCAAGAGGCAACAGTAGGAAATGGGGTTGGCAGAAAGTCTTGTCCAAAAGATCGGGTATTGGAGAACCGGCTGGACATTTTCCTCCCGAAACAAGAATTAATTTTGAATTTCCCAATCCTCCTCACCCTCCCCAGGAAGACTTGACAACCGGCACAGAAAAGAAAAGGAAATTGACACCTATCCGTGCCATGACGCCATGACGCTAGCAAATTCTGATAGGTGCTGAGATCCAGCCTAGGGAGGAGGAACCCGAGAGGTCAGGTAGGTAGCCCGAAGCTACAGGGTTAGGAGGTAGGAGAGTTGGGACCATAGCCCAGGACACAGTCCAAAGCCGGCTCTCTTCCCACTTCATGTAAGTTGTGCAACTTGAAATTCCCTTCTCATGCATCATCCTACAAACTAATCCTTTAGTTTATTTTTACTGAGTTGAATCTGCATTGGTCTTGAGATTTTTGGCTCCGGAGTCAGACTGCCCCAGCTCCAATCCTGGCTCCACCAGTTACCAACTAAGGAGCTTTGGGGGAGTGACTCAACCTCTCTGTGCTTTCACTCCCCCATCTGTAAAAAGGGGTAATATATGCACCTACCTCCTGGGTTTGTCATAGGATTAAATGAGATTATCCAAGTAGAAAATTTAAGAGAGGTCCTGGCACTTAGTAAATGTTCAGTAAATGCAAGTAATCATTCTTATCTGTGCCTGTGCCCTGGACTGCTCACTCATAGGAAGCAATGGCCTGATTTTGACCATAAAGCCCCTTAGCACTTTGATACATAAAAATGGATGGTTAATAATTGCTCCTAAAGAAGCTATTCATCAAGGGGCGCCTGGGTGGCTCGGTTGGTTACGCGTCTGACTTTGGCTCAGGTCATGATCTCGTGGTCCGTGGGTTCGAGCCCCACGTCGGGCTCTGTGCTGACAGCTAGGAGCCTGAAGCCTGCTTCGGATTCCGTGTCTCCCCCTCTCTCTGCCCCTCCCCTGCTCATGCTCTGTCTCTCAATAATAAATAAAGGTTAAAAAATTAAAATAAATAAATAAATAAACATTAAAAAAAAAAAAAGAAGTTATTCCTCAAGATGGCACTTAGCCATTCCTAAATCTGGTTGTAATGTCTTTAAGGCACTACGCACCTCAGAACAAGGGATCATCTGCAGCGGTCACCTGTCCCCTTACCCTGAGGATCCAGAATAATCAACATCTGAGAATCTCAAATGGGAGGGAGGTTTGGCCTGACGTACTTTGAACTGGAAGGTGCATATTTTTTTCCTGGGTCATATCGAACTTCGAAGTTAAAAAGCAAGTCAATGCCAGGGGCTACATCACTGGGCAGGAGTCAACTGAGGAGCCCCAAGTTCTAGTGTTGGCACCGTACCCCTCCAGCGGTATAATGTGGACAAGGGCTTGCCCCTTGGGGCCCACTGGACAGGAAACAGGGACTCACCTTGCCCAGAGAGTGAACGAGAGGGACCAGAGAGACCACGGAGACCTGAGCACTTTAGGTTCTTCGAGAAAGCCCCTCTCTCGGGCTAATTTCCCATCAGGACCCCTGGCCCCAGTGCAGACCTTTGGACTCAGCTAGGGAGGACCCACAGCACAAGAAGGACATGGACTGACAGATCATTCATCTAAGGTGCTGGAGAGAGGCAGGCCAACGGCAGGGCGGCCAAAAGTCAACAGCAGTCAGGTTTCGCCAAGACGGTCCTTCTGTGACAAGGGCAGAGCTGGAACAGGGCAACTTTCTAACTATAAACAGATACCCGAGAAGCCACAAGGCACACAGGACTTGTGTGGGGATGCGAGTGAAGCAAGGGAGACACCAGGGGGTGTATGTCTAGGGGACAGGGCTGTGCGAAGTGGCAGCAAGGGACTGGGGCAAGTGAATGTATCTTGGTGATGGGGATACAGGGGGCAGAGCCAGATTCTGTGGGGCCGGAAGCTATGCAACCTGAGGGGTCCTCGTTAAGAAAAAGACTACAAATACAAATACAGATGGGGTCTTGGAGGGGGCCTGGAACTAAACTGCGTGGCTCACGCCATGGGGGGCGGTAAGCTCGCCCCCACACCTGTCCGCATCTCTGAGCGGACAGACTCACCTGTGCTTGTTTGAACCTTCCTGCCCCTGCCTCGGCACTATTTCGCTTTCCCTTCACACCCGTGCTTTGCTGACCTGATTTTGCTTCGTGGTACACAGCGCGAATTAGTCAGTGCCCCCACGCCTTGGAATTAAATTCCTCCCCGCCTCTGCGCAATAGGTATTTGGATTTTGTGCCACGCCCCAGCCCCCCCCTCCAATGCACTACACCCTCACCATCACCATCAGGGGCTGAGTTCCTCCCTATCCCAGGAGCCCCACCTTTCCTAAAAGGCATTGCAGGCACCCTCCAAGCTGCCCGAAGGGGTGAAACCGAGGCTCTCCCTGACGCCTGGCCCCTTGCATTCCAGCCCTGCGCCCAGACTTTGACCTTCTCCTGTGGCTGGCTGCAGATGTGTTCTGTGTTACAGAAATAGCCCAGCTCCTGGGCCCCTGCAGGCCCTCCCTCTGCTTTACTCAGAGATACCCCACCTCCCAGGCTCCAGGAGGGAAGTGCTCCGTTCTCCACTCCTCTCTCCCCCACGCCCCTCACGGCGCAGAGCCAGATGGGGCCCGCCTCCCCCCTGCGCCTTCCAGCCCCACTGCTTCTGTGCCATATCTGCCATTACAGCTGATGGAGGGGAGCGGTTTGGCGGAGGAAGGTATGAAGGAGGGCATAAAAAAAAGGGGGACAGCACCATGAAGAGACACACACCATGGCATAGCACCGTGAAGAGGTGTACGATCTGACCCCCGTACGGTTTGTCTCTTCTCTGAGGTTCATTGGGATAAAGGGCAGCAGCCAGCCGGAAATGGCTCCAAATCCCAGACACCCTGGCCCAAATTCCCGTTCTCTCATACAAGAGGGTGATTTCATCGTCACGGATTCAATCCTAACCTAAACAAGATGGTGGGCATCGGTCTTCCTCGTGAGTCCAAGATGGAATGTGGGACAATGGATCCAATTACGTTATTAATAACTGAATTTAGAAACAGTAACGGGCTTTCCAACTGTGAGGCTTTTAGATGTTGACGCCCTAGTGTCTGATGGAACAATAAAATCTTTTCATAAAGGACTTCACTAAAAAGCCAGAGTGTTACCTGTGGGTAAGGCAGGGGCCTGAATGGCCGCCTAGGTTCAGGTTCTGTGCCTTTTCCACTCACAGGGAGTGGCAGTGACACTGCAGTCTGGCCACCGACTAGGCCCCTACCCGTCCCCATGATCAGGCAGGAAAAGAGCCGAACGGGAGAGGTCGGGGGCGTATAAAGTCTTCAAGCCAGACTCCTCTAGGCTTGGAGGCCCATGAAGGGCTAACATGTACTAGGAAGCACCCACCCTTTCTAGAGACTGCCCTGACCCCAGTACCCACATAGTTACAGTGGTAACAACCATGTCCCCAAACCTGATGCCACTCTCTTGGTTACAGGGGGTAGCCACCTGGTCTCAACCCAACGAAAACCCTCCTCAGGGATGGGAACTGGGATTGAGAGAGAAAAGAGATCCGAGACCTCCTCCAGGTGACCTGTACACGAGGGAGCCACTGGAGGCCACCTTCTGGACCCCGTAGGCTGCCCAGGAAGCTGAGTAGCCTGTCTGCAGTGAGACCAAAGACTGAAGCCAGCACAGGGAGAGCGGCAAGACATCATACTTGTGGCATTCGGCTTCTTGCTTCTAGTTTGTTCCTGTGACCCAGCCGTTTCTCTGACCCTTACAATAAAATCCCCTCTGGGGCCGAAGATGCTGTGAGTGGCTTCAGTAGTGTGCGCTCAGAAGTCCTAATTAATACCAGGAAGAGGAACAAGATGCCTTCTGGAAGACCCAACGTCTCACTGACTCTGCACACATGGCTGGTATGAGGAGAAAAGGAAGAGAAGCAGAGGAAGAAAGGAGAGGGTTGAGAGCCGGGCCCAAGGGCGGCACACAACCGGGCTGGGAGGCCCCCGGCCAGCCCAGAGACCAGGCCGGCAGAGAGGGCAAGGAGGAAGGGAAGGGTCAGGGAAAACGAGTCTAAGTTTGCTACTACTCAGCTTAGAAAAGCTTCTGGGATGTTTAAGAGGGAGCCGGCAACCACAGAGGCAAGCTCAGATCCCTAAGGAAGGTGGCAGGTGACCACAGCTGACAGAGGGAGTCGGGGACCTCCGGGCCAACAAGCCGACGTGGCTTTGAGACATGTTCTCAGAGGACAGCCACGATTCAGGGGAGAAAAAAAAAATCATCTTGTCTTCTTTCTCCTGAACTTTCCAAAGCAACTGTGGGTCTTCTGCTACCTCTGAGCCTCACAGTTCTCTGAGTTCAAGGGGACCGGTCTGCCCCTCAGGTCTTCTAAACTACTTCCCTGGCACCATTTCCATGAGCTAATGGTCCCTTTAAGAATATTTTTCCCCCATCTGTTCTCTACTGGGCTGGAGCAGATGTTCCTCGTTCCCATGGCAACGGACCTACCACCCTTCCTAATGGGTATCTTCCTAGTGAAGGGCACAGCATAGCCGCTCTCCTCCCAGAGCAGAGTCCCCTGACAGCAGGCTCCTGACCACACAGGACCACCGTGGACACCCGTGTGCCTAGATTTCGAGAGTTCGGCCCTTACCTGACCTAGAGGTGGCCCAGGAATGGCAGTTGTCATCTGACAACACACAGAAGGTCGAGGGAGGGAGATTATCTATGCCACTGCTCCCACAACAGACCAACGTCCATCTTTCCAATGAAGTGTTCAAAGCACATGCTGTGTCTTCAGCAGATTACATTAGCACTTGCTTTGACCTTTTTTCACATCACTAATGAAGACCAGTGAGACCCCCTAATCGAATTCTTATTTCAAGCTGCACATCACTCTCGCCCTTATTGGGGCTTTGTGATCCTTCCAGAGAGTCCTTCTCGTAAGACCAGTCCCTACTCAAGGCAAGAAGACTTCCACAGCCAGGCAATGGGTGGGGAAGCAGGAAGCAATGTGCATTCCACTGGTTCTGCACGGGGGTTGTTTCCACTGCAGATGATGCTTCTCTCACTAAACCCAACTTGACCCCATTTGTTCTTGGCTCTCTCAGCCCCCAGGAAGCCAGCTGGATTCTTCTTGTAAGCCACAAAGTTGACTGAACTTTAGCTTCCTCTCTTCCGAGCTTTTAGCCTACTGGGATCCCACAAGTCAATGTATAAATAAGAACAAGCCAATAAATGATCCCTATCAGATGTGCAGAAAGCACCTCCCTAATTGGGTACAATGCCAAAGTCAGAGCTCCCACCCCCACCCTCCGCTCTCTTTCCCTCACTGCTGGAGCGGCGAAGTGTGCCATACCTTGGAGGACAAAGCCCGGCTCTGGAGGTGGACAGTCCTGGGCTGGAATCACCCTTATTGGCTGAAAGGCGTTAGGCAACTTATTGATCATCTCTGAGCCCTAGCTTCATCCTCTGTAAAATGAGAATGCTAATTCCACCCGATAGGATTATACAAGGCAGTACAGAACCACAATGCCTTAACAGCATCTCCAAATCCACAAACATCTGAAAATTGAACGTTTTTCCTAACTCAACGGATGGCAGACCCCAACTTAACCTGAACCTAGTTAGCAGCAAAGCATGACCTGAACTGGCATGAGACTCTTCAGAGGCTTTGTTTATCCCGGTTCTGTGACTCTTTAGATAAGCCTGGCTGCAGAAATATTAATATGTTTGATTTTGGAGCTGTTCCAGGCCCTGCTGGAGGCTTGATGTAACACACAGTATGTGCATCATGTTACCGTTCTGAAATGCACAGGCCCTGGGGTTTCAGATGACTAACTGCGGAACTGTCTATACTGGTCCTCCAGCCCCTTGAAGACGGGGATTTCAGGAGAGCCACCAGAGTTATTTAGGCTAAAGATGTTACAACCATTCAAAACACTTGCCTCGTCACAATCTGGATCTCTCCTGGGTCCCTGGGTCCCTGGGTTCCTGCAGCCTGCAGCCAGCTCCCCGGAACACACGTTGGCATGGGGCAGCGGAGAGGATCCAAAGACCAGCCTGTCAACCCATAAGAATCTGCGGCCTTTCCACCTGAACAGAGCTGGCAGAGGCCGTGTGCTGCTGTTATCTGGTTAGGCTTCAGGTATAGACATGCCCGAATATTCCAAGCATGCCTCCCAACTTCCCACCTCATTGGGCTCCTCTTTCCACCCTACCACCACCCCACAGCTTCACTTGCGCTACCCAGTCCCTAAAGGCACTCCCAGGGGAATAAGTGACTAAGCCTCGGGGACCACTGGGGATGGAGGGGGCCAGAGTTTGTGGAGAACTGGGCTGAAGAAAGGGAAAGATACCGCGTGTAAGAAAGACCGTGAAGATGGGACGCTCTGGGGCGAGAAGCAAACACACAGCGGAACAGGTTTGGCGTGTTTCTCCTGATGCTGTTTCAAGGCCCCAGGAGGCTTTTAAAATGGGAAGCTAGACCTGACCAGTAACTGTGAGCTATGCTGGGCAATGGCTCTTCTAGATCTCTTGGCTCTGGCTGTACATTTCTGGGACTTACGGATGATTATTAAGGACTTGGGCCATGCCGAGGCACGGTCATCCAGGCGGGCCTCTCCATTCTGACTCTGGATCTGCTGTCCTCAGGACACCTGTCTCAGCCTGCCACCTCGAGCCAATAGACCCTTTCCCAACAGACGTGTATTTGCTGGACACAGACCCGCAACACTGGAAGAGGAAGCAGACTCTACTCCTCCTGGAGCCACAGGTCTACCCGAAGTTCCGGGAAAGGCCCTGCTGTCAGTCAAATGGAGAACGGAAGCGGAATGGATGAGGAATCGGGAGGCCCAGAGAGGGACTGAGTTGCCCAAGATCATGCAGTCATGAAGCAAAAGGTGGCCTTGGAGTCCAGAGATTGCTTTCCATAGTCTCGCCGTGACAAGGGCGGGGACGTCTTTAAGGTGCCAGTCACGTTCTTGTTGACCTTCATAGTCGGAAAAAGCCAAGCTCGCCCTTTGGCTTGAACATCTCGGATGAGATGCTGATCTCTAAGAATGTGGCTGTACACCCTGACTCCGTGTCCCAGACTTGTCCAATGTTTAATACAAAATCTTCATTAAAGCCACCTTGGGGAAAGCCCCCATCGCTGGTGACCAGAGATGCCCTGGGAGAACCGTTGCCGTGTCCCCGTCATGAGCTTGCCCCACGCCCAGGTAGAGACACCAGGTGGACTGTGGAGGGCTCTACCCTCCAGAAGCTCCTCAGGGGGCAGAGATCTTGAATTTGCACCTCTTGGATCCTTTTACCCTCTTGTCTCTCTCCTGCTTCGGCTACTTTGAATAGATCTGCAGTGTCTGTCATCAGTCACAGCTGTGTGCTTTTCCATAGCGCCGTTCTTTTTTCAAGTTCCAAAAATTACAAAAAAAACAACCCTCTATGTCCAACGTGGGGCTCGAACTCACGGCCAAGAGCCTCATGCTTTACTCACGGAGCCAGCCAGGCACCCCTCCACAGTGCTGTTCTCAAGGCCTGTGCTGCTCTACCGACCCCTCACTATCCAGCAACCTTTTGGAGAGAAGAATTTCACACACTTGGGCTTGGTCTTCCAGGTCAGAACCTATGGTTTCTCTGTTGTTGTTGTTGTTGTTGTTGTTGTTGTTGTTGTCTCACTAGTTTGTGCCACTTCCCCCTCAGCCCCAGGCAAACTTGAGGTGAGGGGGTGCTACCCACTCCCCCAAATAGAACAACCTGAGTCAAACCTCAGCTGCTTTCCTGGGCGAGGAGGGCTCTTGTTTCAGAACACGAAAATGGGGGAAAATCAGAAAATTCTCTCGTAACGGAGGAGCTCCTTGGCATCTGTCCTCAGGAGAAGGGTCCTAGAATAAATCTCAAAGAGAACATCCAGTGCAGTGTCCAGGGGGCTTTCAAACTGGTGTCCCCTTTAACACTTTCTCCTCTGCAGGTCTGTACACGCATGCACACCCAGCCCTGTGTCTCAGTCTGGCGGCCGGGCTGTCCGGGGATTCCCACATATTTGTTGCTATTCCAGGCTCGACTCCTCAGAAGGGAAGACCCAGACATTCTAAGGCTTCCAGGAGCCTACAGATTTCGGAAAGCTCCAGCTGATATTCTTGAGAGTTCAAGAAAGATCCGCTATTTCAAAAACCGACAGCAAGATTTTTAAATGCCCTTAGCTCCTGCCCATCTCAAGGGGGGGTTTTCCAAATGACTAACGCTGGACACCAAGACCCCAGATGTAAAATATACCTCGTGCCTTCCCCTAATCCAATCCACAAACGCCCCCCCCCCCCTCTCTCTCTCTTCCAAGGATAGAAGGTGATTTCCAACATTTCCAAAAGATAACTGCAGGCATAGGAACTGGCAAAGCCTGATCTTGGAGCCCCTCAGAGAAGGGAGAGTCTCTAGGGCACATTCCTTTGCCAGTGAGCGGCCTCGTCCAGGAGGGAAGAACCTCCCACAACTTTTAAAAATGAGAAAACTGGGGTGCCTGGGGGACTCAGTCGGCTAAGTGTTCGAATCTTGATTTCGACTCTGGTCATGATCTCGCGGTTCTGTGGGATCGAGCCCCGTGTCAGGCTCTGCACTGGCACCTCGAAGCCCGCTTGAGATTCTCTCTCTCTCTCTCTCTCTCTCTCTCTCTCTCTCTCTCTCTCTCTCCCTGCCCCTCCCCCGCTCACGCATGTGCTCTCTCTCTCTCCAAATCAAGAAACATTTTTTAAAAATGAGAAAACCAAGACTCAGCGTGAGTCTATCATGATCCAAGGGCCCACAGGGAAAGGACAGTGGTGACAAGACCAGAGTCTGGGTTTTCAGGAATCTGCCCAAAGGAGCTGTTATCAGGGAGATTCTCATCTGTTTGGAGAAAGTCCTGCCTGGAGGTAAGATTTTTGGATTTCATGTACCAGTTACATTTCAAAAACTGAAATTTAAGGAACCCCTATCAGGCTGCCGACTTTTTATTTTGCCAAATAAGGACATTTTGAAAGCCCAACTGCCATCTACTGTCACCACCAGCGCACGAAAAGAATAAAAAAGCCATACCCCCAGCATAAATATTGGAGCGCATCTTCCGCCCCCAAAAGAAGACCTTTGAACTGAATGCATTTTGTTTCAAGGGAAAAAAAATCGGATCAGGGTTTTCCTTGTTTCTCTCCATTTCACCTCAGACTGGTGAAAACTCCATCACTGACCAAAAATGGATAATCACTGGGCCAGATGACCGCTCTACGTCCCTTTTCGCTTAAGCCTGGAAATGAAGAGAAAGATCCTCAGCTTTGGGCATCTGGACCCTTCCAGGAAACCTGGGCCAGACGAATGGGGCAGACGGGGGAAATCAGCAACCAGGCCAGTTACAAAGACGAGAACAAATGCCGGCCGCAGTGGCACACACCCAGTGTTCCGTGAGCATCTACCCCCGCGTGCGGCCTCCCAGGTTTCTGTGAGCCCCTGAATTCTACAGTCCCCTCGCCTGTGGAGACAAGCCAGGGAGAGGAGGGAAGAAGACAATCTCCCCAAGCCAAGAATTGTCCGAGATGTGAAGGCGGCCTCCGGTGAGCGGTAAAGGGCAGCGAATCGGCAACGTGACACGGACACGGACCCGCCGATGCCATTTCGGTGGCACAATCAGGAGCCCGGAGAGGACTGACTCCCTTCCAGGGAGCAGTTTTTCCACTCCGCCTTCTGCAGATTATTGCTTCTCGCTCATTATGCTGATGGGGATGGCATGGGGGCTGGAGAGGACAGGGAAGTAGATGCAGCTCGTGGTGTAGCGGGAAAAGATTAAAAAAAAGGCCCTGGATTAGGAGCTGGTTCTTGATCTTCGACCTTGGCCATCTGCCTACTAACCATGAGTCCTCTGGAACATTTTGGTTCTGGTTTCCTTATCTATATGGTGGGCATGAGATTCTCTCTGTCTTCCTAATGGGGCTGCTGTTAGACAGTGGGATTCTCGGGGACAGGTCTTATCCACATCTGTACCTCAATATCCAACAGGGCACCCGGGGGAGGAAAGGGATTGGTAAACATCTGCTGCATTGGGCCAGAGTGGCAGAGTTATCTGCGGACGCGCGCCCACACCAGGGAAGGGCTGTTGTTACCCGTTGGCCAAAACTGCACATCACGCCAGCTGTCAGATATACAAAGACACTGGAATTCTCTTTGGAAGTAGATGGTGAGGTAAATAAAAAATAATTTGTTAAATGCCCAGAGTTTCAAAAATAATCAGACTGTACCACCCGTTAATGATATTGCCGAACAAATGGCTGCGTGATTGCATGCCAGGTTCGGCCGCCCTACACAATTTCCTGGTTGAAAATGTGTCTTTACTGTCCCTTGCCCTGTCCACATCGCCTCTCATCCATCTTTCTCGTTGTATTCAGAAGCCAGTAGACAAACCCTGGTTCTCTCACCTCTTTGAGGTTACACCTATACTGAGAGTTGAGGTCCCTCGGCCGGCTGCAGCTTTGGAAGGTACCAGAGCTTAGGACTCCCTGGTCCCCTCTCCTGACTCCTTTTCTGTCCACTCCACATTCTGCCTCCGGCTCACTCGGCCACAGTCTGCTTCTCATGCTTATCTCATCATCTTAAATCTGCTTTTCAAAAGCCACCTCCAGTCTCTTGCCGGTGTCACGGGTCTGGTCCACCCACCAGCCCTCCGGACCCTACCACACAGCACGTGCTGCCCACTGGGCATGACTGTACAGACAGGTCTCAGCGGCCAGGGCAGGCTGCCCGCCCACCAGCTCCTGTAGGAGGTAGGGCTCTGGTCTCTGCTCCCGGTCACTGAGAAACACCACGCAAAGCCTGGGAACGCAGACCCGCACGCAGCCCAGCCTTACTCGCCACCCGCCAATCAATGCCAAGCCCCCCCCCCCCCCCCGGCCCCCAGGCATCAGCCTCCAACCTGCCCAATTCCGAGACACGGAGAAGAACATGCTCCCAGCACTTGTCTCTCACAGCTTTGGTCTCCTCAGGCCGGTTCACGCTAATTCCACACGGAGACCATGCTGGGACCCGTACTGGTTACACCTTCTCCCCACAAGGACAGCTACGGGACTTATAGTTAGCTTTACTGGGGGTGCTTCCAAGTGCCTGCAGAACGCAAGCCTGGCTCTCGGGGCATTAGTCCTCTGGAAGTATATTTTCAGTACAGACCCGTGTCCCTAAGCTCCCTCTGTAGCCCCCCTGCCTCCGGGTGAGGAAATATTCACATTCTAGAAGTCAGAAGTTTTTGATGGGAGATCCCCAAGGGAGATGGACAGTCATGGGGCATTCTTATTTGTTAGTAGAGAAAAAGGAAATAAATGAAAGAAGAATGAAAAGAAAATTTGCTTCCCAGTAGAAACACCCCCCAATACATACACACGCACAAACGCATACATACACAAACACGCTCTCTCAGTTCTCTCTCACGCTTTCTCTCTCTCTCCCTCCCTCCCTCCCGCCTCCCTCCCTCCCTTCCTCTCTCTCTCTTTCTCCCTCCTTGTGAACCACTCCTCTTTGCCCAACATGCGCGCACCCCGCCCTCTCCACTGAAAGTCTGGGTAGCCCCAGTTCTTCCTAGCCCAGGTCCCCAGGACCCCAGATTTTACCTTCCGTGCCAGAAGTCAGGACCCAACTAGAAGATGCAGACAGCTGATTGGGAAGGAATGAGACAATACTCCAGACTGGAGAAAATTGTCAAGGGTGGCCGGTGCAGCTCCCATGAGAAGGAAGGAGAGAGGGAGAGAGCCCGGGAATCCAGAATTTCCCTAGCCTTCCAGGAAGGCTCTGGTGTCAGCTCTCTCCCAGCTCCAGCCTTGACTGAAAACCAGGGGAAAGTCTCCTGATAAAGCGGGGGTCTGAAATCTGAAACTGCAGGTTGGCCGAGTCCTATATAAACACACTCACACCCCCGGCTCCTGGGGTCTGATGGCTCACCCGCCTCGGTCCCCTCCCTCCCCACCCCGCCTGCAACTCTGCAACTCAGTAACATCAGACAGCCCTCTAGCTGTAGCAGCTCAGCTCCAGAAACCCTGAGCAGAGCCAAGCGGAGCCCGGCAGACACAGGAAGCGACCTGTCAGGCGCTCCCAGCCCCAGCCCCGACCCCCTCCCCGCCTCTCTGCTCCAGTTCAAGTTCAGGTGCTTAAGGGGCGCTCAGGGTCACGGCAGCAAGGCTGATGGCCAAGTTGTTGGTTTAGGAGCAGGGATTTCTAGCCTCTAGCTCCACATCAAGGAACGGTATTTTTCTAAGGCTCAGATTCCAGATAACTGGTCTGGCATAAACTAATTGCTAAACTCACCTTCCCCTCTACTCCTCTTTCAATTTTCTGCATCTGCCTCTTATGGAGTCGCCCCTTTCCCTTACGGTTCAGGCCACATGCGAGTGGGAAGGGAGAGTAGGGAGACACTCGCCCATTTTGCAGATGAGGGAGCTGAGGCCAGGAAGAAAAAATGGCTTCGCAAAGCTGGGGAGTGACTCCTGGGCTGACCTGGGTTGTAGTACCAAAAGCCAAGTCTTCAAAAGTCAGATAGAATCACGCTTTAGTCGGTACAACTAGGTATTCATTTGAATCACTGATGGTGAGAAAAATCACTTAACCACAGGCTGAGGTCACAGATTTGCACTGAAGATCTCTCCCCAGAAGTTTCTCGCAACTCCACCTCCAGGCTCCAAGCTTCGGTCCCCTGGAGCCCCCCCCCCCCCCCCCCGCCCCCGACTGAGCATCAAGCAGGGGTCAGCAAACTTTGTGTGTGAAGGGTAAGATAGTAAATGTTTTCAGGGCCAGTAAATATTTCCTGGGCTATAGAGTCCCTGTTGCAAACACTCAATTCTGCCTTCGTGTTACAAAAGCAGCCACAGACAACGTGTAAGCGAGCATAAACAGATGAGGACAAGTCAATTAGCATAAACCAAAGAGCATAGTTGTGAATAGCAATAGTTGTGAAGAGCATAGTTGCTTGTGAACAAGCAAAACTCTCCTTGCGGATACGACAACTTGAATTGCATATAATTTTAATGAATCAAAAAGACTTTTTATTATTTTTTCTTCACCATTTAAAATACAAGGGGCGCCTGGGTGGCTCCGTTGGTTGAGTGCCTGACTTCAGCTCAGGTCATGATCTCAAGGGTGGTTTGTGAGTTGAAGCCACGCACCAGGCTTGCTTCTGCCAGTGCAGAGCCCGGCTTCAGATCCTCTGTCCCCCTCTCTCAAAAACATTTATAATAAGGGGCGCCTGGGTGGCGCAGTCGGTTAAGCGTCCGACTTCAGCCAGGTCACGATCTCGCGGTCCGTGAGTTCGAGCCCCGCGTCGGGCTCTGGGTTGATGGCTCGGAGCCTGGAGCCTGTTTCCGATTCTGTGACTCCCTCTCTCTCTGCCCCTCCCCCGTTCATGCTCTGTCTCTCTCTGTCCCAAAAATAAATAAACGTTGAAAAAAAAAAAAAATTTAAAAAAAAAAAAAAAAAAAAAACATTTATAATAAATAAATAAACAAACACCACTTTTGGCTTGTGGGTCCTGACAAATTAGGCGGTGGACTGGATTTGGCCTAGGAGTCATGGTGTAGACTGGCTTAGAGCTTCTCAGGAAGGACACACCGGTTAAGAATGGTCACCTCCAGGGAGGGAGCTGGGGGGTAGATCTGAGATGAAGTGGGAGAGAAACTTTTCTTTGGAAACTATTCTGTACCATTTGAATATTGCAACCTACGCAGGTTAAACACAGTCAATGATTTCTTTTTTTATGTTTATTTATTTATTTTGAGAGAGGGAGAGAGAGCTGGGGGCTGGGGGGAGGGCAGAGAGAGAATCCGAAGCAAGCTTTGCGTTATCAGCACAGAGCCCGACACGGGGCTCGATCTCACAAACTATGAGATTATGACCTGAGCCAAAATCAGGAGTCAGGTGCTTAACCGACTGAGCCACCCAGGCGCCCCACAGAGTCAAATATTAATGGGTTCGCCATCCAAGTTCCCTTACTTCTATCCATAGCAACGTTAACCGTCCCAGTCAAACAGGCTTATAACTGCCAGGTCGACTTTGCCTCTCTCCCGCCCCAGTCTGTCATCCAACAGTAATTGGTGTCCGGAATCCACTGGCCCCGTTCACCCCAGCACCTCCGCCCACGACTGGCTATCTATTCCTCTCCCATGCATGCTTATTATCACCTTTACCACACCGCTGTCATTTCCTACAGCCTTCTACCCTCAACTGACTTTCTACGTGTGTAAAGCTTGTTTCCTTCCACAAGCGACTGAAGCCTTTTAAGGACTGAGGCTCTTAATTCCCTGCCCTCTCTCTCCGCTCTCACACTAGTGCCTTGCACCTAGCAGGAATCCCACAAATAGTTGCTTGATTGTTAATCTCCCATCCTCCCAGAGACGGTTTGGAACACGGGCGAAAGATCCACCCCAGAAAAGAAGTTGGTTCTGAGACACACACAGCAAGGCGAGAATGAACACGGGCACAAAGCCTTCCATTGAAGCAAAGAACGTTTAGGGAGAGGAGAACTGTGCTCTGGAGAAGAAAGTCAGGAAGCCCAGTGGGGAATTTTTCCCCTTGCCCCACTCTCTCATGCATTCGCCTAGTAGGGTAGGGGGAACCTCTGATCCTCAGCTGGGGAGTTTGGGTGATCTCAGAATCAGGGGCTCCCCGGTATAGGAGGGACCTATTTCCAGTTCTGGAACTGAGCAGATGAAGACTTTCCGAGTGGGTAACACAAAACTAATGATAACTGCCAAATATAATAGAGTTTTCGAATGCGTCTTCCTTCCAAGACGTTCAAAGGGTTTTTAAAGACAAAAAAAAAAAATCATTGACTCTTTGAAAGTGGAAATACCTTTGCTTAAAAATGTTTATTAAATGAAACTGAATATACTCCCTTTTCCTCCTTTCAGCGTGAAAGTATCCAGGTTATGCAGAAAAGGAATGGTTTTCTTTCTTTATAGGAGGAAGCTTCACAACCGCCCATGGCAACGTGGGTCCTAACATCCCCTCTTACACCACAGGAGGTGAGGAGGAGAGGAGTTAGCTAGCTTGCCCCAGATCACACAGCTAGGACGTTCTAAAGCCAAACTTCAAACGTAGGCCTGCCCCAGCTTCAAAATTCACGGTCCTTTCCTTAAGCCCAAAGCTGCTATGACAGTTGATCATCTCTGTCAACCTCACTCTGCCTCTGAAACGAGCAGAAATGAATATTTCCACCACTCCCACCAGAAGCATAGGGGAGCTCACCGCATATAACCGCCCCGCAGCCCCTTGCCAAATCCATCGTCACGAGGCCTGCCCGGGATGGCGGGAACGAGGCCAGGATGCCAGCATCCCAGAGACACCCAAGGGGCAGAGTGGCATCTCCCCAGCTCATGGTGCACGACCCCATGCTTCTCCTCAGCCAGACTTCGCAGGGGCCCGGCTCCAGGCCTCCTGCCAGGCCTAGGGTGCTTGGGGGCCCATGAAGCATGGCATTGTTTGGGCAGCACAAACCCCACATTGACCTGGGGCCCGGCACCTTCCCTCTGCAGCCTGCTTTTGGTAAATATTTGTCCGGCTCACCCAACACCGGGCTGGGGGCCTCTTTGGCTCCCCCAGCCCGACAACCCTACTTCTAGGAAGACGGGCTGGAGAGTGCTGGGGACGGGCACCGAGGGACCACAAACACTTCAGCGCAGCCGCTCCTCTCATCCTCAGCAGGGAACTGCCTGCATCACCTTGCCTCTCCCCTGCCCTCCGAGCAGCTCTGAAACGTCTGCGGCCAGGCTCTCAGCCCATTATCGAAGCTCGAAGCTCGGCTTCAAATCCCCGAGTGGTTCCTGATTGTCCGGTTGGAGCTCACAGCGCTCGGCGAGGCGCTCCTGCCTGGTTCTCCTTCCGACCTATCAACCTGGAAACACACCCGCTTGCTCTCGGCTGCAGAGAGCGCCTCCCTCCGGGGATGCACGCGTGCCCGGCCCCTCTGGCCTCAGTGACTACGTAGATGCGGGAGAGGACCCTCCCCATTTCTCAAGAGGGCAAACCACAGCCAGGAGTTGAAAGCTCCCACGGGATGTTAATGTTGGAGACAGAAGCAGGCCCCAGGCCCACACTGCCTCTTTTCTCGGTCGCTGCAGAGAAGCGACAGTCTGTAGTCTGTATTGGCCCAAGGAAACCCCGGGATGCGCTACCTCTCCAGCTCCCCCCCCACCCCCATTCTCGGGGAGCTGTCCTTGAGCCCTTCACCTGGCGCTGTCTAAACCACCCACCTTTTTATCTGCCATCTCCCTGGGAGATGCGGTCATTAGCAGAGAGCACTAGGTAGGTGTCTAATTAAGCAATCAGTAGCAAATGCAAAAACCTGTTCAAGCCACCGCACAGAGCATCCACCCAGGGATCCTCTTACAGTCCCTCCCCGAGCTTCCTGGAAAGGTCCCTATTGTTTGCCTGCAGCACAGCAAAGTGTCCGATTCTGCCCTCCTCCTTATCTGCTGGCACTGACTTCCCTGACTCGGCACGCCCTCAGGGGGTGCCATTCACATAGAGCGCAGTGTGAATGGTGCCCCCAGAATTGTGGGACACAGTAGCTCCAGGCAGGCGGGAAAGTGAAGGTCCCCAGATGGGGGGGTACAGGGTGTTCTGGGAGGACGTCTGCCTACCTGGCTTTTTCAGGTGTCCCAGAGCTATATCCTGCCGTGCTGGCATTTTGGGGTCAGGACACAGGAAGCGAGGAGCCCTCGAGCAGGTTGGTAAGAAGGTGGCAGGGGTGGAGGTGGGTGGCCCGGCACTCCTCCCACCCGTGTCTCTGAGTCCTCTCTCTTTTTTGCACCGGCTGCTCACCTGTTCCTGTCTCACCCTTTAAATGGAATGTTCCACTTGCCCCGGGAGCCCAGGGGTGGGGGGAGAAATCCCGCGCTCACGAAGAGCTTTCTTCTTTAGAGACTGGAGTCTCTGGGATTCCCTCAGAGGCTGCTGCACATGACAGGTGGAGGCAACGAGACAAGGGCAACAGCGGGGGAGGACCCTGGGGGGTCAAGACAGACTTGAGCTCGCGCCTGCTCCCCCTAGCCTGGGGACGGTCAAAGCAGGAGACTGGAGGCCAACGGACACCTGTTGCCTCCCTTGATCCTGGCGGGTCCCCCTCTCAGGTGTCGGCACCCCGACAAGCTGGGATGAGACACAGCGAGCCCCCCCCCCCCAACTGCCAACCTCTTCTCCTGTGCCCCTCCCTGAACCCTATCTTGTCTTTCCTCTTCTGGGCCCTTATCTCCCAGCCGAGACCTTTATCAGGCCTCAACTCTTTCACCCTCACAGTGGAGCAGGAGGGGAGGCACCCTTGTACCGATGCCCACAGGCTTTTCAAGGGGACTGTGTGTATGCCAGTGCTGGGGGGCAGGGTGGGGGGACAGCACCTTAGGCTAAACCCAGGGCTTCTCATGGGGGGGGGTCTCTCATGAGGCTCCAACGACCTCCAACCCACACCCCTATACCAGTGCAGACCTCAGTGCCCTCCTGTGCCCCGGGGCTCTGCCAGCTCGGCCCAGAACCCTCGGACACCTGTTCCACCAAGATGTGTGGGTTCTCTCTGGCAGAAATGGGAGAACGACCTTTCTTTCCAGTTGCTGGGCCCTGCCCTGCTGTTTTGCAACTCCTAAGAGAACTTGGGCTTTGATTACAGCAGGAAAGGTTTAGGGTAGACACCAAGAAGCGCCTGGAACAGGTGATAAGGGAAAGTTCAGGACTCTGCCTTTGTGCTTGAGAAATACACCAGTGCCTCACTGCTTCGCGCCTGCGTTCATCACGTTACTCTCATTGCTCAGAAACTCCCGGCGGCTGTCCCCTCCGCTGCTGGCTGCAGAAAGGCCTAACTCCTTGGCACCCAAGGCCCACTACAGCACATCCTCATTTACCTTTTGAAGGTCATATGCCACTGCTCTGTAAGTTAATTTTCTTTTTCTTTTTTAATTTTTTTTAATGTTTATTTTATTTTTGAGAGAGAGAGAGAGCATGAGCAGGGGAGGGGCAGAGAGAGAGGGAGACACAGAATCTGAGGCAGGCTCCGGGCTCCGAGTGGTCAGCACAGAGCCCGACGCGGGGCTCGAACTCACAACCGCGAGACTGAGCTACCCAGGTGTGCCCCCCCTTTTTTTAATGTTTATTTATTTATTTTGAGAGAGGAAGAGAGAGCACGAGCAGGGGAGGGGCAGAGAGAGAAGCCGACAGCGCAGAGCCCATCCTGGGGCTCGAACTCACAAACGTTCACGACCTGAGCCAAAATCAAGAGTCGGACGCTTAACCAACTGAGCCACCCAGGCGTCCCTGTGTGTCGATCTCCTAATCGGACCACAGTTTCTCGATATTTCCCCCAAAGGCTTTAGGCAGCTGTGCGTGTGGCTGTGCCACCGTTCCCTCTCACCAGGAGTTGCCATCCACCAGGCAGCCTTTCAGGCTGAGCTCAGCCAAACGGATTAAACGATAACCTGGGGAACTTGTCCACAAAACCCAATCCCCCATTCCATCCTAGATGCCTGTTGAATGTAAATCTACCGGGAGAAGCAGGTGGACACTGCTGTCAGGCTGAGCTCCAATGCCACCTTTTCCAGAAAGCCCCTGTTAAATACCCCCCGGCCCACACAGAGGGCCCCCCGTGAGGATACGGGCACGGATTGGTCGTGCGTTCCCTGGACAGGTCTTAAGCAGCCACACAGAGACAGACATAAGATGGGGTCCCTGCACTCCAGGAACCCCAATCTAGTGGCCGGACGCGCACCAAACTCACAAAACCATCCTCTTCTCAAAGGCAGCCGGTGGTGAGGGTGGTATAAGTGAAGAGTCACGAAATGTCCAGGGAGGCAGCAGCAAGGAGACAAGAGCCTCTGAGCGACGGAAGGTGGGCATTCCAGAAAGGGAGCCACTGTAGAGGGGCGGGAGGATGCTGGGACCCCCTCGGCATGGCCCCCCGGGGTCATGCTGGGGGGTGAGAATAATAACTAACATGTATTGTGTGTTTACCGTGCATGTTATTGGAACTGCTCTCTATTTATGGCTTCTCTTATCCCTTCTAACTAACTGAAGCTGGAAGGGGACTAGGGGTCCGTCCGGCTGGGGAGTCCCACCAGGCACAGAGTGGCTCTGGCTCGATTAATATTTTCTCCGTGATCAACAGATAAATTGATCTCTGAAGGCTCACTCCCAGCGGGAGGAAGGCAGGATCCTTTGGGAGCAACTACGGCTCTGAAAAATATTTTCCTCACTTTTTAAACGATTAAAAGCCACACCAGGGCTGATGAGCGGAGGAGGGCCACCGGCTGGGGGAGGGCCTGGCTTTCCTGATGCAGGATGTAAGAGTGGGTGTTAGAGCGCTCCCTGTCCCCACAAGAAACCCAAGCAAGGCTTGGGGAGACAGCTGCCCCTGGAGGACAGCTGTGGGTTGCTCAGAATAGGGACACGGGAGAAATGTTCTCAATGGGCCGGCCCGGAGGTACCCAACCTCCCCAGAAGTCCCTTGTCCCAAATGCCGGTGTGGGACCCGTGCAGGCAGGGTTCCCTCCGCACACCCCAGAGTGGGCAGGGCCTCCTGAACTGACCTGATCCTTCCTCCCTCTCCTCTTTGTATCCACTTCCCTTAACATCTCCACGGCTAACACGGAATCATGTAATCGACCCCGTAATCTACAGCTGAGGTCACCAGAACTGGAGGCCAGGGGGCCCGGGCTCTAGTCTGCTCTGAGCCTTGGCCAGAACATCAACATCATGCCTCTCTACCTTCACTTGGGGAACAGCATGGAACCTATGCTTACCTAATTCAGCCCTTGTGAGTGTACAGCTTGACGAATGTAAAAATATTTCAAAAGTTGAACCTAAAAAAGCAAAGCATAGGAGCGCCTGGGTGGCTCAGTCAGCTGAGCGTCCGACCTCGGCTCAGGTCACGATGTCGCGGTTCGTGAGCTCGAGCCCCGCATCGGGCTCTGTGCTGACAGCTCGGAGCCTGGAGCCTGCTTTGGGTTCTGTGTCTCCTTCTCTCTCTGCCCCTCTCTCACTTGTGCTCTGTCTCTGTCTCTCAAAAATAAATAAATGTAAAAAAAATTAAAAAAATAAAAAAGCAAAGCATTGGGTACGTTGTTAGAACACCAATCGGCTCATAAAGAGATGCCCGCGCATTTCAAGCCCTCAGCAATGAGCGCCACGCTCTGGGCTCCAGGTTGGAACACCCTTCCCTGGGTTGGGTCCGGGAAGGGATAAGATAACCGTGAGCAGTGTCCCCACAGCAAGGTCTCCAGGAACGAACACCTGACCCCAGCTGCAGCCATCTCCTGGGGTCCGAACACGCTCTCTCCAGAGCCCCGCGTCTGGGAACCACGAGGTACCTTCCCACTGTCTCAGAGTCCTGCCTGCTTCTGAAAAGGGGGCCACGGCAAGCCTGGCGTGTCTTGTTCCCCTTCCCCTCGGGAGCCTCCCCCTCTCTGTCCTCCTCGCTTTCTGAGTGGATTCTGTAGGCCAGAGACTTTCACTACTACCATTTTTGAATGGAGTAAAATCAAGATTGGCATTTTAAGAATTGGATGAAACGGAATAGAAAATATCAGTACACACAGCACTCTGTAAGAAGAGGTGTTAAAAGGGGCGCCTGGGGTGGCTCAGACCGTTGAGCATCTGACTTCGGCTCAGGTCATGACCTCACAGTTCTTGGGTTCGAGCCCCGTGTCGGGCTCTGTGCCTGCCAGTGCACAGCCTGCTTGGGATTCCCTCTTCCTCTCTCTCTGCCCCTTCCCAGTCGCGTTCTCTCTCTCTCAAAATAAATAAACTTTAAAGAGGTGTAATGTCATATATTTACACCCACAGCTCGTGGTAGGTATGTGTTTCCTTGCTTACAGAGTAAACATCTGTCCGTAGCGTGGAGAAAAAAAACTGAAAACCACTGCTGTGGGAGAAGCTAAGAAGCGTCTCTCCGAGGACAATATACGCTTGGACTCGAACTCCCGAGGCTCAGAGGCTTCACAGGTGTCTGCACACCTTGCTTTAGGGAAAGAGGCACAGGTGATGTGATTGAGTGTCCGACTCTCCATTTTGGCTCAGGTCATGATCCCAGGGTCATGGGACTGAGCCCCACATTGGGCTCTGAACTGAGCGTGGAGCCTGCTTAAGATCCTCTCTCTCTCTCTCTCTCTCTCTCTCTCTCTCTCATTCCCCCTCTGCCTCTCTTCCCTATTTGTGCTCACACACTCTCTCTTAAAAAAAAGTTGGAAATAAACTTGGCTAACAGGGCTCATAACCATGATGTACTGAGCACTTGATTAATCTCGACAATATGAACTTGCATAGGGATATTAGACTCTCGCACACCCTTTGTTCTAGAAGACCGGGGTTCTTTCTGATCACGTCTCATTTGACCTCCTCCGTGGCCCAGAGACGCCAGGAGGGGCACCACTGTCCTGTTTGCCAGCCCCGAGAAGCCCAGCCTTGCCAGAGTCACCCTGTGAGGGAGCGCCCCGTGAAGCCTGGGAAGGTTTCCGGTGGTTAGGAGCCAGGAAGTGATGTGACCTCTGTCTCAAAGGGCCTAGAGGCACTGGCTCTCCCAGCCTGCCTCTTGGTCTCCTCCCGCCTTGACTTCAGTGCAAACTCCCCTGGACACAAGGCACTCGGTTTACCTCTGGAACCCGGCTGCTACTTCCGACGGGGAGAAAGAGGCCAAAGAAGGCAGCGAAGACTGTGACTGCGGACCAGGCCTCCTTGCCCTCGGGAAAAGTCAGAGCTCGAGCGAGAAGAGGAGCAGGTGAATCTACCCATCAGCTCTACGGACCATTTCCTCTGAAACGCCCGGTGTCCCCCGTTAAGGTCCTCTCCAGTGAGAGCTGGCCAACATCCCCACATCCCAGGCAAAGCCCACGACTCTCCTTTGTATCTTCTCATTCCGTGGTAAACCTCAAACAGTGACCCCGGTACAAAACCGACAAACAAACGGAGAAACTGAAGTCCAAAGAGGCAAGGGGGCTTGCTCCCAGGTCATGGACTCTGTGACTACAGATGAGGGTAGGTCCCAGTAAGGCCGGGCTCCTTTCCGAGCTGGTGGAAACTTCCACCCCCTCCCCCATAAATCTTCCCTTCCCCTCCCTGACAGACGTGACCCCTCCCTCTCCTGTGCTCTCTCAATAAATGTTCGGAGAAGACCGGGCAGGAGGCAAGGAGGGAAGGTGGGATGGAAAAAGAGGGAAGGGCAGAGAGAAAGAAACAGAAGGGGAAGGAGACAGGCGAGGGGGCTGGGGAGGGAGCGGGAAGGCAGGCAGGGGTGAGGGAGGAGGGTGAGCAAGTACCAGGAGATCACAGGCACCTCGAGCTGGTGGGACTGGACCACAGCATGTGGGCCTCTGCGGGTCTCCCTGGGGTGCTGGACAGGCTACCCCAGAGCCACCCAGGACGTAAGGAAGGAGCACCTGTAAGGGGTAGCCTTTCAGCTACTGAGCAGGCCAGTTTCCCAGAACTCCAGACGCCACTGCCCCCCGCCCTTCTTTCTCTCCTTCCCCAGCTCCAGAGTGTGAGCAGAGCCACTCGCCTGTGTTCTTTTCCTCTGCCGTGCTCCCTGGCCCCCTCCTGCCTCGCCGTTCCCACCTGTTACATGGATGCTCCTCCCCATCCTGATGACGGAATGGGTTTGGGAGAATGGGGGCCCGCAACACAAGCTGGGGAGTCCCCCCCCACTGGACCCCACCCCCAACCTGGGGGGGTGGGGTGAGCTTTCAGGGGTCCTTCTCGGGTGAGGGGCTAGTGTCGGCAGAAGCCTGAGGAAGGAGCCATGTTCCTCCACCCGGATCAACCCCCAACACAAGGTCTGCCTTCCCGAGGGGTTATGAGGCAGGCGGCAGGGGTGGCTTCTCGAGAAGGGGCTCCTGAGCAGCCTTGGTCCCTACGTGACGCAGAGAAACCACCAGGAACCATAACTTAGCAGGTTGGCTTCTCTTTGGAGTTTGGCTGGAGTGAGGAGGCGGAAGGCTTGCTGTGTAGACTGAACCCCTGTGAGGCCCCTTTCTCCTTTTCTAGAAAGTACCAGGTCCCCTGCCTCTTCCAATACGGTCCATTGCTCATATACCAGTCACCCCCCCCCCCCACACGTGTTTGTGGAGACCTCCTATGTGCAAAGCATGCTGGTCCTGGGGGTGCACTCTTGGAGCCGGATCTCTGGAATAGGTGGGGGCGGGCAGTCGGGGGACAGAGGGGCTTCTTGGCCTTCTCCAAAAAAATCCAGAATAACGCCATAACAGTCTGCGAACCCTGCCCCGTCTCTCTTGCAAAACAAGTCCTCAAGCCAAATCTGGCACATGCCAGGCAGCCAGGCACCTGGAAATGAAGCGGGAAGCTATTCCAGGGGATCTTGTGGCTTCTTCTTTGTGCCAAAGAACCGGGAGGGGAAGGGGGGGCTCCGAGCTCAATCGCACTGGGCTCCCTGAATGGACAAGGCTGTTGTCGAAAGGTAGAATATGGGATAGTGTCAGCCAGAGGCCACGGCTGGCCTGATGACCTTGGCAGTGTCCTCAAGGACAGCAGCCGGAGTCAAGTAACACCAACAGCACAGTCCACCACACAGAGCACTGCTTAGTGGGAGCCAAGGGCGCGGAGCTCTCATTCTGACCCTAGAGCTAATCTGCTGGGTGTCCTCGGACAGGCTGCAAGCCTCTCTGATCCTTCGGTAACACAGCACAGGGCCATAAGGATGGAGGCAAGGAGAAGAGAGGAAACAAACTGTGCCCCGTGCCCTGCTTAAACCCCTGAAAGATTAAATCCAGTCTCCCGGGTAGGGCTGTCAAGGCTCTTCACAAGCCAGCCCACCTTCCAGCCCCCTCCCCTGAGACTCCAGAAGTGTTCTCTGTGCTTCAACCCCTCACCGTGCTGTTCCATGCGGCCCCTGGCCTGCTGCACCCCTTCCGCCCCCTCACCCTGACTGCAAGGCTCAGCCCAAACCCGCCTCCTTTCACCCAGCGATGTTCCTTCGTCTGTTCGCAAAACACTCTGCGCACCTAAGCTCAGTTTTCTGAATTCTTTGTTCGTAAGTCTACCTTCCCTACTAGGCCGTGAGTCTTAAAGGACCCTGTCAAATCCATCTTTCACCCAACAAGCATTTAGTAAACGTCTGCTCCACGGTTAGGTGCCAGGGTACAAAGCAGAGGGAGGCAGTCTGACCGTCTGCTGTCCCCTGTGCTCAGGACAGTGCGGGCGCAGAGGGCCCGGCCTGCTACGGGGTTGGGAAAAGCAGGTGCCAGGAGCTGGCCCCCAGGGCTTGCAGTGTGCACTCCGCCTCCTCTCCCTGAGCGGAAGACTAAGGGACATCGGGAAGAAGAGAGCAAAGGCAGAAACTGTAACCGCTTCCTGAGCGCTTCATTATAAGCTATTGTCAGTGCTTCTGGCACCATTTTTCTTAATCCTCAAATTAACTCTCTGACAAAGGCTTTGGTAGATGAGCAAAGCGATGCCCAGAAAGGCCGAGAAACTTGCTGAAGGTCACACGGCAGGTGGCAGAGCTTAGGTGGGACCTCAGGGCCGTGTGGCCACCCCCTGCCCTCGGTCTCACGTTGCCCAATTTAAATACACTAACAAATGAGCACCTTGACTGCTTTTTCAAAAGGAGGAAATAACGATCTATCAACCTCCGGGCTCTAAGCTGTGTGACTTCAGTCCTTACTTTCGAGGCGGCCGTCTGGAAATTCTCTATTCTCTTCCCTTTCCGTTGCAACAGCAGTTCCCAGACCCCTAACGAGCCAGGCCAGCTTCCCGCCCTGCCTGGGGAAGCCAGAGAGCTGCCTGCCAGCTCTTGCCACCTTCAAAGTGTCATTAGTGGCCGCTTGGCAGGTGGTCCCAGGCCTCTGTAGCCGCAACCACTGCCCCTATTATCCAGGGCTTTAAACCAGTCACTGAAGGGATTCTGCCCTTCACGGGGAGACAGCAGAGAACGGGCCTCCTGCGGTCTGCTCACCACCGACCGCCACCACACTTCTCGAACACGCTCCTGCACGTTCACCAAGCTTTTTTTGTTTTTTTTTTTCTCTTACAAAACCCAGCTGTGGCTGCTGCCCATGCAAACTCCTGGGCCTGGGCGTCAAGGGCTCTTTCCCAACATCCTGTACCCCTCTCACTCACTTTCTTCTTCGACCTGCCTCCCCAAGGACAAGCCAGCCTAGGTGGCCCTGGGGAGTGTGCCAATGCCCTTCCTGTCCCACGGAGTGTCATTTTACTGACGCGAGTTCTTCCCCTTCTTCCCATCCCAAACCGGAACCATCTCTTCCAGGAAGCCCTCCCTGATAGACACGCCCACTCTTGATCTTGCCTTTGCTTTGCATTTTCTCAGAACTCAATGCCTTCCCCGCATGTACGCTGGTTGGATCTATTTGTTACCTTCACTCATGCGACGAACATTTACTGAGGGGCTACAACTAGGGCCCGGGCATTTATGGAGGGTCTATTGTGGGCCAAGCGCTGCCTTCAAGGAGTTTGTGCTCAGGCCCTTTCCTGAGGGAGGCCCACCTCTGCACGTAGGTTGGGAGCTGTCCTGGGGACTGTCTCCTCTTTGTTCCGCCCCAGCCTGACATTTACAAAGCACTTTCACGTGTGCACCCAGGATCTCATTGTATCTACACGGCACCCCTACAAGGCAGGATGGAACCTACAAGGGTCCACTTGAACGATGGGGATGTTGAAGCCCAGAAGGACGAAGTGGCCTATCCCAGGGCCCCCAGCTGGTTACCAGCCAGGCCATCGACAGAATTCAGGTCCCCTAGGTCCCAGGGAGAGTGGCTTCTGCCCCCACCATGCGGACTAGGATCCTTAAGAGCTAGATGGGTTCTAAGTGACCACCTACTTCTCAACCTCAGTCACTGTCACTGGACCTTAAGGAAGAAAGAGGCTGAGGCCAAAATAGACGGCCTTAGAAAGTGCGGGTGTAACTGGAAACTCGGAACAAGTTTATCCTTGTACTCCTGGCACATGGCAGGCACTCGATACATATTTGTTAAATGAATGAACAACTTACTGAAGAGGCCAGGGGCAGAGGGGGTGAGCTAGTTGACGGTAATGGCCATTCGATCGCAAACTTTGTGTCGGGCACGGTTCTAAACGCGGCTCGTGCTGCCTTCACAACCACCTTCTGAGATGGCGGCTACCGTCTCCCTTCCACAGAGGAGACAAAATGAGGTGAGCCACCCGGAGTGGGGGCACCCGGGAGGACCCTGGGCAGACTGACTCCAGAGCTGTGCTGCTGAGCACCCCAGCCAAGTACAGGTCGGTCACACGCTCCCGCCGTCCATGGTCTTCACTCACTTCTCATTACTAGCGTACCGAGTGAGTGTTCTGACGAGTGCTGAGTGACAACTGAAGTCACGCTTCTGCCCTGGGCCCCAGGGTCCGCGTGAGTCACCCCCGGCTGTAATGCGGTGTAATAAAAATCCAGCCGGGGGGGAGGGGCCGGGGGCCGTGTTTCAGCTGGTCCAGGACCTCGTGGGGCCTGTCCAGTGTCCACACCCCAGAGTCCTGCCGCTGCCCCTGGGCCTGTCCCCCTAAAGGGCGGCTCTCCTCTCTGACCTGATCGCCAGACACACCTGGTAAGAGCCAGGGCTGTGGATTACGAGGGGCAGAGGATGGAAGGAAATTTCTAGCATCTCAACCGAGCTGAAGTAGAGGACAGGGTTAAGGAGGGTAGAACAGTGTTTGTCACTGGGACAAAGACACGCTGAACAGATTTATAAATAGAATAAAGAGAGGGGCCTCAGTGAATAACCCCTTTATGAGGCGGGATGGGAAGGACAGGGCTGGGCTCCTCCAGCTCTGGCTAATTTCCGTGCCTTGTCAGAAAGAGACTGATCCTTAGACAGGAAAGTCTCATCACCGACCGGACAGGGCCAGGGCCAAAGAAAGAGAATGTAGAAAGAATCACCTCTAAGGCTGGGCTTCTCTGACAAAATCGGAACTGGGAGGGATAAGACGCAGAAGAGGTGATTTGGAGCAAGGGAGACTATTCCAGAAGTCGCAAAAGCTGAAGGTTTTGTGCCGAAAGGCACCGAATTGGAAGTTGGTTCTGATCTCAGTGCTTCTATATGGCCCGAGAGCTCACTAAACTCTCCGTGGACTTCAGCTTCTCTGTTTTCTGAAAAAAGGCTAAGTGTCACCTGTATGTGTCCTTGTCCCTTGGCAGAGAGAACGTGTGAAGGTAAAGGAGACCAGAGACCAGATGTCGCTTGGAGTTATCTAGAGGACAGGAGATGCGGAAAGGCAGGATCTGACCAGACGTCTCAGCAGCGGGCTGGCAGGAGCCACGGGCGGGCTCTGTTTCCGCTGCCCCAATTGCTGGCAGAAAGGAGCAACTAGTTTGATTATCTCAGAGCCCCTGGGAGGTAAAGAAGACACGCCTTGTCCATCTTGGGTAGGTAATGTCTCTGCCCAGTTATGTGTGAGAGAGACCCCATCTCTGGGGTCAGCCCAAAGAAGCTGACTGGTGGGAAGAAATGTTCCCCGTGATTTAAGTAACACAGAGAAATGCAAACCGGGTGTGGAGGACTGGCAGAGAGAGGATCCCCTGGCATAGGGTGGCCAACTGTCCCAGTTTGCCCAGCACCGAGGGGGTTCTCAAATGCAGGACTTCCTGTGCTAAAACAGAGACAGACTGGTCACCTTCCCGAAGGACTCACGCGTGAACCAAGCCTCTGGTTTGGCGGAGCACCCGTGGGCGTGACGTGAAATCTTCATGCTCAGAAATATCGAAAGCTCAGGTCTCAGGGTTGGTTGGGAGGCTGAGGGCCCAGATGCCCATCCCGGTGAGGCCTTGGCTCGCATGTTACTGCAGGCATACTCGCTGGGCCTTGATTCCTCTGGAAGATCTGGATACGTTTACCCTCCTGGATAGAGGACAAAGTTGCCCGGAACCCTGAGAAAGGTTCCTGTTGGTGACTTCTTAGAGGAGCCTCTGAGTCAACCCAGGAGGAGGCCAGGGAGCAGAACCCTGCCCCCTGGCTGTCCCTAGAGGTCACTTAGTCCTACAAAGATCTCAGCGGTTGGGGTGAAGAAGGGGTCAAAGGATGGGCATGGGGAGAAGCAGTAAGGGCCGTTTCCAGGTTACCAATGCGAAGCACAGCTGAGCTGCGACTGACTGATAGGTGGGACTGGGCACAAGAAGGGGCAGTGCCCCCGTCTCTCGCCCTGCCCCGCCCCCTTCCTAATCAGTCCAGCACAACGAGCTGTACTTCCCCTGGCCTGAATCCACTTAATTTTCTCCTAAGCTGCTTTGTGGGGCAGGCGGCTGAGCACGCGACATGTCCAGTCCTGCTGTAGCCGACTTTCTCTGCGGATGAGGGCAGGCTTTGGTTCCGTGCCCCTTCTGCCAGCTGAAACAGAGCCCAGGCTCACACCGGGCCCCTGAGTTCGCGGAGCCCAGAGGGCAGGAATGGCCATTCAGCGCCTCTGTCCCTAAACGGCCGTCTGCCCGGTTCAAGGGCCAGGCAGAAGAGACAGGGCTTGAGACGTCAGGATCGAGAAAGTTTCTCCCTCCCGGCTCTGCCGATTCACAGCCATTTCTTGTTCTTTTTAAAAAAGATTTTATTTATTTTTTTTATTTAAAAAAAAAATTTTTTTTTCAACGTTTATTTATTTTTGGGACAGAGAGAGACAGAGCATGAACGGGGGAGGGGCAGAGAGAGAGGGAGACACAGAATCGGAAACAGGCTCCAGGCTCTGAGCCATCAGCCCAGAGCCTGACGCGGGGCTCGAACTCACGGACCGCGAGATCGTGACCTGGCTGAAGTCGGACGCTTAACCGACTGCGCCACCCAGGCGCCCCAAAAAGATTTTATTTTTTAAAGTAGTCTCTACACCCCACATGGGGCTCAAACCCACGACCCTGAGATCAAGAGTCGCATGCTCCACCCACCGAGCCAGCCAGACGTCCCCACAGCCACTTCTTAATTCAGCAAATGTTTTATCAGTGCCCACTGTGTGCAAAGTTCTGGGAAAGAGACTGAGGTGGTTGAGACCCAGACTCAGAACCCAAGGAGGGACAGGAGGGCACAAGGAGTGGAGATCTACAGATAGGTCCCAGCTTATACTCTGAGGCCTCCACGTGTGGCCCCAGGCACCCCGTCCAAGTGAGCGCACGCAGAGACGTGGAGATAAAAGGGAACGGAAAGAAACCCAAACCCTGGTTAACTGACGCGGTGCTCCGTGGGATAGATGATCAAGCTTCGCTTCCATTTACAACACATTTCTGACAAACGACTTTTGCTGATTGAGCCCTAAGTCCAACCTGTAGATCAAGCTAGAGAATTTGAAGGGTCTAAGGAGGGCGCCTGGGTGGCTCAGTCAGTTGAGCGTCTGACTTTGGCTCAGGTCATGATCTCATGGTCTGTGAGTTCAAGCCCCGCGTCGGGCTCTGTGCTGACAGCTCGGAGCCTGGAGCCTGCTTCGGATTCTGTGTCTCCCTCTCTCTCTGCCTCTACCCTGCTCATGCTCTCTCTCTCTCTCTCTCTTTCTCTGTCAAAAATAAATAAACATTAGGAAAAAAATGTAAAGGGTCTAAGGAGAAATGTAATCAACCCCCCTTTCCTTTTCCCGGACTGGTTGGTTCATTCATCGATTCATTCCTTGATTCCTTGATTCATTCATTCATTAATCCATTCACTCATTCAATTCACATTCCATGAGTGCCTTCTGCGTGCCAGCAAAGAGCTTGGCACTGGGACTCAGGGAGAAAGTTCAATCTGACCTCACTCGGCGTCCACTGCCCCCATCGTCCCCATTCTGGCTGTATGATCTAAATGTGCGCCCTTGAACTCTGCTCGCTGACCCAACCCTGGGACCCCATTCTCAGGCCGGACCGATCCAGGCAGAAGCCCGCTCTGTACAGCCGCCTCTGTAGTGTGAAACTACGGGCAAAGCACCCACTTGGGTTTCTGCCTCTCCCCAGTCTCTCCCCTCCCCTTCTCCTCTGCCTGGGATGGAAACTCTGTCACTCTGGGCTCACACGCTTGAGTCACAAGGCTGAGCGCCCAGCAAAAGAAGTAGTTCAAGGATATAACAGGCAGGAGGCCAGTGAGACAGAAATATAGCATTTCATTTTGCTCATTATGTGCCGGGTCTTCCTTGTTTGATGCCTAAGAAAGAAGCGCCAGGGCTTACTGTGCGCCCAGCCCTCCCACTTCTCCTTCCCACCTGGAACGGAGGCCTCACTCCCTATGTATCCTCGGCAGTGTTCCTTTCTGTATTTCGCTCAGGGCCCGCGAAATGGGGTCTTAGTGTCTGCATCGCCCAGCACGTGGAGAGTTACGGGAACCAGCCAGCGATAAGGAGCTAATGCAGAGCAAATGAGCTGGCTGTCTACCAGCTGCCCCCCCTCCCCCCTCCCCCCCTCTAGGAGCCCCCCCCTGGAGCCCTTCCTGGCCTGGAGTCTCTGGCCCACTTAGGCCAAGGAGCCTGCTGGGGGCCCCTGTGGTTGGCGCCTCGCAAGGAGGCTTCTCCTCTGGCCAGGCAGGTCGTTGGGTCTCATTGTCTAACTGCAGATTTCCATCTCTGATCTGCATGGGCAGAGAGAAAGTCCAGGCCTCCGAAAGGGAAAAATACAAGAGCGAGTCTAAGCCAAACCCCGCGTCCTCCTATTCCCTCCCGCTTGCTCCCATTCCTGAGGAAAGGGCAGAGCAGGTGTTAGACGGCCAGGGTGGCGGGGTATCCTTTCCCATTTTAGGCACGTCTTCTGACCCTCTGTGCTTCTGAGAGCAAGTTCCTGACTTCGGGTACAACCTCATCATCCTTGAAATTCAGGCTCGAGCCCAGGCCACTTTGAGATGCCCGGCCGGGGTGAATGAGAAAGAAACCGCTGCTCGGACCTCCTTCTGGCTGGATCCCGGAACAAGCCGCGCACCATCCCAGCCCTGTGATAACCGGTCAGCTTCCCTCTGCCGCCGCACTGTCCTGGGTCGTGTCTGTAGAGCCTCACCGTCGCAGACTGGATCGCTATGAGCAATAGCTAACAACGTGCCGGACGCCGACCGTGTGTCAGGGACCGTGCTCTCGGTCCGCATCATCTCACTTAATTCATAACAACCCTGTAAGGTAGGTGGAGCCACTGATGCAGAGAGAAGTTAACTAACTTGCCCAAGGCCAAGCAATTAGGGAGTGGTAGATCGAAATCCGCACTCAAGCAAGCTGACCTCAAAGCCTCCCTCGAACCCTCTCGTGTATGCGTGTGTGTGCGTGCGTGCTTTACGAACTATAAAGTAGTATACAATTATGAAGGGTTATTATCAGATCACTGGTAGTAGTATGAGCCAGGGGTGGGTATAAGGGATAGTCAGGGAAGATTTGTGTCTGACCATTAATCTGATTAACTATGGCTGAACTGTATTTCAGAGCTAATTGGAAATGTTAGAGTGTCTTGCGTTCTGACTCTCTCCGTCGGCGCAAAGACTTGAAATTTGGCTGAATAGAGATGCAGAGGACTCTTTCCAGGACTCCCAACCTGGTATTTATGGGATGCCGGTCTTCGCAACCCACAGGGAGGCCGGAATGGGTGGGAGTGAGCCACCATGTTGCCGTGTGGTCTCGCCTTCCACGGCAACACCTCTCAGAGAAGGAGCCCCCTTCCCAAAGTAAGGGATCACTTATTGTGGGAGCACAGAGCAACGTCTAATTAGAGAGAGTCATTAACGGGCAATTAGCCCGTAATGAATGAATGGATATCTAGGCAATGATCATCAAGGCTGGGAGCATCACAAAAGGAGAGACGCCCAGACATTGTGTGTCTCCTGATAGATGTACACCCCACAACCAAGGGATTCTTGCACACCCCCCACAACAAGTGAATGAGAGGAAGCTGGATTTGATTCAACACTAAACGTAACTACACATACAAGAAATACGGGGACAGCGGAGTACGTTAAATGACATGATGATGATGCGATCGGCCAAATCCAGACGGTGAAACTCTACAGGACAAACCACCCAGTTTCTTTAGCAAAGCATGGCAAGAGAGAATTAAAGAGAAAAAGAATATAATTGAGAGTGACCTAAAAATCTGTAACAACCAATCACAATTTCTATGGACTTATTTGGAGCCAAATTAAAGAAAAGAGGAAAAACATGTACATGATTAATCAGAAAACTATGAATACCAACTAGGTATTTTATCACATTACAGAATTGTTATTTCTGTTTAGGTGTGATAATGATATATCTCTTGAAGAGTCCCCATCTTTTTGCTATGCGGTGTGTTAACTGTCTTGAATTTAAATAAATAAATTTTTAAACAATAAAGAAACAAAACAAACCAAAACAAAAAGAGTCTCTATCTTTACAGATGAAATGATAAGCTGAGTAGGATTTACGTAAAATAATCAGAAGGTTAGAAGGAACTGGAAGGATGTCTGATACGAGATGGGCCGTGAGCTGAGTGCAGAAACACTGGAGCTTGGGTACTTGGAGATTATTGTACACTATTGAATACATTACACCTCATCTTCTACGGCCAGATCCTTGGACAGGGGTGGGGCCATTACTACGTAGAAGAAAGCAACCCTCTCAAGGTTCTACCACAAGGTAGGGGAGGAGCCACCCTCAATCTTCAGAGGCAAAATTCAGCACTTCCCCTCCTCCCCAGACCACCTTGGGCCGGACCTGAAAACTAGGAGTTTTTCCAATCCCATATTGAATTCAGCCTCCCACTACCCTGGGGTCTGGAAAAGAAGTAGCATCTCTACAAAGCAGCATCTGGGACGGCTGGGGCAAATGCCTTCTTGCCTTTCTGCCCCCAGGAGATGCCAGAGTAGAGAAGGGGAGGAGGGGAGAAGGAAGAAGGTATGGGAAGGAAGGCCCCAGAAGAGCCAAGCACCCAAGCCGGTGCTGAAGCCCAGCCCAGCCCAGCCCAGGGGCCCAGGCTGCAGCCAACCCCGCCTTAGGCAAACAGCTACCTCCTACGATGGTCCTTCCCTTAGCCACCACTTCCTGGTGCTTCTGATCACAGGGCTCAAGGGGAGAGAGAGAAGATGGAGGGGGAAAGGGAGGGGGAATTCAGAAAGGAGAGGGAGAGAAGGTACCGGGTGCCTGGAGAAGTCCTCGGGAAGGGCAGAAGGACAAGGGGAGAGCACCAGACCTGGCACATTCCAGGGCTCAAATCTGCCGAGGAAATAACTGAGTCAGAGAAAGATTAGAGAGAAGGAGAAAGAAAGAAGGAGAAAGCAGCAGTAGGGATTGAGGGAGAAAAGATGGAGCAGGGAAGGTTCCAGAGGCCCCCAGGAACATATAAGCCGGGTCACCAGTCACCCAACCACCCACCCCTGCTCCCACAGTCCCGCACCTCCAGTGGCCCCAGCCACTGTGTTCCCAGCCCAGTGTTCCCAGGGGGAGTTCCCAGCCCTTCCCAGCCCAGGAAGGGTGTGTGGGAGGCAGCTCCCGGACTCACCACATGGCCCAGAAGGTCCCTTTCCTACCTGCTAGCTGCCTGCTCCTGGAAGAGATACAAGTGGACTGATCCACCTGCCTCCTGAGGGCGGAGTGCCAGAAGGGAGGCTCCACCTCAGACCGAGGGGCCAATCAAGGGAGCCGGAGGAGCCAGCCCGGAGCCCTTGGGGGCACACCGCTGAAGGGGACCCAGGGTTCACTTAGTATTCATCCAGGGTGCCTGTTCCATATTCATGCCCATGCTGGGCGGTCACAAGGTGACCGCCTCCCACCTCCTCACTCTCACTGACCTTCAGGGGCCACAAGGCCCAAGATTACCTGGGTGTCAACCCACACCAAAGCCAGGGGGCAAGCAGGCAATCAATGGGGGGCGGCGGGGGGGGGGCGGTGAACACTGACCCTTCAGGCACAGAGGCAGTGGCCCCACAAAACCTCACTGACGCTCTGGGGCCCTCCCACTAATCCTGGGGCAGCCCTGACTCTGAAACTCAGATCCGGGCTCTGCCACTTGCTGGCTGCACCACCCAAGGCAAGCCATTGCACACCGCTGAGCGTCAGTCCCCGAGCTGCTGTGACGATCCTCTCTCTCAGCCTGCACCTCCAGAGCGTGGGGAGCGTGCACGGAAGAAGTGCTCTGGGCCCCCGGAGGAAGCGCCGCTCTATAAACGCAAGGTATCATTCCCATAAAGGAGAGTTCCTGCCACACCTAGGAAGGAGGAGGCAGGTTTCTGCCAGGCTCTGCAAGCCAGCCCCAGTAAGGATAAGGCAAAGGACCGACCGGTCCCCCTGCCCGGGAGAGCCGAGGCGCCCCCAGCTCCATCAGAGGGAAGTGGGACAGGCTGGCCAGGAGGAGGAGGAGTGAGGAAGAAGAGGAAAGAAGGGACAGGGCGGGGAGGCGTGATCTGGGCCTAGGATTTGTATCTGTGGGATGACTGGGGTTTCTCTCCCCATCCAGGGCTTGGCCCAACTCAGAGGAGCACGGAAGTCCCACCACATGGCTCCTTCTCCCTCACTCCCACAGGGAGGCAGCTGCGGGCTAGCGGGGCTTCTCGGCCTCTCCTGTGAGTCATAACATTAATAATAATCCCCAAGAGGAGCCCGGGTGGCTCAGTGGCGTAAGTGTCCGACTTCAGCCCAGGTCATGATCTCACAGTTCGTGAGTTCGAGCCCGGTATGAGGCTCGCTGCTGTCAGCCTGGAGATCCTCTGTCCCCGCCCACCGCCCGCCTCTGCCCCTCCCTTGCTTGCACATACACTCTCTCGAAAATAAACATTAAAAAAAAATAATAATAATCTCTGACATTTGCAGGGCTTTTCACACACGTTGACTACTTTTCACTGTGCCTTCACAGAACCCAAAGAAGCCTTACGTTACTGGTCCGGGTCCTCAGCCGATAAACAACTGGGGCTCGGCAGATAGTGTGTGAGCTGAAGTTATACATCTTATGGAAGTGCCAATGTCCAGACAGGAGCAGGGGAAGGAAGAGAATTCAGAACCTTCCCTGGAAGCATGCGGGGAAGCAGGCAGAATGGACTAGACATGTTGCACCCCGGGGACCCTGAAAAAGCTCCCCCCAAGCAAGCCTGCTCCCAGACAGGAGACCAGGACAAACAGCGAGGCTAACACAAACCCCCAGCTCAGAGGGCGGAGTCAGGTAGGGCAGGCCACAAGGTGGGTGGGAACAAAACTCCCTTTCATCCTGCTCAGTGAACTCTTCCAACTCTGTGCCGAGAAAAGGCGCGACTCAAAGACCCTGACCACCCGAAGAACTTCTGTAATTATCTATGAAACACACTGACGCTCCTCATAAGATCACCACCTCACCACCGGAGGCCGGCTCTGGACTCGGTCTTGATGAGACCACCTATCTAGGAATCAGACAGAGACACCGCCCCCCTGGACTCCTTCCTTCCCCTTGGCCTCTCAAGGGTTAACCTACGGCCCACCCCCAGCCCCCATTCCCAGCCAGGCCAGGAAAACAGGATGGCTGGGGCAGCTGGTAGGGGGGTGTTTAGCTTGGCCTCTGCCCAGCATGCAGACAACTCCCCTCAATGTACAGACACCCAGGCTGGGCCCCTTGAACGGAGTCCTTCCCTTCCTTCCCGACCCGAGAAAGGCTCTAGAGAAGGCCTCTCTTGGCAAGAGGGGGCGGGGGAGGGCTATTTTTCAGGATTAGGGGACAGTCTGGAGGACGAGCCCATCTCTCAAGTGCATCTTTGAAGCTTCAGTAGGCAGCTACACCCTTCTCTGCTCTCTGCCAGAGCGACTGGGGATCGCAGCTCCAGGGACGGCAGTGCCAGGGATATGGTGCCAGTTTCGACGAGGGAAGACAAAAGTGACCTTGAGAGAAAGCTGATAGACAAGGAGCCATGTCATTCCCTCCTCCCCCTTTTCTATCTGGGCAGTAAGGGCTGAGCCCCCAGGGAGAATGGAAGGGCCATCTATTCTGAGCATGTAATGGGGGTAATGGGGCCAATATGACATCTGTACCTTCCTTCAATCCTCCCTCGACCCGCACCATGGCCACTGTTCTACCACAGTCCTCTGTCACCTGGCCTCAGCTAAGAGGTACCTCTAAGGTGTTCCAGGGCAAAAGCCCTCACATATGGGGATGATTCAATGTAAACTTCTCTAGTGTCAGGCAGGGCTTTCTACGGGGTCATGCCACCTAATCCCTCATCTGGTCCCCTACGCCCTACCCATAATGCTTCTGCCTCCAGTCTCCAACTCAACTCTATCCCTGAAGATTTACCCTAGGTCTTGGATTCCCACCCTCACCTCCTGAGCCCCTGAAATAGCTCTGAGTATGTCATCAGAAACCCCCATTACCTGCAACAACATGGATGGAACTAGAGTGAATTATGCTAAGCGAAATAAGTCAGAGAAAGACAAATCTCACATGACTTCACTCATATATGGAATTGAAGAAACAAAACAGATGAACGTAAGGGAAGGGAAGCAAAAATAAGATAAAAACAGAGAGGGAGACAAACCATAAGAGACTCTTAAATACGGAGAACTAACTGAGGGTCGCTGGAGGGGTGTTGGGTGGGGCGATGGGCTAAATGGGGGATGGGCATTAAGGAGGACACTTGTTCAGATGAGTGCTGTGTATTATAGGTAAGGGATGAATCACTGAATCTATTCCTGAAATCATTATTACAGTACCTGTTAACTAACTTGGATTCAAATGGAAAAAAATGAATACTCATTAAAAAAAAAAAAAAGAAAGCCCCATAACCAATCAATCTTCCCTGTCCATGATACAGTCTAAATTAAACATGAGTATACATGAGTAGAGATTAAACATGACCCAGCAACCTGCCTGAACCATGTTATCCCCAGTCCCACTGCCCTGGAGAGGAACGTGTGCTCCTGAATTTGTCTCCCTGCTCTCTCCAGATGCTGATTCTACCACGCCCTGACTCACGGGCCTTCATCGTATCTCCATACCTACGGGATAGAGGATACACTTCCTAGCTCAAAATACAAGGTCTTCTACCATCCACCCGCAATGTATTAGTCCAACTACCCTACAACTACCCTACAACCCTACTACCCTACAACCAAACTACCCTACAACCAAAAGCGTAGATTTTTAAAAAAATGTTTATTTATTTCTCTTAGAGAGTGTGAGTGGGGGAGGGGCAGAGAGCGAGAGGGAGAGGGAGGATCTGAAGCAGGCTCTTCGCTGCTAGTGCAAAGCCCGACACGGGGCCTGAACTCACATAACCGTGGGGTCACGCACGGAGCCGAAGTTGGACGCTCAACCAACCGAGTCACCCGGGTGCCCCTAAAAGCACAGATTTGGGTGGCTCAGTTGGTTAAGCATCCGACTCTCGATTTCGGCTCAGGTCGTGATCTCATGTTTTGGGAGTTCGAGCCACACATCAGGTTTCTCACTGACAGCGTGGAGCCTGCTTGGGATTCTCTCTCTCTCTCTCTCTCTCTCTCTCTCTCTCTCTCTCTCTTTCTCCCTCTCACTCTGCACATTCTCTCTCAATCTCTCCCTCTCTCTCAAAAATAAATAAATAAACTTAAAAAAAAAAACCCATAGATTTTCTGTTAAGTGTTCTGAGTCATTGATGCCAGAGGAATTCAGTGGAAAGAGAGGTCATTTCCGGCTAGGGCCATCAGGCCAGACCCCAAGGAAGGGGCACGTGTGCGCGTGCACGTGCGTGTGTTACAAAGTGTTTTCGCAGGATCACCAGCGGACCAGCTTACACGTAGCTCTACTTTCTTCCCTCTACTTCTCCCCACCGTGGGCTTGTCAGCATGAAGGACATACATTTGCAAACCCTCACGGGTGCACGAAATGCTTTTCTGCGCTTGAAGATTTGTGGGACTCCAGGCGTCCGGGAACAGAATCAGACTGGAACAGAATCACAAAAGCCAGCAACGGTCTGAGAGGAGCCCCTGCTGATGCTGGACCAGAGAGATGGAGAGAGTGGGGTCTGGAGAGGCTTCCTCCATGGCTCCTGGCAGGCGGTTTGCTGGGGTGGATTCCATTTCACCTCCCCTGAGTATGCTGCTCTCCCAAATCACCAGCGCTAGGAGGAAAGAATTCTAAGAAGCTCACGTCTTTCTGGACTCTCAGACTTTTCAGTTTGGATCTTTGGAGGGAAGGGTGTGAGAAGGGTTAAGGAAAAAAAAAAATCCAACCCCCCTCTGCCTTCTGTGATTCTGGCCACTCCATGTTATACATCAGTAGCCAGGCAGGGGAGTGGAAGAGAGGCCTGGCCTTGGAATGAAGGGACAGAGGACCAGACCAGACTAACGGACGCCGAGACTAGCCAGCTCTCCCTTCCCAGGCAGCATCTCGAGCCAGAGAATGATGAGGCCAGAGCCAAAGCAGTAAGAGGGAAGGGCATCAGGAAAGGAAAGATGTAAATTACTGCTGTCCCTAGCTCTACCACGAAACCCCCTTCCCAGTGCCGTAGTCTCCTCTCCAGGCCATATCATAACTCATCCGGTGGAACGCTCCCACTGCACACTCATCCTGAACAGGGTCCTTGCATGTGGTGAGACCGAGAGAGACCCCCAAATGGAATCAGAGCGGAGAGGTGAGGGGAGCAAGCGAGAATGAGGACGAGGAAAAAGAAAGAGAATGAACGCGTCCTTGTTGGAATTCATTTTCAAGGAGCAAACAAAAGCAATTCATGGGGGAAGATGGGCTCCCCAGGCCTGGCTGTAGTTAAGGGAGGCCACCTGGGTGACTGGGTCCTGGGTCTGCAGGGCGATTAGAAAGAAGGTGAGAGGCTGCCCGCTGGAGGACAGTCCATGGGAAAGGGCTCTGAGCGTGCTCCACGGGGAGGGAAGGATGTAATCTGGAAGCATGTACCAGAGTGATTACGCGTTGTGTCGGTGAACAACGCACACACCCGGAGACCTAGCGGGGCAGTTCCATCAACCGTCACTGGCCAGAAAGCCATCCCAAATGTATAGTGTTTGCCAAACCCTTGAGAACAAGAAGTTACACCGCGATGGGTAACGTGGAGTATGTGCCTGCTCTACACCGAGCACAGGATATTCTACAGGTCTTACTTCCTTCCGTCCAAATGACAAACAACTATTGTCCACCCCATTTTCCAGATGATGAAACTGAGCTTCCAAGAGGTTAAGGGTCCAGGAGAGAAGATTTGCCCGAAGTTCCCAAGGACCTAGGTTTCAATCGCAGCTCTACAACTTAAAAAAAAATTTTTTTTTAATGTTTATTTATTTTTGAGAGAGACGGAGACAGAGCTTGAGCAGGGGAGGGGCAGAGAGAGAAAGAGGGAGACACAGAATCCAAAGCAGGCTCCAGGCTCTGAGCTGTCAGCACAGAGCCCGACGCGGGGCTCGAACCCACGGACCGTGAGATCATGACCTGAGCCCAAGTCGGACGCTCAACCTCCTGAGCCACCCAGGTGCCCCACGGCTCTACAACTTTTTAACCATGAGACCCAACGATGTCACCTTGGACGCACCACATAACGTCTCCCCACCGCACCTTCATCATCTGCAAAACAAGAAAAACTACCACGTCCTTCCCAGCTTGCTGTAAAAATTAAGATAATTTGTAAGTATAAGCTCCTAGCCAGTGCCGGTAAGTGCACACACTGAGTGTTCAGCAAATGTTTGTCCTCCTCCCCGCCCCCTGCCTTTCAATAAGATAATCGAGTCGTCCATTCAACAGACAGTGGAGTGTCCAATGTGTGAAAAGGGGGAAGAAAGAGAATTTATGGAGGCCCCTTTTCATGCCAGGCGCGTCGCTAGGTCTTGAGGGTAGGGGTGGAGATGAACAAGGACAGAGTGCCTGCCTTCAAGCAGGAGTTTACAACCTAGCAAGCCAAGCCCATAAGTAACAGAGTGCCAGGATGTGCTGAGAGCTGTGTGAGACAGCGCGACCAAAGACTAGAAAGGGGGAGGGAGGCCAGATGCAGGAAGAGAGCTAGGACTTCTGTGGGGGCCTCAGGAAGGTTCTGAGAAGAGGTCACATGGCTTCCGCGCCTCGTGAAGGGCTGGATTTGGAATGGAAATGAAGGGGTGGGGTTTCTTACCGCCTCTCCAGAGGCAGCCACGCAGGGGATTCACGAGAGACCAATAGTTTTCTTTCCAGGGCGGGTGGAACAAAGGTGATGCAAATTCTCTGCTGATCCTCTCCTGAGAGGTGGAGTCTGTTTCTTCCCTGGGCATCAGGGCAGGTCTGGGCTCTCGGTTGGACCCACAGAATGTAACAGAAGTGGGGTTGTGTGAATTCTGAGGCTTGGGCATAAGAACCCCCAAGGGGTGCCTGGCTGGCTCAGTCAGTGGAGCATATGTGATTTTCGATCCCGGGGTTGTGAGTTCGAGCCACACGTTAGGTGTACAGATTACTTTAAGAAAAGAGTTTCTGGGACACCTGGGTGGCTCAGTCGGTTGGGGTTGAGCGGCAGACTCTTGATTTCGTCTCAGGTCATGATCTCATGATTCCTGAGATGGGAACTGACAGCACGGAACCTGCTTGAGATTCTCTCTCTCTCTCTCTCTCTCTCTCTCTCTCTCTCTCTCTCTCCCTCTCCCTCTGTCCCACCCCTGCTCATGCTCTCTCTCTCTCAAAATAAATAAACTTTAATATAAATAAAGAAGGGGCGCCTGGGTGGCTCAGTCGACTTTGGCTCAGGTCATGATTTCGCAGTTTGTGAGTTTGAGCCTCGCATCGGGCTCTGTGCTGACAGCTCAGAGCCTGGAGCCTGCTTCAAATTCTATGTCTTCCTCTCTCTCTGCTCCTCCCCTGCTCACGCTTGGTCTCTCTCTCCTTCAAAAATAAATAAAAACATTAAAAAAAATTTTTTTAATATAAATGAAGAAAACAAAAGAAAGAAGTTTGAAAAGAAAAAAAAAAGCCTGAAGCTTCCACGTGGATCTCTTGGAATAGTCTCCCGGGACACTCACCCTCTTGGAACCAGCTGCCACGTCCCCAAGGCAAGTCCAGGCCACGGGAAGAGGCTACATGTAGGTGCTCTGTTAACAGCCCCAGACTCACACACACACACACACACACACACACACACACACACACGCCTTCCATGGGGTCTGGCCTCATGGCCTCAGCCAGAAGTGACCTCTCCCTCTCCTGAATTCCCCTGGCACCAATGACAGTCGGGTGAGAAGCCACCTTGCCTGTCTGGCCCAGTCCAGCCTTCAGATGACTACAAGGGCAGGAGACACCCAGGCAAGCCCCCGCTGAGCCCGGTAACCCAGAGAACCCTGAGAGGTCACAATACATTACTGCTCTAAGCCACCACATTTTGGGGTGATCAATAGCGAACCAGAGGACGAGGCCTCTATTCCACTAACTTGGGCTGTTACTGGGCAAGTTGGAGCCAGGGTCACACTAGAGGTGGATGAGACAGAGGCGCGGAGGAACTGTACTTTGGGCCAAGGAAGGGAGGGAACCAGTTGAACACCCCCTGCCCCGCCCCCCAGACTCCAGCTTCCTCCCCACCTCAGCTCTTCTCAGCACCGTGCCAGATCTATATGAGTCATAATTCACTTCACCCCGCTGGGAAATAGCTGGGGGGGAAGAAATCAGTAACACATAAAGATGTTCATAGCACAGCTATTCATAAGAGCAACAAATTGGAAACAACCCAAATTCCCAGTAATAAGAGAAGAGCGCTCCAGTAATGAAGTAACCTGACGGAATTATTTATAGCTATTGAAAATGACAAATGTATGGGCCATTGGCATACCTGGAAGTATCGGTGTAAAGTAATGTGACACACAAAACAACGCGTGACACAGGACGATGGCCACACGCTAACTACAACGGTGAAATACTGACAGAGACGAGGAAGGGCCAGTGGAATAAGGCACACATTTTAGCATTCACGTACACCCTTTTCAAAAAAACAGGTGTGGCTTTCCAAAAAGGCACCAGTTCAACCTCACAAATCCTAAAAACGGGGTCACGACTGCATGGGAATTAGGAGGCGACATTTTGAAGATAGGGACATGCTCTCTGTCACCCAGGGACAAAACCCCAGGTTGAGGGGAGGCCCCTGGATGTGACAGGGGCGGAGTGAGCAGGGCTGCGGCATCTCCTCAGCAGGGTAGCTGAATGTTAGGAAACAAACCCTCGTGTTTGCTGACTCAGTGCAAAGAGGAGGACTCACACAAAAGCCACCCATTATCCCATAATTATTGTCTCTCTCGTGCCTGCAATTAACGGCTGTCTGAGAGGCGGCTGCTGGGGTAAATAAATGTTCACCCGCATTAGAGTCAATCAGCCAGCTGAAGCGCCAATTAACGAGCCCACTGCAGAGACACTTGGGGACCCAGCGGCGACTGTGGGGAGGAAGGGGACAGGACGAGATAACACAGATCTTGGACACACTCCTACCGCAGAAGCAGGGAAGGGATGCTCACAGCAACATCCTGAGCCCCGGGGTAGAAGCCGGTCTTGCCCCAGATGAGCCAGCTGGGTAAGCAGGTGCTCCGACCCCCCCAGTGCCAAGTCAGGGGGGGTCTGCGTGCATTCGTGTGTCTGTGAGTAAAGGTTCCTGGGAGCTGCTGCAGCTCCCACATGGGGCAGCCCTGGGCCTGTGGGGGGTGGGGGTGGGGTGGGGGTGGGGAAAGAGCCGCAAGAGAAGGCTCAGAGGTGCTGTCACCTCCTGAGTTACAGAGGAGGACAGAAACGCGGGGCACAGAGAGGAAGCAGGCAGGGAGCCATCTTGACTGACTTAGGCTGAAACTGACTTACACTGGCCTTTGGCTATTCTCCTTACACCGCAAGCTCAGAAACACAGGAAAGAAGCTCACATCAGAGAAGTCAAAGATGATCCTTTTGTCCCGAGAAGGGCAGGAGAGCACGTGGCTGACAGCAGCCACCCCACGTCCTCTCCCAGGGATTTGGGGAAGACAAGAGTGCCCTGTAGTCCTGCATGGCATGCCCAGTGCCCGGCCACTGTGCTACACCAGCCAGCCAGGCCCTCTCTCCATGGACCTTAGCCAGCAGACCTCAGGCTTGGGACCAGAGCCCCCAGAAGATGCCTACCAGGCATCAGGGAGCCTCTGAGGTCAGAGGGGAGGAGCATGCATGTCAGAGGTAATCTGGCCCAGCGGTTCTCAATCCTGCCTTCACACCAGAATTACCCAGAGAGCTTTTATTATTTTTTTTTATTTTTAGTGTTTATTTATTTTTGAGAGAGAGCGAGCGAGCATGAGCGGGGCAGGGGCAGAAAGAGAGAGGGAGACACAGAATCCGAAGCAAGCTCCAGGCTCCGAGCTGTCAGCACAGAGCCCGACACGGGGCTCGAACTCACAAGCCACAAGATCATGACCTGAGCCAAAGTCGGGCGCTTAACTGACTCAGCCAAACAGGCGCCCCTATTTTTTTTTTTTTTAATGTTCATTTATTGTTGAGAAAGAGAGAGAGAGAGTGCAAGCAGGGGAGGGGCAGAGAGAAAGGGAGACACAGAATCTGAAACAGGCTCCAGGCTCTGAGCTGTCAGCACAGAGCCCGACGTGGGGCTCGAACTCACAAACTGCGAGATGGTGACCTGAGTTGGACACTTAACTGACTGAACCACCCGGGCGCCCCACCCAGAGAGCTTTTAAAATACTAATGCCTGGGAACCACCATAGACCAACTTGATGAGGTGGAGGCCCAGGCCCAGGCAAGGGATGAGTCTCTGATGGTGTGCCACAGAGGTCTGTTGCGATCCTGTTGTGTTCCACGTGTTCATCCACGGTTGGCACAAAGCCTCAGAAGGCGAGGCTACCAGATTTGCTATTGAGAAAGCCGGGCTGGGCGGCTAACACACCTATGGCAGAATCAGCATTCCATATACTGGAATAAGGGCCTCACGTCAACAAAACGATATAGCTCATAAATGTAAAACCCCACATGTAACATCAACAAGATTCTAACTGTACATACAAGCCCCAGGTTTTGAAGTAGGCTCAAGAGCATGTTACTAAGAAAATGGGGGAAGTGCACAATCTATGTTTTCCTAAAGTGCATGAGTGTTTTAGAAAAACCGTATTATTGGCATGCCAAGAGGCACACAGAGAACGCGGACGGTTTGTGATCAACTATCTTAGAAATAGTTTTATGTCTGTCCCTAGGAGCCTGGTCAGTAGGACTCATTGTGAGATCTTGGAAGACAGGATTCTTCCCCCGCTGACCCTCCTTCCTACCCCAAGCTGAGTAATGCAGGGCAGTACTTTGCAAATTTCAATGTACGTATGAGTCACCTGGGAGACCCTGCCAAACGCAGATTCTGATTCAGTAGGTTGGAAGCGAGGCCTGAGATTCCACATTTTTAACAAACTCTCAGATGATGTCGACGCTGCTGGTTCATGAAGAGCAAAGATTTGGAGGGTCTCAGACGTTTGCCTTGAAACCAGGCCTTCTGGATATGCCTGGGGCACCTGTGTCCCTTGCCCTGTAGGCCTGGGAAGTGTCAGAGCTGGATTTGGAGGTAAGGAAGGCCCCGACCGTACATGCTCAGCTCAGTTGATAAGCAAGTGCATCGGGATGAACGGAGAAGAGTAAAAGTGACCCAGTGAGAGAGAAAAGACCTGCCCGCTAACTCACACATCACATCATTTATGTCGGAGAGAGGAGGTCTGAACAGCTGTCCACGGGACAATAACCTGAGGATTCCAGCACAGTGAGCTCAATTTAAACAGCAGTGACTCACAAACTTAGTCTGAGGTCATAGAAATAGATCGTCAAGTAGGGGGCATCGGAGGCCTGTTGAATAGACCCTATCTGGAGTATTGTGTTCAATTCTAGACAGTTTATTTTAAGAAAATGAAAGCTACCATGTGCCAAGTGACTTCCAGTTACCAGGCCCTGTTCTAAGCTTTTTACATGTGATAATTGGCTCAATCCTCTCAACAACCCTATGAGGTAAGTGCCATCACTATTCTTATTTTACAGGTGCATAAAACTAAGGCTCAGAGAGGTTAGGATTACAAGCAGGGTCACACAGCTGGCGAGCGTGAAGTCAAGTGCGGGCCGAGGCAGAGGACCCCAGAGCCTAGGTTTTTCCTACTGTGTCCTAATGTCTCTCCACGCTTGCCTGACTCTTGAAACCAAAGGATCGAGACAAGTTTACCAAAGGGTAGAAGACCAACTTGAGATCAGCATTAAGGAAGGCTACACGTTGGAGCCGTCTACCAGGGCCCCAGGCTGCTTCACACGGGAGTGCTCCTAGTCACTGGGGAATACAGTGATCATGTGTCTGGGAAGGTGACTGCTATCTGGGAGGAGGGCTGGACCAAACGAAAGGTTGCTTCCAGAGCTGAGACTCCGGGTCGCTCTCCTGTCTGGGTCTTCGGGTCTAGAAAAAACAGACTCTGACACCGGAGTACAGTGTTTATAATGAGCTACATTTAGCCTGGACCTGCCCACAGATTCTGGCACATGTGACGGAGAGAAAAATGACAGCAATGCCCAGACGACAACCTGCCCGGGATGGCTGAGAAATTGAGCCAAAGGAAGGCTTGTGGGAAATATGCAAATGAGCTTCTGCTGCCATCCCCTTCCCCTGACTTGTCATCCTGCAAGGTTCTTGCGGGAGTGATGAACTCCTCTAAGCTGGCTGAAAAGAGCTTGCTCCTTCTCGAAGAAATATTACAAATACACAGGCATCCTCAAAAAGAAGGAAAGAGGCTCAGCACTGCCTAACCCAAACTAAGCTGTGGGCCAGCACCTTATCTGCGTCATCTGAGCGCCCCAGCACGAGGGACAAAGCCCTGCGTCCAAGGAGAAACGCAGAGAAGGATGCAAAAGATAGCGTCAAACTCTACCTACAAATCCTTCGGCCGATGGCTGGGAGACAGCGATCCCGGCTCTGAGCCAGAAAGTGGAGAGATCTGAGGTCTCAGCCCACCCAAAGATTTGGGCTGAGAGCAGCTTCGCATCTTACCGCCTTGCAAGTTGCCGCATCCCCAAGCATACTGCCCGGGGAAGGTGGGGGAAGGTACGATCAAGTACCCGCTAGTTCACGGCACTGTGCTAATCGCCGTGGGGAGACACAAATTTATCAGAGGGAAGGACATATGTGAATGACAACATTTCAGAACCACTTCTCTTTCCAACTGGCTGTTTCAACCAATAAAAGACACTTTAAAAATACATATAACTTAATAAGTGTAAGTGTTGATAACTTGGCCTTGGTCCTGACAACACCAGATTTGGAAGACGCCGGGCCCAACCGAGATGCTTTCCGTTCAGATCCAACAAAGTCTTTTCTGGGGTCTGGGCGCTCTCTGTGTTGCTGTGGCTCACCTGCTGGGCCTCCAGAACAGCTGGCCGGAGGCGGCCCATCGAAAGGCACACACTCTCCATCTGTTCCCCCAGAGCTCTTGGTCTCTCCTTCGTCTTCCTGCTTTTGTCCCACGGGGGATCTGCCGCCCCGAGGCGGGTCTGTGGGGTCTCCCTGTTTATCCCCCCATCAAAGCCTGTATGCGCTCTGCCCGTGGTCCAGCTCACTCACAGTACAAGTCCTACAGAGCCAGTGGTCCCACAAAGTGAGCCCCATGATAAGGATACCAGGGCCGGGTGGAAACATTCGGGAGCAGCAGACAGGGGAAAAGAAAGGAATGGGTCAAGCCCACTTTGCAGGCTGCTGCTGGAGGGTTAGGTTGGGCCTGAATGAGGACAGAGGGTTTCTGGACTCAGACAAGGCCTGTGCCACAAAAGGAAGCCATGTATGACTGCTGGAGGAACTGGCCCCGTTAGGTAACAACCCCCCACCCCCCTTCGGCTGTGTGTGGAGGAGGGAGTGGTAAGGACCGGCACTCTCTCATTCCCCCTCCAGCCCAGCTCAGCCTCCAAGCCTCTGCCTCAGCAGTTTGGTGGCTTGCTTTCTGCATGATCTGAAGGGCCCCTTGGTCAGACCAGGAGCGGCCAACGGTCCCTCCCTATACGCACATGAACGTGCTAATAACACATGCACACCACGCCCCACCCCACTGCCCCAGGTAGTGGCAGCCCCCCCTCCCCCCCCCTCTCCCAGAACACAGGGTCTGGGGCCCTAGGGAGAGGAGGCCAGCCGGGCGGCCCTGAGCAGCCACGAAAGAGCCATGACTGTTGGGGAGGGTGCCACGACAAAATGGAGCCAAAAGAATAATCACAAGCTACCCCTCCCCCCATCTCCATGATCTCACTGCTAATGTATTTGCCTTCAAACCTGGGTCACACGAGGGGTAAGGAGAGGGCTCGGGCAGGAAATGTGGAAACAGCCACAAATTCTAATTCTGATTCTCCCCCCACCGTTCAATGTGGTCTTGAGTAAGTGGCCATTGGCTCAGAACTGCAGGTTCTTCACAAAAAGAGGGCATCAAAAGTCAGCCTGGACCAGCTAGAAGGAATATGGTATATAGTTTATTGGGTCCGTGCAGAACGTGCAGGTACAGCGACAAGGCGGAACCTATAGGATACTCTTCCAGCTTCACGGTGTGAATCAGTTTATCTTCAAGCAAGGCACAGTCTCCTCGTATGATCCCAAGCCACTGGCTCTCCTTACTGGGAACCCATCTCCCCAGCCTCCGTTCACCCGGCCTCGGACAGAAACTTCCACCCCACTCGACTTCCAGCAGAATTCCTGGTCACACACCCACCGGCCTGGCCTGACCCGTTACAAAGGCACCAAGAGCCTGAGATCAGGAGCCTGGACAAGATACCTCTGACTGTTCTCGTTTTTACCGTTGGAAGTGTTGACATTCAAATCAGTGGGTGCTGAAGAAATGAAAGGCCAGCCCAGAGAGACAGGCCAAGCTCGAAGCGCCCCCCCGCCCCGTCGCCTCTAGAGCCGCAGGCCCTGTGCCACCGGCCCCGCCACGCTACCCCTCAGCCCCCTCTTGGGCACCTGGTGCGTTGGGCAGCTTTCTGTGCAGTGGAGTGACGTGTGGAAGCTGGAAAGGGAATACACCCGAACGGAAAGGAAGTGCCTCTCTGCTATAAATGCCGGGCCCGCGCTTCTGTTTGCAAAGGGCAAAGTCTGCGGTGGGAAGGGACTGAACTGCACCCATCTTAAGCCCCTACACATGGAGAAACCAAGTTCTGAGGGACTGAGCGGCTAAATTCTCACAGCAGGGTTGAGAACACAACCGAGCAGTATGGATTCTGCCCCCTGCTCCTGATTCTTATTGGGGGCCTTATCTTGGATTGATCACAGTACATATTTATGGGGGGGGGGGGCGGGTAGGATTCTGCCTGAGTATTCCAGAGCCCCTCGTCCCCTCCCCTCTCCAGCCACTCCCAGCCTCAGCCGCCTGGTGCGAAGCTCTCCTTCAGCAGAACCTACTCTGCGGTCAGGTCCGCGCTTGGCAGGCCTCCTGCTGACTATCATTTCTGTGGCGGCACAGGAGGGAGACAATTAAAAGCTGGCTTCTCAGGGGACTGGCTTAAGTCTTTCCTGTCAGAAAATCTGAGGACTTTAGGCATGGCCCCAGGACCCCGACACGGAATCTTTCCTCACAGTCCTACCCAGCCCAGCTCAGTCACCAGAAAAGTTCCTTGTTCAGCCAGGCCTCCCTCCCCGCCGCCCGCCGCCCTCCCAGACTTACCCCCTCGCAAATGCTGAGGGAGCACCCAGGCTGCTTCTGACTCAGTCTCATCTTTTCGACAGCCCTCCTCAGCACCCAGCCGCTCCCATCCCTGTGACAACGGACCAGACGCACGGAGTCCTGCTCCCAGCTCCGGGCCCTCAGTTTCCTCGAGGCGGCTGCGACAGATCCTTTTGGGCATGGAGAGCCCAACGGGCAGAACTGAGATCGCAATTTCTCCCCGAGAAGAACCCTCCAGCTCCTCTCACCGCAGCGGGATCAGCACACACAGGGGTGCCTCGCGCACCTGAGCCACAGAGACCCCGGGTCAAGCCTTGGCTCTGTGACCCTGGGCAGATCGCATGTGCAGCAACCGCTGATCTGTGAGCTTGGGCAAGCCACGTGACCCCTGAGCTTCAGTTACCTCACCGACTGGAGCTGTGAGGATCCGACCAGCAGGTGAGAGAACCCCGAGGCCCCACGCACACCTGAGGGAGCGTGTTTCTCAGCGCTTGTCACGCTGAAGGCAGTGGGTGACCCGCCGGTGGGCGTGAAATCAACCTGAGGAGCCAACGCTTTTTTTTTTTTTTTTTTTTTTTTTTTAACAAAACAGGCCGGACTAAACGAAAATCTAACAGGAAGCTGGTGTGCACCACACAGAGTCAGGGTAACACAGACGCGTTGGCTGGTTCTGTGGGAGAAGGTATTTCTACTGGTCACAGTCACAATTTTCCAATTAGGCCTTACTTTGAAAACTTTCTTGCAGACGTTCCCACTTACCAAAACTTGCTTCCAGCCCTCAGCAGATTGGGATGGTAAACTCTTGAGGGTGAGAGTCACGTCTCTGGGTCCTCGAGGATTCCAACCCTCCCGCCCCCATCCCCTGCCGCAGGGGCCCCAGATACAAGCCCTTGGTGGCTGGAAAGCATTCACGGAATAGGAAATCAGCACGGGAGGAGAGCGGGAAGCCGCCATTGACGGAGACAGCCACTGTCCCAAACAATGTCCCTGGAGGTCTGTGTTAGCACCTCCATTTTACAGATGAGGAAACTAGAGCTCAAAGAGGTGACATCGTCCAGGAGGCGGGGGGACCAGGATTGAGATCGGGGTTTGGCTGGTCCACGGCCTCCCCTCTGGATCTCACTGCCTGGGAGATGCTGCCCGGCCCTATCAAATCTTCCCAATGTCCTGCATTGGCCAAGAGGATTCATCCCACAAAACACACACACTCACACATGCACGCACCTGCACGGCAGGAAACAACACATCTTTTCCTACCTGCCTTTCTCGGGCTTTCCCAATCCCATGAGGGAGACTGGAGAGGGCTGTGCTGGGGGCATCAGGGATTTGTCTTCGTCTTGGTCCCGCCCTTGTCCTTCTCTGCCTCTTTGAGGCCGATTCCCCCCAGCTCCCCTCCCCCTCCCCCAATACCAGCTAACTGGTTACCCAGGCAACCCAGCTGGGAGGCTGCCAGTTACCACGGCAACCCAGCATGGCCGCCAGGCTGCCTTGCTGTGGAAGGTCAGGGGACCAGTCAGGCGACAGAGCCCTGGGATGTTGCCGGCAGGACTGGCCGGGGCCGGGCCTACGTGCCTGAGGGAATTAAGTTCCTGCTGTCAAAGGACCACGTCCTGGTCTCCCTGAGGCGGGTCCCCCAGCTCAGCAGTTAGGAGACCCCAGCCACCAGCCGGCCTCCACCCCCACCCATCGCCCCATTGCCCTAGCCTCATCCCTGCAACCTTTTCTACGGGAGTTTGGAGGGCTTCTCAGACTCAGCCACTGTCCCTCGGCCTAACCCTGGCCCCCTTCGCCCACCTTCCTTTCTGAGCATATCTGGGAGTCAACGGGCCTGCAACCTGTGCGTGTCTGCGTGTAGACGTAGCCTCTCCGTGAATTACATTGGCCATACAAAGGGAGCTGTTATGTGCTAGCATTTACTACGTGCCAGGCACGTTCTAGGGGCCTTGGGCACGAAGTTCCTCCGCCGACCCGTACAACACACCCGTGGTCCCCACCCTGCAGCTAGGGCAGCCGAGACTTGGAGAAGTCAGGGAACTTGTTCCAGGTCGCACAGCGATCAGCTGGCAGAACTAAGCAGTTCAGCTCTGTGGGTCAGCTTCGGAAATTCCTTCGGCTCCTGGCTCCCGCCCCTCCCCCACAAAGCAATCACCCGCTCCGAGGGGACATTTTTGCACATTTATTAAACGATTATTCAGCGTCAGATGGTGCCACTCATTATTTCATTTCATTTCGCCCTCCCCTCTGTGAAGGAGGCTACAGCTCCAGTGAGACGCTGCCGAGATCTAGCTTCAGACCCCTTCCCTGGGAATCCTTTCCTGACTCTCCGGGGACAGTCTACCACTTTCTTTCTTGGCCACCAACATATGTAGCATATGTCTCTATCGCATACAGGACAATTATTTGCTCACACGTCTGCTCCCTTAACTAGACTGCGAATTTAAAAATCCATTTTTGCAACCTAGTACCTGCCTGGTCCATAACGGGCATACAGTAAACAAGAAAGCGGCAGGGCCAGGATTCTAGGATTCTGCTCATCTGACTATCAGGGCCATGCTCTATCACCTTACTCTGTCTCACTCATTCATTCAATCATTCATTCATTCATTCATTCATTCAAAAAGCAGTTACTAGGGCGCCTGAGGGGCTCAGTCGGTTAAGCCTCTGACTTCGGCTCAGGTCACCATCTCGCAGTTTGTGAGTTCGAGCCCCGCTTTGGGCTCTGTGCGGACAGCTGGGAGCCTGGATCCTGCTTTGGATTCTGTGTCTCCGTCTCTGTCTGCCCCTCTCCGGCTCGCACTCTGTCTCTCTCTCTCTCTCTCTCTCTCTCTCTCTCTCTCAAAAATAAATAGACATTTTAAAAAATTTAAAAAAAAAGTTACCAAATAACTGCTATGTGCTTGGCTCTGTGCGAAACATCACAAAGACAAAGACGAATTCAAGACCATCTCTAGCCTTGAAGCAACTCAGTCCAGCGGAGCCAGGGGCAAGGCTGAGGACAGGAAATAAATGCCCCCCCCAACCCCCGCCACATACCAACAAAAGCTTTCCTTGAGCCCAAACTCTCTTCCATCCAAAGCTCCTATAACCAACCAACATTTATTGAGCACCTGCTATGTGCCAAGGCCCTCAAATCAACCACGGTTTGTGGGGAGGAACCAGGAACTACCAGATAGTAGGAGGAATGACTGATAAGGGACAGGGGACCCAGGGACACCGAGCTTGTTTGTGCAACTCCGAAAGGCTTTCACACCTGATGTGATAAAGCAGTTTCATGTTGCACGGCTTTATGTCCGTACCCACCTCCTACGTTAGCTCAGTTGAACCTCCGTGTTGCAGGCCGGGCAGGAATTATCACTCCCCTTTTCGAGATGAGGAGACTGAAGCGCGGAAGGGGAAGAGCATTGGATTAGAAGGAGGGAACCTGGGTTCTAGACCTCAGTTGTGATGCCAGTGAGTCTACACCTGTCCGCACCTCCCCACCCCACCACCCCACCTCTCCAACAGCAGGTTTTCCTTCCCCGCTATGACCTCTTCCATTCTAGGCAGTCACAGTTTTAGGCGAGGCAAGCAGGCTTGTGGTCTCTGGGTGGCCCACTGATGCCAATGAGGACCCAGGAACCCAGCAAAATCAGAACAACGACCTCACCACCAGGGGCCAGGGTGAACTTAACAGGCTAATTGCAAGCATCCGGCCGATTAAAAGCAAATTGGGACCTGCGGTTAAGGACTCGGGTTTTCAGGTGATGATGAGCCAGACGGGGTGGATATGGTGAAGTCAGAGCTAAACAGGGACCTCGCTTTCTCCATGGAGGGGGTCCTCGACCCTGCAAGAGTAAAGCCTGAGCACCCATGAATGCGTATCAGATCAGCATTGATATACCCCACCTTATTTCCTGAATCCACTCCATCAGGACCAACCGTCTAGAGAGACTAAATTCAGTGAGGGAGGCAGATTGGACGGTCACCCTAAATACCATCAGCCCTAAACACACGTTTCCTACTAACCCACCTTGGCTCTGGTCTGACCTTTGAGCTAAAGCATCGCCTTCTGATATATTCTGTTCAAATGCACACATCGAACTGACGTTTGTATAATTATCTGCATTTTACAAAGCACTTCCATGTATGTTACTCTTCTAGCGAACAACTAGTTACGCGGGTAGTGATACAAACCCCCTTTTTCAGATCGGGAAACAAAAACCTCAGGGATATGAAGTGACTTGTTACAAATCATACAGCCTCTAATTTGGACCAGGATTTGAATCTAATGTCTTCAAATTCCAGACGGGCATCCTTCCCACAACCCGGGCGGGCAGTGTCCCAACTCTCTCTTATTGCTACTTTGGGAAATGCAAATCAGGCTCACAGGAATAAGGAGGGATTGATCTGTACAGACGGACGCAGCGGGGAGGGGGCTCCAGTGGAGTGTCCCATTGGCAGAAGACGCCAGAGGAGCCAAATCCCCTTCATCCGGGTACCTGCCAGAAGTCCCCAGAGGTGCGACATCCCAGGGGATCATCCTGGGAATGGGGTGTGGCTGCCTCATCACGATCTGTGCTGGTGGGACCACACCCCAGTAAGGCTCCAGAAAAGCTTGAAAAAGGAAGTGGGATCATTGGAGGCATGGGGGCACTTAGTCTAGGACAAGGAGACTTGGGGTGCTTGGAGGAGGGAGATCATGATACTGTCTTGAGATATGTGTGTGTCTCGCACAAACCAATAACGGTAAGATGATAATAGCAAACACACGTGTCGCTCTGCTTGCCATGATTCTACCTGCTCTGCATACATGACTTCACCTATCTTTACAAGAAGTCCAGGAAATAGGTAGCATTGTTATCTTCATTTCACAGATGGAGAAACTGAGGCACAGAGAGGTTTGTTTTTTTTTTTTTTAAGTCACTGTCAAGGTCATATTGCTGGTAAATGACAGAGTCCAGATTCAACCCAAATTTCACCCCATAACTGCCATCTTGACAACTGCACTAAACTACCTTTTAAGAAAAGCCAAAATCTCGAACAAATGACAACAGATGGACTATTCATGCTTTATACACCTCTTTCTGGGGCGCCTGGGTAGCTCAGTTGGTTAAGCGTCCAACTTCGGCTCAGGTCATGATCTCGCGGCCCGTGAGTTCGAGCCCCACATTGGGCTCTGTGCTGACAGCTCAGAGCCCGGAGCCTGCTTCAGATTCTGTGTCTTCCTCTCTCTCTCTCTCTCTGCCCCTTCCCTGTTCCCACTCTGTCTCTCTCTCTCTCTTGAAAATAAACATTGAAAAAAAAAAACCAAAATTCTTTTTAGGGGCACCTGGGTGGCTCAGTCAGTTAAGCGTCTGACTCTTGAGTTTGGCTCTGGTTATGGTTCATGGGATTGAGCCCCGCGTCAGGCCCAGCGCTGACGGCACGGAGCCTGCTAGGGATTCTTTCTTTCTCTCTCTCTCTCTCTCTCTCTCTCTGCCCCTCCCCCACTCACATGCACACACACACTCAAAATAAATTTTATAAAAAACAAAAGCAAACACCTCTTTTTAAAACTTTAAATCTCGGGGCGCCTGGGTGGCTCAGTCGTTAAGCGGCCGACTTCGGCTCAGGTCATGATCTCACGGTCCGTGAGTTCAAGCCCCGCGTCGGGCTCTGTGCTGACAGCTCAGAGCCCGGAGCCTGTTTCAGATTCTGTGTCTCCCTCTCTCTGACCCTCCCCCGTTCATGCTCTGTCTCTCTCTGTCTCAAAAATAAATAAACGTTAAAAAAAAAATTAAAAACAAAATAAAACTTTAAATCTCACCACTAATCAAACCAATGGGTTAAAACAATGAAGAAGCAAGGGATTAAAGCAATGAAAATGTTTGAGCATTCGATGCTGACGCTCGCGTAACAAAATGCATTCTCAAACACAACTGCAGGGAACGTAAATTAGTAATTTCCAGCCAAGAATTTGGCAAAATACGTCAAAATGTTTTAAAACAGCAATTCCCTGTTGGTGGGAATGCACACTGGTGCAGCCACTCTGGAAAACAGTACGGAGTTTTCCCCAAAAAGTTAAAAACAGCACTACCCTAGGATCCAGCAATCGCATTACAGGGTATTTACCCAAAGAACACAAAAACATTAATTCAGGGGGATACATGCATCCCTGTGTTTATAGCAGCATTATTTACAATAGCCAAGATGTGGAAGCAAGCCGAGTGTCCATCGACGGATGAATGGATAAAGAAGATGTGGGATATACATACAGTGGATTACAATTCAGCCACAGAAAAGAATGAAGTCTTGCCATTTGCAACAACATGGATGGAGCTAGAGAGTATAACGCTAAGCGAAATAAGTCAGAGAAAGACAAATAACATATGATTTCACTCATATGTGGAATTTAAAAAACAAAACAAACTAGCAAAAGGCAAAAAGAGAGAGAGAGAGAAAAAAACCAAGAATCAGACTCTTTGCTACAAAGAACAAACTGATGGTTGCCAGAGAGGGGGTGGGCCAGGGGATGGGTGAAATAGGTGATGGGGATTAAGGAGGGCACAGATCTCGATGAGCACCGGGTGATTAAAATAAAAACTTTAAGGGTGCTGCGTGGCTCAGTCGGTTAAGCGTCCGACTTCGGCTCAGGTCATGATCTCATGGCTCATGGCTTCAAGCCCCACATCCGGCTCTGTGCTGACAGCCCAGAGCCTGGAACCTGCTTTGGGTTCTATGTCTTTCTCTCTCTCTCTGCCCTTCCCCCGCTCGCACTCTGTCTCTCTCTCCTTCAAAAATAAATAAACACTGGGGCACCTGGGTGGCTCAGTCGGTTAAGCGTCCGACTTCAGCTCAGGTCATGATCTCGCGGTCCGTGAGTTCGAGCCCCGCGTCGGGCTCTGGGCTGATGGCTCAGAGCCTGGAGCCTGCTTTCGATTCTGTGTCTCCCTCTCTCTCTGCCCCCTCCCCCGTTCATGCTCTGTCTCTCTCTGTCTCAAAAATAAATAAACATTAATAAATAAATAAACATACAAACATTAAAAAAATAAAAAAATAAAATAGAAACTTTAAAAAAATAAATAAAATAAATAAAAACACAGCAATTCCATTTCTAGAAAGGTAGCCTAAGGGGAAAAAAAATCACTGATATATGTAAAGATTAAGATATTTTTATGTTCATTGCAGCATTGTTTATAAAGCTAAACAATTGAGGGCGCCTGGGTGGCTCAATCGCTTGAGCGACTGACTTCCGCTCACGTCATAATCTCACAGTTCGTGAGTTCGAGCCCCGCTCTGGGCTTGCTGCTGTTAACACAGAGCCTGCTTTGGATCCTCTGTCCCCCCTCTCTGCCCCTCCCGCACGGGTGCTCTTTCGCGCTCGCTCTCTCTCTCTCTCTCTCAAAAATAAACATTAAAAAAATTTTTTTAAATATAAAAGCAAAAAATTGGAAATCCCTAGTTTAACAGGGGGGGTCAATTAAACAAATAAATGGAATAGATATATAATGCAACACTAAGAAGTCACTTATGTAAGTGATAAAAATATATATTCTTGGTCCAAAATCTTAACGTATACAGGCACATCTTGCTAATATAGTCATGCATCTGTGCATGAATTCGTAAAAACGTATAGATATCAAAATGGTAAAATTATATACCAAATCTCTGAGACAATTATGGGTAATTTTAATCTTTTCTCTATATGTGTTTCTATATTTTTTAATGACTATGCATTACTTTTCTACTCAGAATAGTAATTTTTTAAATGTATATACTGGGGCACCTGGGTGGCTCAGTCTGTTGAGCGTCCGACTTCGGCTCAGGTCATGATCTTGCGGTCTGTGAGTTCGAGCCCCACGTCAGGCTCTGTGATGACAGCCCGGAGCCTGGGGCCCGCTTCGGATTCTGTGTCTCCCTCTCTCTCTGCCCCTCCCCCACTCATGCCCTGTCTCTCTCTCTGTCAAAAATAAATAAACATTTAAAAAAATTTTTTTAATAAATAAATGTATATACTTCATCGCATTAATTCTGTGTCTTGAGATTTATCCTAAGGAAATCATCCAAACTGCAGAAAAAGCCTTCTGCACAAAAATGTTCACATTGTATTATTTGCAAAGGGAAAATAAGGCTAACGCCTTATAAGTGTCCAACACAAAACTGGTTACATAAAATACATTACATCCACACATTACTATATGCTATTTTCATGTGAAGAAAACCCTCGTTATCACCATGGGAAACAGAGCTTGACTTGCTTTGTTCTGCTTCAAAGAATCAGAACCAAAGGGCAGACCTTGGAAGTGGGCCGATTTTGATTCCGCATAGAATGTTCTAACCACGGAACAGGCTGCCTGGTGAGGTAATGAGCTCCCCGTCGCTGGAGGCTGGTGCTCCCACCAGGAAGCGTACAGAGGGCTCGTCTGGGCGCGGAGGGAGGCTGGGCCAGACGGTCTCTGGGGGGCTTCTGGAGGTGCGGGTGCCAAGCAGGAACCCACCTGGACTGAACAGTTGTCAAGGGAAGGGTCCCACTCAGCTGGCCTCAAGTCCTCTTTGTCTCTGTTCCACATTGATTCTAAATGTTTCCCAACCAAAGTGTTCCTTCCTCTCAATATGTCTTTAATTGGTCGGGGGCTGGCCCGCCAAAGTCGTCCCACTAGTGCACTGGCCTCCAGACCACCTCAGCCCAGAGCTCAACCCACGGGGCAAAACCTCTGACAAGCAGGACCTGTTCCCGCAGCCACCGGCCCCTGCCGGTCAGCAAGCTCTCCCTGACGCCCAGTGACGGTCCTCGTCCTCCTGACCCTCCTCTGGGGGACCCATGTGGATGGGGTCCCTGCCAGGTACCAGTGGCTTCGGGGAACCCCACGACAAGCCAGGGAGGAAGACAGAGAGACCGCAGCTGACCAGGACCGGCCGACACGGAGCTTCCTCACCCTGGGCTGGGCCCCCTCTGGGCTCAGCTTCTCCTGTCCACTGCCCTGGGCCCCAGGAGCTCTCTCGCCTGAGGCCAAGGCCACGGGCGGGGCCTGGGCAGGCCGTGATGTCAGCCTGGGAGCCAGAGCTGGCTGCCGAGCTCCCTGACTTCCTCGGTAATTACTTCATTTACACCGAGCAGGAAGAATCCAACTCAATAATCTAGGCAGACGCGTTAAAAGTAATTATCTGTGTAATGCGTCCTGCACAGTCACCTTCCTGGGAAGATGGGAAAAAAGCTGAACCGGGCGGAAAAAAAAAAAAAAAAAAAGCCCCCATTGTCTCGAGCCTGTGCAGCCGCCCGCCAGGATTAATTACACACCAGCGCTAACACATTTATCACCTCGCCACTGATTGGAAAACCAAGGACTTTTAATAATTCATATCTGCAGCCCGGCTCTCTGCGCCCTTGCGAGGGGACACAGAGAGCCCGTTTTCCATAAGGGAGCCCAGCGATGGTGCCAGGCAGGCTGCCCGGCCCCTCCTGTCACCCCCACCGAGAGATGGCTCCCAGCCTCAGGACACCATCCGGCCCTTCCAGGACCCCACGCAGGCTGTGTAAGAGAGAGAAGCAGTGTCTCTTTGGGACCTCCCTCCCACCTCCTCTCCACCACCAGGATCTGCTCATCTCCTGTCCAAGCTGAAACGCAGCTTCCCTGAGGGGGGGAGGCCACAGAAATCCTCCCCAGCTCCCTGCTCTCCGAGAGGGGCCTGGAAGCCAGGATTTGGGGGATTTGTAGGGTGGGTGCCTACGATGCCCCCAAGGCCATCTGGACAGCAGGCTCAAGCAGAGATGTGCCCACAGGGCTCCCACCCCAGCCGGCGTCCAGGAGACCACCCAAACTGCCAGATTGAGGGCGAGGGGTCTCTAGGGATAGGGAGAGACCTGCCAAGCTCAGAAGGCCTCCACCCTCTCTGGCTCTGACTCTGACCCCATCCCTCCCCCCATCTCCCCCTTTCTGCAGCCCTCCCTACCCCTGAGCCCTAGGGCTGGCTCCCTCTGTCCTGGTTCTCCCATCCCTAGCCTTCCCAGGCTCCGGCCCCCTCTCTTCCCTCCCCTGGCTTGTCTGTGGTCGCCAAGAGCATCTCTCTCGCCTCTCTTCTCCCTCTGCCTTCCTATCGAATCCCCCCCCCAAACCCCCACCCGATCTCTCACCACCCCTCTCTGCCAGCTCCCCCACCTTGCTCCTTTGCCCACACAATACGGCTGAGGCCCTGCTAGCTGCAGCCCGACCCCACCGTTACAAACCCATCCCCTCGGGCTCACGTACCAGGCCTCAGCTCCTCAGGTGCTCTCCACTAAACCTGAGATCCCAGAGATCAGATGCCCCTAAGAATCCAAGGGCCTCAGCGGCCCTGGGCCCCCACCTCGGGCCCCTAAAATACACATGGCCTGGTTCCTCTCCACACGGAGGGAGGTGAGTCCCTGGGGCTGACCCGAGCCTGACCCCTGGACACCCCTCCACCTTTCCTTCCTGCTGGCCTTCAACTCACTTCTGGCAAGATTAGAGGCAGGGTGGGGCTGGCCTCTTTGCTCTAGCCAGGCTGGGGGGGGGGTAGGGGGGCAGTTAGACCCTAGGAAGCTGGCAGCACCGGAGCTGGCCTCACCCAAGAGATGCAATTCAAATGAAAGAAATGCAAACAGCATCAGCCCTGACTGGGGATCCTGGAGGTGGGGGTGGGGGCACCGAGCGGGTTATAATTAGCATCCGCAGCATCCATGATCCCCAAGTGAGGCTGCCAAGAATGAGGGACAGGGAAGGCAGTGGCACCACAGTGCCAGCAGCCCAGACTCACACGGCGGGCGGCTGCCAGCCCTGACCAGAGCACAGCCTTCCTCCTCCCGCCTCATCTATATGATGCATCAGAACAGACTCACCGGCTTCAGAGGTGTGAGCCCCGCGTTGAAAAGCTAGAACTCTCCGGGCCCCAAGGCACCCCTCCCCCAGCTCCGGCCAGCTGGGGTCCTCCTCCCCCGCCCCTCAGGGCCCCCGTCTGAAGAGCGGGGCTCTGGATCTGATCTGGTCTAATCAGTCATCTCTCCGGCTGGCAGGTCCCTGGCGCGGGGAGAGGATGCTGTTGTGACTGCAGGATCCAGCATCTTTCCCAGGCAGAAGCAGCTGGGCATGCTCCATCGGCTCCCGCGGGGATTTCAGGGCCACGTGACTCTCCCTCCCCAAGCTGTCACTTAGGATCAGGAGTAAATAGTCCCTGGAAAGGTTTAACTCCATCAACACCGGCGACAAGCTGCTAACCATCCATGCTTCCTGGAGCCCAGGAAAGAACGGAGCCCTTGGGCACAGCCTTCCTGGCCTTCCACCACCAGGAAGGGCTGCCCCCCAAAGGCGATCCGGGCCGCCTTCCTCCCGTGAGCTGCATTTTGCTGTTCTCCCGCTAGAGTGCAGGGAACCGGAAGGTGTCCAGGGGTCTGGCATCATGGGGACTCATCAGACCTGTCTGTGGTTGCCTTTCATCTCGGTGGCTGTCCAGCCAAGAGATGGGCACACCTCTGGGTGTTAGGAGGGCTTGGTAGGGGTCCTGGTGCCTTCCCACCCCCTTCCCCCCCCCCCAACAAGGAATTTAAAGAAATAAAGTCTGGAACTGGTTGGACCCCAGTACAAGACGCCAGGACCTCCCGGGTCTTCAGCCCAAATTGGTCTCCAGTGACCTGGGGCAAGGAGGCCCGCCAAGCCAGGGGGTACCCGTGTTTGCTCAGAGACAGAAGGGAGGGCTTCAGACAATAGGACTGCAGCCCCATTTCTGCTGTAGACAAGCCCATGCCATTGAGAGATCTCTCCCGATCTCTCTCTCTCTTTCTCTGCCTCACTTTCCTTCTCTTCTTCACATTTCTGGAGATGCGGGGAAAAAAATAACAGATTCTCTGTGACAGTGCGTAAGTGCAATAGAAACACTGAATTTCACAACCAGGACCAGAAAGATGGGAAGAAAATGGCATATGCCTGCCGGGGCGTCCAGCAGGCTCACTGGGTCTCTCAGTCCCTCCTGCTCCTGAGACCTGGAAGCTACAGACCAAACCGGATGAGCTACGGTGGTCACTGCTTTCTTGTTTTTTAAGTTCATTTATTTATTTTGAGCGACAGAGCACTAGCATGGGAGGGACAGAGAGAAAGGGAGAGAAAGAATCCCACGCAGGCTCCACACTGTCAGCACAGAGCCCGACGCAGGGCTCCAACCCACATCCATGAGATCGCGACCTGTGCCGAAACCAAGAGCTGGCTGCTCAACCAACTGAGCCACCCAGGCGCCCCTGGGGTCACTTCTGAATAAAGACTACTTCAAGAAGCAGGGGCTAGATGGAGGGCATCTGCAAGGACTCACCCACCTATTATATCTTTTTTGAGTATTTATTATTACAGCAACTTGATTTCAAAAATTAAGCTTCTCTTCACTCAAATACAATGATTCGTCCTTCTCTGTGGGTCTCTTTTAATGTGATCGGAGTACAAGCATCAGTTACCCAACTGAAGCCTTTCTCTTTAAAAAGAATCTGCTATGGAAGGGGCAGGAGCACAGGCTTCCCTTCCAGGGTCCAGGAAGAGCCACGTGAGTGGGGAGGGGGATCGTTACAGGGATCCGATCACACCTGAGAGAGAGAGAGAAAGAGAGAGAGAGAGAGAGAGAGAGAGGAGAGAGAGAGAGAGAGAGAGAGAGAGACAGCTACTTTCAACTCCAGAGTAGGCCAGGCCAGAGCTGAGAACCTCAGGTTAGACCAGTATGCACCTGCCTGCAGCCGTGGTGGGGAGGAGGATCCCTAGGTCACCCCTCACCTCTCTCCCAGCCCAGCTGAGATGCTGAGTTCATCGGCGATGAGAAAGACACTCAGCTGAAGGGACAGAGAAATCCTGGGTGCAGGCCTGGTGCCAGGTAGTACTGATTAAGCCCAACCCACCTGCCCTGGCTGTCCAGGATTTGGCAAGCCTGCCCAGTACCGGCAGGGGGAGAGCCGGCTTCCAGCCAAAGAAAGACGAGGGGCTCTGGGGGGCATCTCTGGCCTTGAACAGTCAATGGAGCAAAGCAGGGTTGGGGCCAGAGACTGCAGCATCTGGGAGGGAGACAGGCAGGGCGAGGAAGGGGATTAGGACCCCAGCCCCAACCCCACACAATCCTTGGGCAACTGGAAAAGGCAGGAGACGGACAGAAGGGCCTGCTGGGAGGGTTTCCTCTCTGGCAGACAGAGGGCAAAGGCTGCAGACAGATCCTGCGAGACGTCTGAGCTGGCTCTGCCGAAGTCTCCGGGCGATCTGGGAGGCTCCCGGGGCATGAGAAACCAAAGGGAGGACTTCTGTGGGGGCAGCACCTTTGAGGAGTGGGGTGAGGGACACCTGGCACGAGGAGGATCTCAGAGTTCCAGCCAGGGCAGACGCAGAGGAGCAAAGAAAATAAACTCCCTTTACCAAGTCTACACTCTCTCCCTGAGCCCAGCAGTGGAGAAGCAAGACTCCTGTGACACTCAGGTGGGGAGGGCGTGAGGAGGAGGCATGAGGGAGGAAGGATCCTGAAGAAAGCGCCCTTAGAATCCAGGCCCCCAGGCTCAGGGGGGGCAGGTCCAGAACGCTGGGCCACTATGAGTCGCTAAGCACAAGCACGCGGGTCCTCCTGGCCTTTTGAAGGTCATCACGGTCTCGGTGGCCATGAAATTGAAGGACTTGTTGCCCCTCGGACATGTCTTACCCATTCTTCACCCCAGCCGCGTCCACACGGGCCTCTCTCTCTGCCGGAAGTACCAAATGGGGAGCAGAAAAGGGAGCCCCCTGTGGTGAGCTACCTTTGAGGACCTACTGAGTTCCAATTCCAGTTCCTCCCCTTAACCAACTGAGTGACAAGTTCCTTGGCTGCTGAATCTCAGTTTTTTCATCTGCAAATGGGGTTTCTCTTCCCTGAGCCGCCCCCCCTCCCCATTGCATTCAGTACCTGTTCTCATCTGTCTCATTTTACTGTTCTGGGATATTTTGTGCCCCCCCCCCCCCCAACCCCGAGGGCAGAGCTAGTCAGGTCACTAAGTATGAGGTTTGTTCCCCCTGTGACTCCTCTCCTTGTCCTGTCTGGGTTCTGGAGACAACAAAGCCCAACTTCCGGGGTGCCACCTCCTCCGGGGCCCCACGGGCTGGGGTCTATGTGATGACTCCCATGAGCACCTGGGGCCAGAGCCCCGGGCTTCTGGATCCTGCCTTCCACAGCCCCTGGCGCAGCACTGAGCAGCCCACGGAGGAGCAGAAGGCACTGGTGGCGTGACCGCCCATTCTGGCACCTCCTTAGAAGAACATGGAAGAAGTGACAGCGGCTGGGTGAGGCTCCCTGGGATGGAGGAGGTGCGGGGCCCACGGGGGCACCGGTGTCAGGGGGTGCGGGACAGAAGGGGCCCAGATTGGGAACAAAGGTTATCGGGCTCTGCAGAAAGCATCACTGCCGTGCCTCCCTCCCTGCCAACTTGGGGGAAAGAGAGAGGCACTCTGGGAGACTGAATTGGCAAGCTCCACAGCTGGCTGCCTCAGCAGGAAGCGGGGGAGGAGTCAAGGGCCAGAGAAAATCAGGAATGGGTGTAACACACCCAGATCTCTAAGCGTTTGAAAGGAGTCTACCAGATCCATAGTGGTTGACCTGTGGCGGAGGACGGTCGAGATGGTTCTGGAGTGAATCTGTGGGTCACCACTGAGCAAACGCCGCAAGGCCTTGGCCGGGCCGATCACGTGTGCTTTGGCGCCCTCTTCTGGATTCACGTGATACACGCACACTGGGGGTATTGCTGGGGGTTTTACCCACATTTTCACACTTGGCCTTTGCTCTTCTCTCTGAACCACCCTTCCTGTAAGTGACACCCTCAAAACCGCAGGCACACTTGAGCAATGACATCAGTTGTGGACACCACGAGAGTCACCTCCCAGACACCATGAAGGGAAGGGCTTACTGACACATAATTATCATATTCGTCCGGTCCTGGGCAAATGTCAGTGTTTGCTCATTGAAATTTGACCCGTCCACGCTAGAAGGAAAAAGAAATAGCTTCTCGCGTTGTCTGTATACCTGACTTTCTTTATTATGCCTTGGGACCCATGTCTGGAGTCCTGAGGGTCTCCAACTCACCCACCAACCAAAGGTCCCAAACCTTGGTGGGGATTTGATCATGCAGGGAACCATGAAAATGAAAGGGCCAGAGTCACTCACTCATTCACTCACTCACTCACTCACTCACGCAGTCGGGGTTTCCTGAGCACCTCCCTTGTCTGAGCCTGGCACCAAGGATTCCAGAGACAGCTGTGGCATCTCTGTGGCGTTACGCTAGGCGCACAGCCTGTGAAATCAAGCAGACGTGGGGCTGAATCCCAGCTTTGCTTTCCACAAGCTTCATGACACTGAAGGGGTTTTTTTGCTCAGCCTTAAATCTCAGTTTTAAGTCTCTATAGCCTCCTTCCTTGCTGAAACCGTTAGGGTTGTTAGCGCCTCCCTCCCAACGCTATCGTGAGGACTGAATGAGATCGCGTAGTAAAGCTCAGCTCTCGGAGCGGCCACTGCTGCTCCTGACGCATGGGGTGACCACCAAGTCTGGGAACAGACGCGAACGCTTAACAGCTTGTTGCCAGTTCACTGCGACGTATGATGAAATGATACTGTCTGTGTTTCCAGACTTTATGGCCACCCTATGTGTGCCCTGCCTTTGACCGGCTTTCAGTCTAGCCCTGTGGTTCTCAAAGTGTGGTCCCCGGACCAGCAGCATCGTCATCACCTGGGAAACCTGTCAGAATGGCAAATTCTCAGACCTTCTGAATCAGAAACTCTAGGGCCAGGGCCAATCTGTTTTAACAAGCCCTCCGGGTGATTTCGACGCACACTCAAGTCAGTGAACCACCAATCTAGGGAAAATAACACACATGTAAACAGTTACAACACCGGTGGGCTTCCCTAAAGGAGTGATGTCATGGGCCGAGTTTTCAAAGAAAGGCAAGTGTTCACAGGTGGACACAAGCCCTGTGAAAGGAGAGATTAGCACTTGCAAAGGCTGGGAGGCATGGAAAAGAGGTATGTGTTGAGGGAACCACAAATGATCTGGTCTGGCAAACTGGGGAGTATAGGAGGTGAAGTCAGAGCAGGAAGGCAGGAAACCAGATTATGAAGCCCTTTGAAGTACCTGAGTAAGGAATTTCGATTTTATCTTGTAACTGACAGACGCATGAAAGGTTTTTTTGTTTTGTTTTGTTCTTTTTTTTTTTTTTCTTGGAGTGACAAGGGGCAGGGGGAGGTGGGCACTGGGGATCCGAAATGGGCTCTGTGCGGACAGCAGACAGCTCAGTGCGGGGCTCCAACTCACGAACCATGAGATCAAGACCTGGGCCAAAGTCGGACGCTTAACCGACCGAGCCACCCAGGCTCCCAAGCATGAACGGTTTTTAAAGCAGAATGATGTGACCAAAGCTGCGCTTAGCAAAGAAGCATTTGTGCGGCAGCATGGCCTGGAGGCAGGAACACCAGTCGGGAACCTGCTAGAATGATCCAGGTGAGAGCCGTGTGGGCATGAAGTCAGGCTATGACCATGGGGTGAAAGATTTAGGAGGAGAATTGCCAGGCAGTGGGGCTTGAGGCTGTCTTGGAGGGATCTCCTCTGGTGGTGTTTCTTTATTTTTATCTTTTTAAGTTTATTTATTTATTTTTAGAGAGAGCGCTCAAGCAGGGGAGGGGCAGAGAGAGAGAATCCCAAGCAGGCTCCACACTGTCAGTGCAGAGCCCCACACGGGGCTCGAACTCACGGACCGTGAGATCGGGACCTGAGCCGAAATCAAGAGTCAGTCGGTCACTTAAGCAGCTGAGCCACCCAGGTGCCCCTCTGGTGGCACTTTCTGAGAAAGACGGAACTGGTGTTGGCGAAGAAAAGGTGAGGAGCTCGTGATGCTCCGGGCTGGTAGCCGGAGGAGTCAATGACGCCTGCGTGGTCTACCTCCCAACATTTCCATTCATTTATTCCAGCAAATATCTCAGATTCCTATCACACTCGGCAAGGTTCTAGGACACAGTGGAGCATGAGATAGCCAGAATCTGTTCTCAGGGCTGACGAGGCAATGGGGAACACCACCGATGACTAAGTAAATATAGAAATATAGAAACGACAAACTTCCAAGTAGTGGCGGGTAGTCTAAAGAAAAGTAAGAGGGTCTGAGGGTGCCTGGCTGGCTCAGTCTACACAGCATGAGACCCTTGAGCTCAGAGTTGTGAGTTTGAGTCCCACGTTGGGCATAAAGTTTACTTAAGAGAGAGAGAGGGTCTAAGGAAGAGCAGAGCAGGTAGTGAGGAATGGTCCCTCCGAGAAGATAACATTCGAGCTAAATGATACATAGGGGCCAGATGCACAAAAACAGGAGGAAAGTGCCTCCCAGGCAGAAGGAACAGCAGATGCAAAGGTCCTGAGGTAAGCATGAATTTGGCACACCGGAGGAAAAGAAAGATAAAAATCACCGTAGCTGGCCTGTTATGGGAGATGAGGTCGGAAAGGGTCAGGGCCAGGCCAAGAAAGGGTCAGGGCCAGGCCACGGCAGGTGGTAAGTGTTCAGGGGTGGTTGAGATGAGGTAATACAGGTGGAAGTACTTAGTAGATGGTCTCAAGCACCAGATCCACCTAAGGAGTATGCAGATGGTTAGGATTTTTTTTATAATTAATTTTTTTAATGTTTATTTTTGACAGAGAGAGAGAGACAGAACATGAATGGGGGAGGAGGGGCAGAGAGAGAGGGAGACACAGAATCTGAAACAGGCTCCAGGCTCTGGGCTGTCAGCACAGAGCCAGATGCGGGGCTCGAACTCACAGACCGGGAGATCGCGACCTGAGCCGAAGTCGGACGCTGAACCGACTGAGCCACCCAGGAACCCAGAAGATGGTTAGGATTCTTAACCGAAGCAGGGGTTTGGGCTCAATTTCAGGGAAAGCTCAGGCTGTAGAAGCCACGTCCTAGCTGAACAGTCTCCGAAGCAGATAACTTGTCCATTTTGTTTTGTTTTTGTTTCAGGAAGATGGTTCACAGTCAAGCTGATGTAAAGGCTGGCTGGTCTGGAGGGAGGGTGGGCGCTCATGAGAGATGAATGAAGATTTGGAAGGGGAACAGGAGGGGGAGGAGATGAGGGGGGCCCTCCCTCCCCCCGCCGGGCAGGGGATGCCTCTGGCGGTGCCCACACCCCAACCGTCTGCTCAGCCACTCTCTTACCAGCCCTGTAGACTCCGAGGCCAGGCCAGGCGCAGGCCTGAGCATGCCAAGCCTCGCCCGTGGGAACAATGCCAGGACCCGGCCTGCCTGGGAGATGGAGAGACCCAGGCCAAGGCGGCGGGAAATGAAACCAATCGGGTAGACGTGGACCACCCCAGCCCAAAGAGTTCTCTTCTGCTTCCAAGGTTACATCCGGGGCGCCTTCCCCAGGTGTCCTGCCAGCTGCGGAGAGCACCAGCTAGCCCGGCCCACGGCGGAGCGTGACCAAACCCCAGGGAAAAACAGCACCGCACGTACCCCGCCACCTCCAGGGTCACAGATGCTCTGTCTAGGAGAGCAAGAGAGACGAGTGGGCCTTGCCACGGCCCAACCTGCCTGGCCGCGCACCTCACTCACACCTTCCCTCCTCCTGCTCCACTCCCTGTCTCTTACGGGCTTCCTCGCGCTCCGTCTCCTTCCTCGGAGACTTTTGTCCCACGGGGGTGTCTAAAGCAGCCGCTTTGCTTTACTTTGTTGAGCCATCCCTGCTCCCCCCAGCACTCCACCCACCCATCCAAACTGGGAAGACTTCCCATGATTGACACTGGCCCTCCCAGGCCAACAGAAACACACACACCCCATATGCGCACGTGCATAAACACACACACACACACACACACACACACACACACACACACACACGCCACCTAGCTTTCTCTGCCAGGCTGGAGGCCTCCTGGCCACTCACAGACCCCAGCAAGGCCTTCAGTGCAAGAGCAGCCTCTTTAACAACCCCCCCACCCCCCACCCAGGGAGGCATCAGTGACCAAAACAGCAGGCCCAACAGCCACACCAGAAAGAAACTCCCATCCTACTCACTTGATGAAGTACACGGCTCCCTCCTGGGTCGAATCCATCTCCCAGCCTTTGGGCAACCCTGTGAGGAAGCAAATTCACAACATGACCCTCTCTTTCTTCTCAGCCCCGTACACCGGGTCTGCGCTCAGGAGGGATGGGGCCCGGAGAACCAGGAAAATTCACAGACCAGCCAAAAGTGCTCAAACCCACCTATCTCTCACCCTTTTTGGTCCGTCATCCCCATCGGTCTGTTTCTAGCAAAGAAGAAGAGGGATGGCAGTTAAGTGACCGAATGGATCGCTACCTCACAGGGTTTGCTCGTTCATTCGACAAGCTTTTCCTGAGCAGCTACTCTGGGCCGGGCCCTGCGCCAGCCCCAGGGACCCAGCGGTGAACGCACAGGTGGTTCCCCTGGAAGGGCGCTCAGGGCGGTCCCACAGCCCTCTCCCTTCGTCGCAGAAGCACAAGCAAGATCCGAGGGCGGATCCCTTGCCCCAGGCCTCACAGGCGATTAGCACCCAAGATCAGAACAGGACTCAAGCCTCCAAACCCCAGGCCAGTATCATTACCACCAGCTTCTGCTGCTTCTGGACAAGACACTGAGGACTTTTTCTTGCGATGAGAACTTTTAGGATTTACCCTTGGCAACTTTTACTGACTATAGTCACGGTGCTGTACATTATATATTTCCTTATTTTCTAATTGGAAGTTTGTACCTCTTGACCTCCTCCACCCGTTCAGCCCCCCACCCGCTCCCCTCCCCTCCAGCAACCACGGTTCTATTATCAACGAGTTGTATTTAGCCTATTCTTCTGTCTTCCTGTTTAGATTCCACACAAAAGGGAAATCATACGGTATTTGTCTTTCTCATGTCACGTCGCACACCCCTCTCCTGGTCCATCCTTGCTGTCACAAGTGGCAGGATTTCATTCTTGTTTATGGCTGAGTAGTATTCTATCAGATATATACCACATCTTTACCCATTCATCGGCCATATTGTTTTCCAGAGTGGCTGTAGCAGTCTGCATTCCCACCAACGGTGCATGAGGGTTCCCTTTTCTCTTGTATCTTCACCAATGCTTGTTGCATCTAGTCTTTTTGATAATAGCCATTCTGACAGCTGTGCTGTAATATCTTGTTGTGGTTTTGATTGCCCTTCCCTGAGGATAAGTGATGTTAAGCATCTTTTTGTGTGTCTATTGGCCATCTATATGTCTTCTTTGGAAGGATGTCTATTCAGGTCCTCTGCCCCCTTTTTGATCAGAATGTTTTTTGTCTTGGGTTATGTGTTTTGTGTGTTGTGTGGGTTTTTTTGGTTTGGTTTTGTTTTTGCTATTGAGTGATATGAGTTCTTTATGTATTTTGGATATTAACCCCTTATCAGATACATGACGTGCAAATATGTTCTCCCATTCTGTACGTCGCCTTTTCAGTCTGTGGATGGTTCCCTTAGCTGTGCAGAAGCTTTTGAGTGTGATGCGGTACCATTTGTTTATTTTTGCTTCTGTTGCCCTTGCCTTTAGAGTCAGCTCCAAAAAGTCATCACCAAGACTAGGGTCAAGGAATTTATTGTCTTCTAGGAGTCTTATGGCTTCAAGTCCTACATTCAAATCTTGAATCCATTTTGAGTTCATTTTTGTGTATATGTAAAATAGTGGTCTAGTTTCATTCTTTTGCATATAGCTGTCCAGTTTTCCCAGCACCATTTAAAGAGACTGTCCTGGGGCACCTGGGTGGCTCAGTCAGTTAAGCATCCAACTCTTGACTTCAGCTCAGGTCATGATTTCATGGCTCATGAGTTCGAGCCCTGCATCGGGCTGTACAGTGGCAGTGCAGAGCCTGCTTGGGATTTTCTCTCTCTCCCTCTCTCTCTGCACACACCCCCCCCCCCCTTGCTCTCTCTCAAAATAAATAAACTTTAAAAATTTTTTTTTCAACGTTTTTATTTATTTTTGGGACAGAGAGAGACAGAGCATGAACAGGGGAGGGTCAGAGAGAGGGAGACACAGAATCTGAAACAGGCTCCAGGCTCCGGGCTGTCAGCACAGAGCCCGACGCGGGGCTCGAACTCATGGACCGCGAGATCATGACCTGAGCCGAAGTCGGCCGCTTAACCGACTGAGCCACCCAGGCGCCCCTAAAAATTTTTTTAAAGAGACTGTCCTTTCTCCATTCCATATTCTTGCCTCATTTGTCATAAATTAATTGACCATATATGCGTAGGTTTATTTCTGGGCATCCCTGAAATAAATACCATTCAATCATGGTAAATGATCCTATTCATGTCTTGTTGAAGGCAGTTTGCTAATATTTTGTTGAGAATTTTTGCAATTATGTTCATCAAGAATATTGGCCCATAATTTTCTTTTTGCCTGGTGTCCTGGTCTGGTTTTGGTATGAGGGTAATGCTGGCCTCATAAAATGAGTTTGGAAGCATTCCTTCCTCTTCAATTTTTTAGAAGAGATCGAGAAAGATAGGTATTAAATCTTCTTTGAATGTTTGGTAGAATTTACCCATGAAGCCATTTGGTCCTGGGCTTTTGTTTCTTGGGAGGTTTTTGATTAGTGATTCAATTTCCTTATCAGTAATTGGTCTATTCACACTTACTATTTCTTCATGGTTCAGCCTGAGAAAGAAGATGGCATGTTTCTAAAAATGTATCCATTTCTTCTAGGTTAGGTAATTTACTAGCATATAATTGTTCATAGTAGTGTCTTATGATCCTTTGTATTTCTGTGGTGTCAGTTGTAACTTCTCCTTCACTTCTGATTTTATTTACTTGAGCCCTGTCTCTCCTTTTCTTGGTGAGTCAAGCTAAAAGCATGTCAATTTTATCTTTTCAAAGAGCCAGCTCTTAGTTCATCCTTTTTATTGTCTTTTCCAGTCTCCATTTCATTTATCTCCACCCAGAGATTTGTTATTTCCTTCCTTCTACTAACTGTGGGCTTCACTTCTTGTTCTTTTTCTAGTTCCTATAGGTGTAAAGTTGGTTTGGTTATTTGAGATTTTCTTGTTTCCTGAGGTAGACCCATATTGCTATGAACATTCCTCGTGGAACTGTTTTTGCTGCATCCCAGAGATTTTGGTATGTTGTATTTCTGTTTTCATTTGTCTCAAGGTATTTTTTCTTTCTTTTTTTTTTTTTTAATTTTTTTTTCAACGTTTTTTATTCAAGGTATTTTTTCATTCCTCCTTTGATTTCTTTGTTGACCCATTGGTTGGTTGGTAGCATATAGCATCCACATATTTGTGATTTTTCCAGTGTTCTTGTAATTGACTTTTAGTTTCATACCATTGTGGTTTGAAAAGATGCTTGGTATGATTTCATTCTTCTTAAATGTACTGATACTTGTTTTGTGTCTTAAAATGTGATCTACTTTGGAAAATGTTCCATGTGCCCTTGAGAAGAACGTATCTTCTGGTCTGGGGTGGAACGTTATGTCTGTAACCATTAAATTCATTTGATCTAATATGTCATTTAAGGCCATTTAAGGTCATTAATCCTTCTCTGTTGATTTTCTGTCTGGTTAATCTAGAACAAAATTTTTTTAATAGCACCTCTGAAAAAAAATATATCCATGGAAATGCTCAGAGCAGAGAATCACAGGCTTACAGAGTGAGCAAAACCTGAATAGATACAGAAGGTGACCATGGCTCGGAGGTGCCCAGGCACTCCCTGCAGGTGGCTGCAGCCCCTAAGAGTGGGGCTCTATTAGCACTCTATCTCTTAAGAGCGTTCTATTGGGTACTGTTTCATCCTACCCATCCCCCCAAAAGAGCATCCTGCCTCCCTGACAAACAGGATTCCTCCACCCCAGGGAAGAGGAAGGGTCTTCTGAGAAACTCAAGGGAAACCACTGTCCAAGGTGGAGACAGGCAGGGCACTGGTGGAGATCATTCCTTTTGGGCGTGCAAGAGCCCTGTGGCTGACCTATTGTAAAACATGTGTGGATTCTCTTGACAGATGATCACTGCCACCTGTCTGGCCAGGCCACACACCTGCCTTGTGTATGAGGTTTTACAAAACATAGCCATTCACTCTTGGTCTGAATCTCTCCCGCCATATTATCAGCTGCCTCAGGGCACAAGCTGCTGGAGAGCAGAACCTGGGTTCTATAGAGTGGCGGGCCCAGTCTGTATAATTCATTTTATTCACCTCTATTTCTCAAGGGTCTAGATTTCCATGGTTCGTGTTGGTGGTGATGCTGCTGCTTCAAAGTATCAGGGAAGCCAATGAACCCAGCTCCCCTCCCAGGGCTTGGTCCATAGAAATAATAACACCAGCTGCCACTTAGTGCTTCCTTCCTCTCAGCTACACTTTTTACCACTGTTAGCATATTTAATTTGCACAAAAGCAGTATATAATAGGCATTGGCTTGAACATTTTTATAGACGAGGAAACTGAGGCCCAGAGAGGTTAATCAACTTGCTTAGGGTCACACAGGAAGTGTCTGGTCTGGGATGTGAGTCTGGTCTCTACTGCCTCCAAAGCTGACATTCTTTCCTCTGTGCTGCTCCATAAATGCCACTTGTTCCCCTCTGTCCCTGTGGGAGGACGTTCCCATTCAGAAGGGCGTGGGTTGGCAGTCTCCCCAAGTAGAGGGATCCCCATTGGGTCAGAATCATAAATAATCCTGCCACTGTGATGTGCCTGGGAAAGAGGCCAGCGTGGATTTTGTCCCCTGCCTTTTCCAGCAACTTCCCTCCACACTGCCCTCTCTGCCCGGGCAACACCAAGAAGTGCTTATATTCCTGTCCAGGCGGAGTGCCCGCTGAGGCAGCTGCCCTCCCAGCAAGCTTCAGGGGCATCTTAACCCCTTCCCAGCCTCGGACAACCAGTTGGCTGCAGCCCAAAATGAAGTAATTGGCTCACAGGCTTTTATCCGTCTTCTGGTCCTACCTAGGGCCATAGCGAGGTACACGCAATCACATTTTAAACACGGATAGCAGCAAAAACAGCAACCCAGGAGAGGGACACAGCCCGATCTTGGGGTAAGAGGCCTTACTTCATGTCAGAAGTAACAACAGTGACCACAGCGATAGCGGTCACCTCCATTGATGGTGATTCTCTTGGGTAGCCTTTGGTATCATCTTTGGAGGTTCGCTGTCCTATCCCTATTTTGCCAATGAAGAAGAGCCAAGTCCCGGAAGATTTAAGCCACTTGCTCAAGACCACCCTGAGAGAAAGTAGAGTCAAGATTTGAGCCCAGGCCTCTCTGCCTCTAGAACTTAGGCATTTCACCCTGGCACGGCTTTGCGCAGCTGAACGGCCTCGAGCCCAGGTACTTCCCCTCTGTTCTTCGATCTTCCCACCCTTGAAAGAAGGCGTTGGGTTCCAGGGTCCCTGAAGTCCCTTCCAGCCCTGACAACACAATGATCCTAGCCCAGAATCTAAAAGAAAGTGGGCTCTGGGCAGGCCAACACCTTACTTAACCCAATGTGTCCCGCAGTGCTGGCTGTGTCCCGTGAGCGACCCAGACTCCTAGAACCACGTGGTGTGCAGTCAGCGGAAGGGCCAGAAGGCCAGCGAGGGTGGCTCTGTGGCAGCATTCTGAAGAGGAACACTGCCTGTCCACTCGAAGTACCCCGGCCCTTCTCATTCTTGGTGTCTCTGCCTCCCCCATTTAGACTGAAATTCCGCCTGCACGTGTCCTCACCTTCCCACTGGCCTGGGCTAGCACTGGAGTCTGCTCTACAGTAAGCAGTCAGTGTGGGCCCCGTGCCCTTTTCTCTCATGTCCCCCCACCCCCACCCCAGTGTGAAGGCATTCCTACTAGCCATGTGGGGCTACTTAAACTTGAATGAATTCAAACGTAACAGTTCACTTCCTCAGCCACACTAAGCACGTTGCAATCGCTCAGTAGCTATTTGTGGTTAATGGTGACTCTGCTGGGCAGCTCAGAGAGAGAACATTTCCATCATGGCACACGGTTCTATGGTACAGCACCAGGAGCTGGGATTACGCCTAGCTCGGGAGCTCTGAAGATGGAGAGGAGTTTCTGACTGGGCAGGGGGATGACAGAGGGGTCAAATCTGTGTCCTCAAAGATCGGTCCCATATGCTAACTACAGAACTGGAAACTCACAAAGACCTCAAGGTGAGCATCAATGCTCCTGCACCCTCCCCAGGTGGTCCAAATGCTAAGCTGAATCCATCCATGCCGAAAAGAAAAAGTGAGAAGCAAAGTCAGGGCAGTTATGCTGCCTCAAGCCATCGCTTCCTCCTCAATTGCAAAGGTGGGGACAGCCAAGCTCCTTACCTGGGCTGGAGGAGTGTCCACTCTGGATGGGTGATTCCGTACCAGGGTGCACCCAGCTGGTTGACTTTTCCTCATCGCTACAAAAAAAAAAAAAACAAAACCAATAAGAAAGTGTCAGATACTGGGGCGCCTGGGTAGCTCAGTCGGTTAAGCGTCCGACTTTGGCTCAGGCCACGATCTCACGGTTGTTGGGCTGGAGCCCCACTTCGGGCTCTGTGCTGACAACTCAGAGCCCGGAGCTTGCTTCGGATTCTGTGTCTCCCTCTCTCTCTGCCCCTCCCCCGCTCGTGCTCTGTTTCTCTCTGTCTCAAAAAAAACCCAAAAACCCATAAAAAAAAAAAACAAGTGTCAGATACAATAGAGGCTTCCCGGAGTAGGACATCCCTCTCCCAATTCATACCAACACTGAAGGTCTGATCCCAGGCACGTGAGATAGATGAATCCACACAGCCATTCATTCATTCACATGCACAAAGCATTTACTGAGTAGATGCTGAGGATTCAGAAATAAATAACATCTGACCCTGACCTCAAAGAATTTATAACCCACGGGGGAAACAGACATATAAAAAGACGGTTGCAATGTAATATAATAGGAAGTATACCCTACCCCTATTATAGCTACGCATAAAGAGCATTATCCCATCACAGAGGAGGAAGTGCTATCCGGGACGAAATTAAGGAAGGGGAACAGCACGAAGGGTGTGCTAAGGAGGTGACATTTGGGGTGACAGGTGAAGTCTCTGGGGAGAACAGTGAAGGTACTTAACTGGCAGCTTCTCAACGGATACAAGAGGAGGAGGCTAGGTGAACCCCTAGTCCTTGGGTGTCTCAATGTTAAATATTTTCGTTCACAACAGTCCTTCACATGAGGAATTTTACAGATGATGAACCTGAGGTTCAGAGAGGTTAAGGGACTTGCCCCAAATCATATGATCAATAAGTGATGAAGCCAGGATTCTAACAGCTCACTCCCGGCAAGTTGGGCTCCCCAAGACCACAGATCCGCTGGGTCTAGACTGGGAGGCAGATGAACCCATCAACATTTCTCCACCCCCACCAACCAAATGATATTAATTTTTCCAGAGCCAGATGTGACCCACACGAGGCACCTGACTTTCTGGGCCAACCCAGGCACGTGGAGGAGAGGAGTCTGTATCACCTGCATCATCCAGGCTTTGGGGTGGGGCCTTGGGGTCCAGGACAGGACTCTACTCGCTGATGTTAAAGTATCCTTAATACTTTAATTCATATAACAAATCTCGTTAAGAATTCTTATTGAAGTAAGATATACAATGTACAATGCTGCACATATTTAAAGCGTACCATGTAAAGTGTTGACATGTGTATATACCTGTGAAACTATCACCAAAATCGAGATGTGAACCCCCAATTTTCCTTTGTGCCCCCTCATAATTCCTCTCTCCCACGCTGTCAGCTCTTTCCACCTGCACCGCCCCCCCCCCCAGCAACAACTAATCTGCTTCCTGTTTCTACAGATTAGTTTGCATTTTCTAGAGTTTCTAGAATTTTATATAAAGGAATCATGCGAGCTAGACTTCTTTGACTTCTTTCTTATTTTCTTCCTCCTGCTCTCCTTCCTTCTCTCCCTTTCTTCTCTCTCTCTCTCTCTCTCTCTCTCCCTTCCCTCTCCGTGGTAACAGGTGTTCATAGTTGATTCCGCTTCATTACTGAGTAGCATTCCATCATAGAATATACCACGGTGTCCATCTACTCACCTGGTGATGGACATTCAGGTCGTTTTCAGGTCGGGCCATTACAAACAAAGCTGCCAGGAACACCTATGCCTAAGTCTTCGTGTGGACACATGCTTTCTTTTTTCACTGGGCTCCACTAATGTTTCTCTGAGTTTGGACACCTGCTACAGGACGGGGTTTCCCAGTGGACTCACCCGTCTGATGAGGAGACAAGAAACAAAGTCACCGTTCTGGTGCCCCCAGGACCCTCGAACCATTGTGCACACACGGAGACGCCCTGTGTCGTGGGCTTTGGTGCCGGGAGGCAGTGGGAGAGGAAGCCCAGGAAGAGGAAAGTCAGCCAGTGTGAACTTTAAGTGTGCGGGGAAACTCACGCCCTTACACTTCCTCTACAGCCACCCGGACACCTTCTGGCCCCGATTCCTCTCCTCCTCTCACATCGTTCCCTCAGACGACCATCTCCACGCGTCCTGGACATCATGGACAATCCCAGGGTCACAGAGGTGGACACGATCCCGCAACCTCAACGTCTTTCCCCTGTCGTTCTGCTACTCCCCTTGCCAGCTCCTGGCCCAGAACGATGCAGTCACAGGCTGTCTCCACCCCTGGCTTTGGGCTGACAGAGAACTGTAACACTGGGAGGACCGATGTCACTGCAAACCCACGGTCCCCACGCTTAGCTGGTCCCTAAGTGCCACCTAGCATCTTCTTCAGGGGCCCCGGCCAGTTGCCATTTGCAGAGTGTTCTAAAGCTTCCCCGTCAACCTCAACCCCCTCACCAGCCTCTTCTTTCCTCCCCCTTCCCCGTTCTCAATGGACAATCTTATCACTTACTTCAAGAAAAACCAGAAACCATCAGTCAGGAGCTTCCTCAATACGCCCAACCAGCCACCCCCCAAAGCACCCATATCCCCACCTTAATACTTGTCTCTAGGGGCACGTGGGTGGCTCACTCAGCCAGTTAAGCGTCCGACTGCAGCTCAGGGCATGATCTCATGGTCCATGGGTTCGAGCCCCACATCGGGCTCTGGGCTGACAGCCCAGAGCCCGGAGCCTGCTTCCGATTCTGTGTCTCCCTCTCTCTCTGCCCCTCCCCCGCTCACGCTCTATCTGTCTCTCTCTCAAAAATAAATAAACATTGAAAAAATTTTTTAAAAAACACTCGTCTCTACATGAAGAAGCGGCCTTCCTCCACGTAAGGCTAATCTCTCTGCCTGGGTTATAGTCCCCGTCATCTCCTGTTTTTTTCCAGAACTTTATTCTATTGAGTATCACAAGATTGTCTCTTCCACTTCTCTCTCCCTCTCCGGTCATCGTCTGCTTAGCCCCACTCTGGTCTTTGTCTTCTGGTCTGAACCCTCCGCCTCCCCTCCCAGCTTGTTCCTCTTCTTACTGACCCAGCATCCTCCTTGGAAACTGGTCCCCACTTCCTGGGCTCCCTCTCATCCATCCTTTGCAATCTGGTTTCTGTCCTCAGTCCTCCCCTGAACCCACTTTTCTTAGAAGTCAGTAAAGACCTCCTTAGTTCTAGCCACTTTCCAGTTTTAAGCTCATTTGGCCTTTCCACTCTTTTAAATTTTTTTTTTTCAACGTTTATTTATTTTGGGGACAGAGAGAGACAGCGCATGAACGGGGGAGGGGCAGAGAGAGAGGGAGACACAGAATCGGAAGCAGGCTCCGGGCTCCGAGCCATCAGCCCAGAGCCGGACGCGGGGCTCGAACTCACGGACCGCGAGATCGTGACCTGGCTGAAGTCGGACGCCTAACCGAGTGCGCCACCCAGGCGCCCCTGGCCTTTCCACTCTTGACCGTCCCTTACTCTTACCATCTCTCTCCTCCTCCTGCTAGGGCAGTGCCTTTCCCTCGCAACCATCCTGCAATCTCTGGTCTCTCTTCCTCTATCCTTTCCTTCTACACTGGTGCTGCCCGGGGACCCCCATCGTCTTGGTCACACATTTCTGGACGGTTCCACCCTATGCCACGACTCCCAGGACTTCCTCTCCAGCCCAGGCCGCTGTCTGTACATCCACTTGCCTGTCAGACATGACCTCCTGAAGGTCCCGCAGGGACTTCAAGTTCAATACTTTCCCCTGAGTCTATACGCCCCCTAAAATCCATTCCTTGTCCCATACGCCTCATCTCTGTCACACTCAAGTTAAAACCTCTGAGATTCATCTCTGATTTTTCCTTTTCCCTCTCTTCCCCAACATTCAGGCCGTAAATGAACACCCTCCTAAAGATTTCTCCTATCTCTCCTCCCTGTAACCTCACCACCTAAATCCAGGCCTCATCAGCTGTCTCCTGGACTTCAGCAGTCACCCCTGACTGCTCTCCAAACCCCAAGTTTCTCCCCGTACGCCCCTGTTCAGCCTTTAAGTCATCATCTGCCCACACAGCTGCCAGAGGGATCCTTCCAAAACCCAGGTCTAGGTGTCAATCCTCTTAAAAATCTCCTTTGGGGGGTGCCTAGCTGACTCAGTCATAAGAACGTGTGACTCTTGATCTCGGGGTCCTGTTTGGTGTCGAGATGACTTAAATAAGACAAAAAATAAATAAATAAAAATAAAGGGGCACCTGGGTGGCTCAGTCAATTAAGCGTCTGACTTGGGCTCAGGTCACGATCTCACAGTTTGTGGGTTCGAGCCCCGCGTCAGGCTCTGTGCTGACCGCTCAGAGCCTGGAGCCTGCTTCGGATTCTGTGTCTCCCTCTCTCTCCGCCCCTCCCCTGCTTGCACTCTCTCTCTCTCTCTCTCTCAAAAATAAAAAACATAAAAAAATTAAAAACAAACACACAAATAAGTGAATAAACATTTTAATAATAATAAAAATAAAAATCTCCTTTGGTTTCCTATCACCTGCAGGACCAAGTTCAAACCCCTTAGCCTAACACACAAGGCCTCTCCAAAGCTGCCCCTTCTTATTGGTCCTGCCCCCTCTTCTGCAGCACCCCTGCAGCCTCCACTCCATCTCCACTGACCCCCTCAGAGTGTTCTAGACAACCTGTGTCCTGGCACTCATCAGCGCCCTCCTTCCCACAGGCCTCTGCTTCAGGGCCCCTTTCACCCTGGTCCTCTGCTCCAGAATCAGCCCAAATGTCTCCTCCTCCAGAAAGCTCTCCCTCCGCTCCCCAAAGAACGTCAGTTCTTTTTTTCTTGTGTTCCTAGACCATCATGCAAATACCTCGAGAATATATCCTATTATTTCCCAAGTATTTATTTGCATTTTCTCCCTATCACCTTCAAGGAAAAACCTGTATCTCACTGTTTGTTTTTGTTTTTTTTTTAATCTCTAATGCCTCGCGGTGTGGCACACAAACAGTGGCTACTCGAATGTTCGTGGAGTGAAAGGCCAAGAGAAGCTGGAAGGCACGCAAGAGTCTGGGAAGAAAGAGGAGGACAGCCAAATTAACCACTTCAGCTGAGGAGCTCCTGGAACTACACAGGCGAAGGCCCCGCCCCAGATGTGGATCTCTGGAGGCGGGGCTCAGGAAGCGGCCTTTTCTCCATCCCTTCCTCGGGTGATTTACATGGACTCAAAGGTCTGAAACCACTGACCAAAGGGACTCCGGTTTTAATACCGGTGGAGTTCCGTTATTTAAGAATCTGACCCCGGATCGAGAACTTCAGTGGAGCTAATTTCTAACATAATCTAATTACAGCATCAATTATGATCATGGCGATGATAATTACAGAAGAAAGGCCTAAAGCAAGTGTGGCAACGGAGAAGCAAGGGGAAAATCCGCCGGCTTCCTGGGGCTCCAGCTCGGTGCTGGAGGGAAAGCAGTGCTCTAAAGTCGGCGGGTACGGGGCTTGGCCTGAGCTCTGATTAACAAGTGGTTTTATCTGGAACAAGCACCCTCCCTCTCTGTAGACCTCACCTCCCCATCTGAAAAATGAGGGGGGTGCAGCCAAGGCTCCCTTTCAGCTCTAATGTTCTGTGAGCGGCTATCTTGAGGCAGAAAAAACCCATCATGTGTGGGTAACAGTTCAGAATGCCGTGCTTCTAGACTTGCAACATTATCGGGAGATTTCTATCCTGGCAAAGAACGGCTATAGCAGGAGCGGGCCAAAATCGCACCAGCGAGGCCACTCTGTTATAATGAGATTATGCCAGAGCCATTTTGGTTTATGAAATTAATATAACGGTACTAATATATTACTGGGAGCAGCAGAGGCTCCCTCTCCTTAAAGAATGCCAAATGCGCCGTGGGCATCTTCTCCTTCCCCTTGACCACACAGCCCCATAAAGGAAGCAGGAAGGGAGAGGGGCTGTCTTCCTGGCAACACAGGGTCCTGGGATGAGGGACGGCCAGGAACTGGTGGCTGAGACAGGGTCTCCTGGTGTGATGTCTCTTAGCCCAAGTGTTCTGTAGGAAAATCTGGTGGGGGCGGGGGGGGCAAGAGAAAGAACGTACCCCTGGCCCTTTCAGGGGACGGGGTTGAAAGGAATGACGGGCCCACTGGACACTGGGTCCAATCATCCTGCTTCGGGCACCCGCTGCCCCCCCCCCACTCTGTCCCCCGTGAATGGGGACCAGCCAGAAAGGCCCGCACCTGCCCTGCCGCGCCCTGCCTTTCCAGAGGAGGACATGCCCAGCCTTAGCTGGACCTTGACCCATTGAGGAAAAGGCGGGAGACACATTCAAACAGGCGGTGATAAACTTATTAGTCATGCCTGCCTTTCCAGCCATCGCTTCCCCCTACCGCTCAGCCTGCCCCCCGCCCTGCCACCTTCCAAGTTGGACAACTCGAAAGAAAACATAAAATGGCAAAACGAGAGAGACCAACGTACTTGATGAAGAAGATTCTCCCACCGCGGTCAACTCCGTAGGTCCACCGGCCGGGCAAGTCCAGCCAGTCAATCTCATCGGCCATCTCGGCCCCCTCTCACTCTGGGCACCCCCCCGGGGCGCGGAGCTGACGGGGGGGGGGGGGGGGGGGGGAGTTGGGGGGGGGGGGGGAGTTGGGGGGGGGAGGGCTTCCTGCCCAGCAGCCCCCACTGTCCGCCCTCCCGCAGGCGGGGAGGGGGGACGGAGGTGGGGGGGGGGAAGGGTCCTTGCGGGGCGCCGGCCTCTCACTGAAGGCGGCGGCCGCCAGCCGGGCAGCAGGGAGCAGGCGAGACTTAACCCCGGCGGGGCCGGGCCCCCACTCCAGCCGCCGCCTCCCCGCCCGGAGCCCGCTTCGGACGCCTCCTCAACTTAACGCCGGGCAATCCGCGCCGCGGGGGGTTCGGACGCTCCCTCGCCGGACTGCTGGCCGCCGCGCCGAGCGCTGTCCCCTCCCCGCCCGCAGCCGCCCGAGGAGCAGGTCGCCGTGCGCGAGCGAGGGGTGTCGCCTCTTCGCTCCCAGCTGCGAACCTGCACTTGAACCGCCGGCCGGCCGAGGGGAGGCGGGGCCGCGCCGCCGCCGCCGCCGCCGCCGCCGCCGCCGAAGGTAATTCACAGCCGGGAGGACTAACAGCGGCAGCTCGGCGGGTCCCCAGACCCCGGCGCGGGGCGCGGGGCACCAGTTTGGCCGAAAGGGCTTTGAATGACGAACCTAGGGGACACGTCCGGCCCCTGACCAGAAAAGGGCGGGTGGTCAAACCTGGTTCTGCTTGGAGGGAGGTTAGTAGAGGAACAAAGGTCAAATGCAGGGAAGGGTGGCACGCACGGGTGTGGGCAGCAAGGGGCCCTGGATGTCAGCCTCATTAGTCAAGCTAGCTCTTACTTTTGTTTCTGAGCACTTCCTCCAAGAAGCCTGCCATGACTAAGGAGAATCGGAGGGAGACCTTAGGAACACACCCAGAGAACAGCAGCTTTTGTGTCCCTTCCCCCTAACTTGCACCAGAAAAGGAAAAGGGAAAGGGAAGGGAAAAAAGAAAAAAAGAAAAGAAAAGAAAAGAAAAAAGACTGGAATGTGTTCTGTGCACAGAATGCAGGTTGCAAACATTCAAAAGTGGCATATCAGAAATAGTATTGCTGGAACCCACAGTTGGGCTCTGTATCGAAGTCCGGGTGTAGTGAGCTTTTCCCAACTTCCTCCGGACCAGCCCCTGGGGCTCCTATTAGGTGCACGCCTTTCCAATCCATGTGTTAGACCCAAGGGAGTCATTAGACAATGAGAAAGACACCTGCCTTTAGAGGAAGCAACGTGTTGCACGGCAGCTGGCAAGTCCTCCTCCGGGAAGCCATGCTTGACTTCACCCCAGATTGATTTGTCTGTCCATCCTGCCTGTCATGAGGCCTTGTTAATAACCCTGGTGGAACTTATCACACTGTAACGCAATCCTTGATTTACTCATCTGCATGAGGCAGGGGCTCATCTTATGCATTTCTGTAGTCCAAGCACCGACCTGGGGCACCTAATTAATGTTTGATGATGACTGATACTGTCATAGCTGCGAACATCCCTTAACTCTAACCACAGTCCTGTACTTTGGGACCTTATTTAGGGGTCGGCTGGATATAGCCATGAGCCTCGTTGAGGTGTGCGTAGAGCGTGTTTTCTGGAAAAAGAAACAGACAGTGAGCCTTCCCAGGTATCCCAGTGCTCAACCTGGAGGACGTAACATGTATGCATCTGATAGTGAAGGTAGAAGATGCCTCAGAGAACATCTGGTCCAATCCTCTTGTTTTAAATATGGGAAACTGAGGAACTAAGAGAAGGGGCTGATTAAGGTCACTGAGCGAGTGGTGGCAGACAAGGATGTGCCCACCAACGTCCGGGCCAGAACTCTTGCCATTACATCATGTTGCCTCCAACTCTGGGAATTCACTCTGCCAACGTTTCCAAGTTGGCCCCTGGATGCCAGGTCAAAGCTGAGCCCGTTCTGCGGACGCAGAGGAGTAGTTGAACCCCACACCCAACTTTGTCCTCCCTTCTCAGATCCTATGGGTTTCTAACCGAAAAAAGCTGCATTGGAGAGCAAAACAGAGCTACACCTGAGAAGCACAGGTGAGGCCCTCCCTGTGCCACTAACTTCCTGAACGGGGGAGGCTGGGAGGGTCAGGGATCAGACTCCCCTCCAACTTCAGTCGCCTGTCCACAGTCCCCAGTCTTGGGAAACACCTGTAAGGGACTCATCCTGCTGATAAAGCACAGAGCCACCTACCCAGCCCCTGTGATATGGAAGGATCTGAACCCCCAGAATTATTGCCAAGATGCCCCCAGGGAAAATACCAGCAGCCAGCGCACTCCCAGTCTAACCTGAGCAACCAGTAAGGGCAGCTGCTTGGGCCGAATGTGGGTGGAAATAGGGGTTGAAGTGACATATATTTGAAAACACGTATTCTGCCGCTGTCTTCTTTGAGGTGTAGGGGTTCCTGTTGATTTCTTCACGCGATCTTTGCATTATTTGTCTCCAATCCACCCTGGGGTTCCTTAGAATGTTTACCTAGACATGCAAAGGGTGTTGGTTGAGATTTGGAAATTTTTTTTTTACTCATGTGAAAAAAGCAGTTTTGAAAACACTTTTCCAATCGTGGGGCATCCTCACCAGTGACTTTTCACATTGTAGATCTTGTTTATCAGGTGTGATCAGTATCAATACTGCTCAGGAAGACATTTTATCAAAAGGAGTTCAAAACGAGGCAGAAAAGGAGTAGTAAACTCAAATAAACACGGCCCTTGCTTCAACAGTTACCTGGAAGAGAGCAGGGGGGTTGATACGTTGAAATGAAAACCTTATGTGCTTTGTGGACCAGTTAAAAAGGTAGTTGTTCTCCCCTGAAGCAAATTTTATTTTACTTTTTTAAAAGGCAACAAAGCATATGGGTAAAAAGTACCTGTAATGTTTAGAAATGATTCTGATCCTCTCATATATTTTGAGGCCTCAGATTCATCACTTATATATAATCATGCTTTTCATTTGGTGCCAGGGGTGGGTTGAAAAACAGCCCCCACAGCTGTCCATGTTAAATCCCTGGAATCTACGAATGTGACCTTATTTGGAAAAAAGGTCTTTGCAGATGTAATTAAGTTAAGGATCTGGAGATGAAGAGATGATCCTGATTACTCGGGTGGGTCCTAAATTCGATGACAAGCATCCTCCATAAGAGACACGCAGGGGGAACTTTGAAGCAGACCAAAGGGGAGGAGGCAAGGTGACCACAGAGGCACAGATTGAGGTGATGTGGCCACAAGTCAAAAATATGGACAGCCACCAGAAGCTGGAAGAGGCAAAGAAGGAATTCTCTCCGCCCCCGCCCCCCCCCCCCCCCCCCCCCGAGCCTCCAGGCGGAGTGTGGCCCAGCCAACCTCTTGATGTTGGACTTCGGGCCTCCAGCACTGTGACAGAATGCATTTGGGTCGTTTTAAGCTGCCCAGGTTGTGGTGACTTCTTACAGCGGACCTCAGAAATTAATGCAGTGCTTGTAAAAAAAATCTTACTGAGGCCTCAAGGAAATGTCTATTATCTTGACTTGTCCAATATCTAATCTCCTTTCTTCTGTTAATAGCCCCTGAATTTCCTTTCTGACATTGTCCCTTCTGCCACTCTCAGCCCATGGGGGTTGGATGGGCTGGCCTCGCCCCACGCCAGCCCTACTGGGGGGCAGGGACTGTGGCACGGATGTGGTGAATCTGACTCTCTGTTCCCCTGGCTATAGTGATTGGTTCAGGAAAGGACACATGACTCAGACCAAATCAATGAGATTTACTTTTTTTTTTTTTAAAGTTTATTTATTTATTTTGAGGGGGGAGTGCAGGAGGGGCAGAGAGAGAGAGAGAGAGAGGAAGAGAGAGAGAATCCCAAGCAAGCTCCACACTGTCAGCGCAGAGCCCGATGTGGGCACTTGAAATTACGAACCGTGAGATCATGACCTGAGCCGAAACCAAGAGTCGGGATGCTTAACCGGCTGAGCCTCCCAAGTGCCCCAGTGAAATCTACTTTTTTTAAAGGACCCAGAATTCTCTTTTTCTCTTGGATTTGAAGCTGGCAATTGTCGTTGGGAGCTCCTGGGATCTTCGGGTGGGAGAGGCCGCTGAAAGGGAAACCAATACAGGAAAAAGTGGAACCAGAGATAAGGGGAACCCGGGTCCTCCTCATATCCCATGAGCCCTCGGACCCAGCTCACCAGAGGACGCACTACCTCTGGGATTTCAACCTGTAGGTGCCCTTATTTGCTTCAGCCAGTTTGAATTGGGCTTCTGCCCCTAACAACCAAAAAGTCCTGACCAATACAAAGGTCACAGTGTCTCGTGTTTCTTTTCCTTTGGTGTAAACAGTGTGGTTTTTTGGGGGGAAAGCCAATGAGATAACCACCTGCATTTTTTGTGATGCCCAGAACGAGAACGCTTCTCTTTCGAGAAAACCACAATTTTAGATCAAGAGAAGATCTGAGCGATCATCTCATCCGAAGCCTGCATTTTCCTCTTGGAGGACACAGGGAAACTCAGGAAGAACCCAGAATTGTGGCAATTCCACAGCAGAATTCCACAACTCGGGTCTCCTGGAAACCCAGTCTGCAGCAGAAAGCTAGATTTCAAGACATTTACTTTATCGTGTAAACGTATTTGGCCAAGAGACTTACATAGTCACAAGAAGATTATAACAGATTCCTCTGCTCTATAAAGAATAACGATGATGGTAGCCTTTATTGAATGCTGGTATTTAATAGTTATGTTCGCCTCTAAATGAGGCGGAGAGCCAGTGGAGGGTTCCCTGTAGGGGTGCCATGATCTTCACGGTTCAATGTTTGGGGTTTTTTAATTTGTTTTTTATTTTGTTCTATTTCAGAGAGAGAGAGAGCATGCGAACCGGGGAGAGGGGCGGAGGGAGAGAGAGAAAGAATCCTAAGCAGGCTCCACGCTCAGCGCGGAGCCCAACGCAGGGCTCGATCCCATGACCCTAGAATCACGACCTGAGCCAAAATCAAGAGTCAGACGCTTGGCTGACTGAGCCACCCAGGTGCCCCCTTCCTGGCTTAACATTTTCTCGAGGATCATTCTGGCTGCTGTTTGGACAGGGTAGAGGCAGAGTCCAGCTAGGAGACTACTGCAAGATACAGGGATGGCTTGGTTCACGGCGCTGGGGGTAGAAACGGTGAGAAATGGTGACTTTTTCTGGGTATCTGTTGAAGGAAGAGCTGACAGATTTTCTGGTAGATTAGACTCTAACTGGGCTGTGAGGGGAAGGGAGGAGTCAGGATGACTCCGAGGTATTTGGGCTGAGCAGCTGGAGGACTGGGTTGCCATAGACTGAGACGAGCAGGCTGCAGGAGAGACAGGTGTGGCAGGGGAGAGTGGGGAGACGCAGGTTCGGTTCCAAGCACGTTACGCTGGAGATGCCTAGGAGGTACCCAAGTAGAGATGCCAAGGAGGTGACTGGCCGTACAAGGCGAGAGTCTGTCTCAGGAGTAGAGATACACATGTGGTGTCGCCCGGTGATTGGATGGTGGGAAAGCCACAAGGCTGGTTGAGGTCACAAAGGAAGTGAGTGTGGGGAGGGAGGAGGCGGGAGATCAGGGGCTGAGAACCGGGCACTCCGACTCTGAAAGGTCAAGTTAGTGAGAAGGAATCCACAAAGGCAACTGGAAAACACGAGGCTAGTGAGGTAGGAGGACAAGAGGGAGCGGTGTCCTGAAGGGAAAAGCCTTGAGCGCAGTCACGTCCCTCGTAAGGAGAAGGAATGTGCGGATGCTGCTAGTGTTCTAGAAGGGCTGAGGTTCGGGTGGGTTCTGTCTGAGCAGGAAGCGACTTGCACTCCTGCGCCAAAGGGTGGGGAGACAGCTCGGGTTATTTTTAAGTTGGTCTGACAACGGGCCTGGGGAAGATGATCGTTTGGCTAATGAGCCCTTGCCCGCCGGTGAGAAGTTCGCCTGAAATGTGCCCCCCTCAGCTCCCATCTCCAAGGCGCCGCTCTGGCTTCTCCTGGGAAGGACGCCAGCCCAAGATGGCTGGCTGATGTCTCCTGCCAGGGCCGCGTCGTGGCGAGGAGCACTGGCACTGGCAGCTCCCCAGAGAGGGGAGGGGAGGAACGAAAGCGTCAGGCCTCCACTCTGGGCAAGGAGATGTGGGCTGGGTGGAGCCGGGAGGACCGGCCCCAGAGTCAACCTGCTGAGGTTTCCTCTCCGGGTCCCTTCTTGAATCCACGGTTCAGGCAATGCTCTTGCCGCGCCCCCTTTAAATGTCTGACCAGGGGTTTTTCTAGAAAATGGCAGCTGGTGCTGACTTGGGCATTTCCTGGAACTAACACAGCACTTTGGCTCAGTTTAGCTCAATAAATGCATAAGGCACCATTATGCGCCTATCTCTATGTGAAAATGGCTCCAGCCTTCAGCCAACCGGTTTCTTCCCCTCTGGGCTCTGCCACCCCCCCACTGTGCTGGTCTACACTCATCAGAGACTTTGGCTCCTGGCTTAGCACCTTCCTCGCCATGCCTTGGCTCCCTCTCATTCGGGGTGATTTCAGTACTAAAGTGAGTGAACTGACCAACGTCCTAACCCCACAATACCTTACTATTCTCACCTCCGGGAACACTCACCTCCACGCCGTTAAATGATTCATACCCAAGACCATGCCTTAACCTTTCCGACTGCCCAGATTCACTCCAACTTGGAAAACATGAACTCCAACATCCCGCTTTCTGATCACAGTTTGGGTCCTCCTAACACCCTCGTTCCTCTTTTCTCCCTTCCCCCCTGTTCCTGGCTTTCCTACAGGACCTCTGGGCTTCTCAGATTTCCTCCAAATCTATCAGCGAGAGCCTCACGTCACTTCCTGCGCCATTCAGCCCAAACTCACGGCCTCTCACAACATCCCCCACTAGCCAACACCCTTGTCCGTTTGTCCTCGGCCGTATACACACTGCAAAACTACCCTCCGGATCAATCTGTGCGCCTTTTCTGCTCCCGTGCCCAGAAAAGCTACAATATCCCCCCTCTCCCTCCTCCCACTTCAGGTTGCTTAAAGGAGTGATGTCTGCGCTCAGAGTGCCTGACTCTTTGCCTCCCAGTTACACCCAGTCTGGTGTCTGTCCCCACAGCTCTTTGAAAACGGCTGGAACTATTCTGGCAAAGGTAAGCACTTACTTCCAGGTCGCTAAGTCCAACAGGTGCTTCTTGGCCCTGCCTCCTCCCTGCCCTGGGTACCCCTGTCTGCTTCTCTACTCTGTGCCCCAGCCATCCCGAACCCCCTACAATGGCCTGTACCTTTGTGCCCTAGCCTCCTCGGCCTGGAGAAGCCTTCTCTGCCTTTTCAGTCTCCTTCAAGGTGCAGTCCAGGGAGGAACCGTCTACACCTGCCTGACGTCCTGTGCTTATCACTATTTTAGCACTCATCCCTGTACAGGAATGGACTTTCCTGTCACCCCGCAAGACTGGAACTCCTTGGGAGCAGCGACTGCCTTTTGGGGGCGTGTATTTATTTATTTTGAAAGAGACAGACAGGGAGAGTGCATGCACTGTATGTTTGCAGAGAGAGGGAGAGAGAAAATCTCAAGCAGGCTCCGCGCTGTCAGCACAGAGCCCAACTCAGGGCTCAGTCCCGCAAACCGTGAGATCATGATCTGAGCCGAAATCAAGAGTTGGATGCTTAGCCCACTGAGCCACCCAGGTGCCCCCCCCCCCTTTTTTTTAAGTTTTTATTTATTTTTTTTTTAATTTTTTTTTCAACGTTTATTTATTTTTGGGACAGAGAGAGACAGAGCATGAGCAGGGGAGGGGCAGAGAGAGAAGGAGACACAGAATCGGAAACAGGCTCCAGGCTCTGAGCCATCAGCCCAGAGCCTGACGCGGGGCTCAAACTCACAGACTGCGAGATCGTGACCTGGCTGAAGTCGGATGCTTAACCGACTGCGCCACCCAGGCGCCCCTTAAGTTTTTATTTTAATCAGCCTGTGTTCATCAAGACAAGTGCACTCCTTAATCCCTATCACCTGTCTCACTTATCCCCCCCCCTCCATCTCCCCTCTGGTAACCATCAGTTTGTTCTCTATAGCTCTCTATAGTCTGTTTCTTGGTTTATCTCTCTTTTATTTTCAGGGACAGTATTTTAAATCTGCTTTTTTGTCTTCATTTTTCCCAGTAGCCTTTGGCCACTCCCACCTTCAGGAAGCCCTTTTTTTTCTCTAGGCCTGCACGACACCCCATTCTCCTGGGTTACCTCCCACTTCAATGGCTATTCCTTCTTAATATCTTGGGTAACTGCTTCTCCTCTGCTTAACATCAGAATGTTGAGAGAATCCAAACTTCACCCTCGACCTGGATCTCCCCCTGGGCCATCTCCCCCATTGTGTTAAATTCCATCTACGGGCTGCTGGCTTCCAGATTTTTATCTGAATCTGACCTCTCCCTTGGGCTTCAGATGCATATATCCCATTGCCTAATCACTCACAGGGATGTTTAATAAATATCTCAAACTTAATGTGGTCAAAACAGGACTCTTGATCTCCGGCTCCAGATCTGTTCTCCCCAAGTACTCTTTATCTCAATATGTGGCACACTCAGTAATCACCGCATTGCTTGCCCCAAAAGCCTAGGACTAGGGTGACCACTTGTCCTGGTTTGCCCGGGGCTGGTCCTCGTTTTAGCTCTGAAAACCCTGTCCCAGGAAACTCCTCAGTCTCAAGCGAGCCGGGATGTTTGGTCATCTCACTTGGGAATCACCCAAGATATCCTTCTTTTCTTCGCATTCCTCATCCAATCAACTGGATCTCCATCCAGATATACCCTCTTTCCACCTCCACTGCCACCTCGTCCAAGCCTCCATCATGTCCCACACAGACCGTCCCAATAGCCTCTCCATCTGGTGTCCCTCCTCCCTTGCTTGGCCCGCTGCGTTTTTCACACAAGAGCCAGAGGATCTTTACAAAGAGAAAAACACACCACTAAGGGCTTGAATACCTACTAGTTCAAGCACTCCAACTACACTTAGAACAAATCCAAATTTCCTTCCTGTAGGCTCTGCATGATCTGGCCCTCGGCTCTCATCCATTGGCATTTCCTAGTTCACTCCCTTCTTCCATCCCTCCCTTCCCCCCATCACCTTATGACTCACTCCTTCCTACCATTCAGGTATGAGGCCAAAGTTACCCTCATGACTGTATCCAGAGTCATTCCCCAAGTTTCTCCCTATCGGATCTCTCTCTCTTCCATTATCTTCAAGGCATAGCTCACCACCTGACGTTACCTTGTTCATTTTTTTGTTTGTGTATCAACTCCCCCATCTAAGATGTAAGCTTGAGAGCAGAGCCCTTGCCAGCGTTGTTCACATCCCTGTTCTCAGCACTTGGCTCGGCACACAGCAAGTGCTCAGTAAATCTTTCCTAAATAAATGAATATTCAGCTGAGTACAGGGTCTCTCACTGTGGTCATAAAAGATATTGAATGAACAAATTAATGCGAGTCAAGCAAGCTCTAGGCTGAGCTCTGGGCCCACCTTCATAACTAAGCTATGGTGCTTTAGGAGTTTATGACTTACTAAGAGAAAGATATGTAAATCAAATTTTAAACTAAATAGTCATAACAATTATGAATATGCTGGGGAGTAAGAAATGTCATAACTGGGTGCCTGGGTGCCTCAGTTGGTTAAGCGTCCAACTTCGGTTCAGGTCATGATCTTGCAGTTCGTGCGTTCGAGCCCCGTGTCGGGCTCTGTGCTGGCAGCTCGGAGCCTGGAACCTGCTTCCGATTCTGTGTCTCCCCTTCTCTCTCTGCCTCTTCCCTGCTCACACTCTGTCTCTCTTTCTCTCAAAAGTAAACATTTAAAAAAAATGTCATAACCTTTTCCTTTTTTTTAAGTTTATTTATTTACTTTTGGGGGAGGGGCAGAGAGAGAGGGAGCGATAGAATCCCAAGCAGGCTCCACACTGTCAGCACAGAGCCCGATGTGGGGGCTTGAACTCACGAACCAGTGAGATCATGACCTGAGCCGAAACCAAGAGTCGGACGCTCAACTGACTGAGCCACCCAGGTGCGCCCCCCCTTTTATTTATTTATTTATTTTTTAAATTTTTTTTCAACGTTTATTTTTATTTTTGGGACAGAGAGAGACAGAGCATGAACGGAGGAGGGGCAGAGAGAGAGGGGGACACAGAATCGGAAACTGGCTCCAGGCTCTGAGCCATCAGCCCAGAGCCTGACGCGGGGCTCGAACTCACGGACCGCGAGATCGTGACCTGGCTGGTCGGACGCTTAACCGACTGCGCCACCCAGGCGCCCCTCCCCCTTTTATTTTTAACTAAGCTTTATGCTTCACGTGGGGCTTGAACACAATCCATCTACCAATGACCCATGAAGTAATCCAAAAGAACCAGTTTGGCCATGTCACCGCCTTTATATAGCACGAAACAGACCAAATCTCTTCGCATGGCCTTCAAAACACTCTATCATTTAGAGTAACAACTTTATTCTCCGCTACATTTTCCATCCCATAGAACTCATACCCAGCTTGCCTGACCTATTAGCCGTTCCCCAACATGTTTCTATATTCTTTCATTTTCACATTTTCTCTAAAGCTGTTTTTCCTACTTGAAATATCCTTTGCCTCCTTACCCATTAACTGCGCCCTTTCCCCAACATTTACCCAATTAAGAGTACTTATTTTTTCCAAGTCTAGCTCTATTTCCATCTCGTCTATGAAGACTGCCTAAGAGGAATGAGGCAGGGACTCGAGCAGCAGACTGGGTTTACCTGCCCATTTTTTGCCATTCTTCCTAGTTGTGTCATCTTGGGTAGGTCATGATGCTTTGGGTCCTTCATCTGTAAATTGGGAGAGAGATAAAATACATTATGTAATTTACAGCAGAAAGAAGGAAATGGATTACAAATCAGAAATTACTGGCCCAGAGGGGCACCTGGGTGGCTCAGTCCGTTGAGCAACCAACTCCTGATTTCAGCTCAGGTCATGATCCCAGTGTCATGGGATTGAGCCCCATGTCGGGCTTTGTGCTGACAACACAGAGCCTGCTTGGATTCTCTGTCTTCCTCTCTCTCTCTGCCCTTACCCTGCTCGTGCTCTCTCTTAAAAATAAATAAACATTTAAAAAAGTTTTAAAGTAACAATGGAAGGTATAGGTCTTTAAAATATATTGGGGCGCCTGGGTGGCGCAGTCGGTTAAGTGTCCGACTTCAGCCAGGTCACGATCTCGCGGTCCGTGAGTTCGAGCCCCGCGTCGGGCTCTGGGCTGATGGCTCAGAGCCTGGAGCCTGCTTCCCATTCTGTGTCTCCCTATCTCTCTGACCCTTCCCATTCATGCTCTGTCTCTCTCTGTCCCAAAAATAAATAAAAACGTGGAAAAATAAAATAAAATAAAATATATATATGTGACTTCGCATTAGGGAAAGATTTTTGAGAAATGGCACAAAAAGCATGGACCATGGAAGAAAAAATGGATAAATTGGACTTCTACAAAATTTTAAAATTTGCTCTTAAATGACATGATTAACAAAATGAGGGGTGCCTGGGTGGCTCAGTCAATTAAGCATCCGACTTCAGCTCAGGCCATCATTTCACAGTCCATGAGTTCAAGCCCCATGTCAGGCTCTGTGCTGACAGCTCAGAGCCTGGAGCCTGTTTTAGATTCTGTGTCTCCCTCTCTCTCTGCCCCTCCCCCACTTGCACTCTGTCTCTGTCTCTCTCTCTCTCTGTCAAAAATAAATAAACGTGAAAAAAAAATGAAAAGGCCAGCCATAGACTGGGAGAAAATATTGGTAAAATATATACACGGTAAGGGATTTATATCTAAGTCCCAAATACACACACACACACACACACACACACACACACACACAATCTTGGTTAAAAACAGACCAAAGATCTGAACACATACTTCACCAAGGAAGATATTTGCTGTTTCAAATCGACTTATGAAAAGATGTGCCATAACATTAAACGTCAAGAACATGCAAATTTATACCAGAATAAGATACCGCTGCAAATCCACTAGAAGAGCTAAACTTAAAAAGACTTACAATATCAAGCAGGGGTAAGGACATGGAAACATTGGATCTCTCATACGTTGCTGCCAAGTGGTACAGCCGCTTTGGAAAACTGAAAGTTGTTTCCTTATAAAATTAAACATATACTTACCATGTGATCCGGCAGTCTCACTCCTAAACTTATCCAAAAGGAATGGAAATGTATGGCCACAGAAACACTTGTATACACATGTTCACAGCAGCTTTATTCATTTATGCAGCATTTATGCAGCTATTTATTCAATAGCCACAAATTGTAGACAAACCACCTGTCCCTCTACTAGTGACTGAATAAATAAATTGTGGTGTAATCGTACAAGTAATACTACTCAGCAACTGAAAGGGTGGACAACTGATATACCCAAGAGCATAGATGAATTTCAAAAGTATTACACTCAATTAAACAAGTCAGACACAAAGGGTACATACTATATGTAAGATACAATTTTTGTGAAACTCTAGAAAAGGTAAAATAGTGATAAAAAGCAGGTCATTGGGGACGCCGGGGTGGCTCAGTTGGTTGGGCATCCAATGCTTGATTTCAGCTCAGGTCGTGATCTCGTGGTTCATGGGTTCGAGCCCCGCGCCGGGCTCTGCACTGAAAGCGTGGAGCCTGCTTGGGATTCTCTCTCTTCCCCCCTCTCTGCCATTCCCACGTGCTCTCTCTCTCAAAATAAATAAACAAAGCAAGAAAAAAAGAAAACAAGGCAGATCACTGGCTGCCAAAAGCTGGAGGTTGTTTGAATACGAAATAGTATGCGGGAGGGGCACCTGGCTGGCCCAATCAGCCCAGCCTGCAACTCCTGATCTCAGAGTCTTGAGTTCAAGCCCCACGTTGTGCGTGGACCTCACTTTAAAAAAAAAAAAGAGAGCATGGGGGAGCTTTTTGGGGTAGTGGAAATGCTCTTTATCTACCTAACGAGGAAGTGCCTTTCATAACACCAAACCTCATGCTCTCACTTGAAAGAATCACCTGATTTAAAACTGTAGGTGTAAATTCACCACTAGTAATACTAGCTTCTCAAGAACACCGCAATTACTATAAATAAGCATAATGTGTACGCGGAAGACAGACTTTCTACACATTTAATTGCTTTTCTGAAACACACGAGTCAATAAACTCCTGAACTGTGCGTGTTGGTGGGGGAGCCGGTCCACTGGGAGGAGGCGGCCATGGAAATTATCACTTGAGTTGACGAAAAGTACGTTGTGCCCCTAAGACATCCGGGTTACTATGCTGCACCCCTGGAGGTAGACCGGGGCCAGCCCGTGGAGCCAATACCAACTTACCAAAGAGCAGTCCTGGATGTCCACCTGGCCTTGGCTACTAGCGTTAGGAGGGAATCGGGCAACAGCAGCCCGAAACCCCAGCCCAGCGGTTCTTGAGGATCCTTTCCACCTTCCGAGCTGGTCTCGTGTCCAGCTCTGTGATCAGACACAGTGATTCTCCACACCTCGAGCAATGTGCCACCCTCTCTCCTGTCACTGAGGATGACTGCCCTGGTTCACCAGCATGCAGTAGAAAGCAGAACGCTAAGCAAACAGTTGAGTGAGATGAAGCCCTGGACTGGAAAAACCCTAACCCCGAAAGTCGAGCCAAGATCCGACATCATCGGCCTCTCAGATTCCACCTCCAGTCTCCTAAATTAGCCTCGCTCTGTGGAGCTCAGGAAGAATCGATTCACTTGTTCGCGTTCAAATACAAACCTTGGTACTCCCACAGGGAACCGCCTCCACTTCCGGGCACTCACCACCAAAAGGTGGAGTCACAGTGGGCAGGCCTGGAACGGGCAGGGCAGTTCTCCCGCCCGGTTACCCACCGCGGGAATGGCCTCCAAGGGAGCAGCAGCACATTGGTAACAGCAGGGATCCACCAGGCGCTCTGAGATGGTGAGGAGCGCCATCTAGTGGAATCAACGGAGCATCTCTAGAAACCCCCAGCCGCAAAGGAAGAGAACAGATACCCTGGCGCCGCAATACAGGCTGTTAATTCTGGAAAAGAAAAGGACTCGGCCGATGTGCTCACATGTGAAAGTCAGCAGTTGACATGCACCGTATTAAGGACACTCGAATGAACTGATGTGGTATCCCCAGCCAGGTTGCCGTTTGCGATTCCATTCCACAAAGTTAAGAGAGTCCGGCGGCTTCCCTGGGAGGACCTTTCAGTTCCGTGATTCGACCTCATCTATGATCGGGGCGCATTTGTTTGTAATCAGACCTGGCTGCGTCGATGAGACCTCAGCGAACGCTCTGTGAGAGGTGACTTCACCAAAGTGATTAACCTGGAGCACCTGGCTGGCTCGGCTGGAAGAGCGCGCGGCTCTTGACCTCGGGGTTGTGAGTTTGAGCCCCACGTTGGGTGTAGAGATTACTAAACACACACACACACACACACACGCAAACAAAGGAAAGAAAAGAAAAACGTGATTAACTCATTCAAGAGATTATAAATAAATAAATAAATAAATAAATAAATAAATAAATAAATAAATAAATAAATAAATAAATAAATGAAAGTGATTTACTCATTCAAATCTTTGTTCAATATCTATATGCTAGTCACAGTTCCAGGCCAGCGAGGGTGGCAAAAGACAAGAAACAAGTGAAAATGTTAACAAGATGAGGTCAGACTGAACATAGTTTTTTTAAAAAGGTGAAGTGAGGAACGGGGCACCTGGGTGGTTCCGTCAGTTAAGCGTCCGACTTCGGCTCAGGTCATGATCTCACGGTTCCTGAGTTCGAGCCCCAGGTCCGGCTCTGTGCTGACAGCTCAGAGGCTGGAGCCTGCTTGGGATTCTGTGTCTCCCTCTCTCTCTGCCCCTCTCCTGCTCAGGCTGTCTCTCTCTCTCTCAAAAATAAACAAACATTGAAAAAATAAATAAATAAAAAGATGAAGTGAGGGAAAGGCCAGGTTGTGGATAGGGCAGTGAGGAGTCTCTTGGAGGTACTTTTGAGATGAAGGACTCATCTCATGGGGAAACATTTTTAAAGACAACCATCCCAGAATATATATGCAGATGCGTTTTCAAAACTGTTTTGGGCCTGCCTCCTCTCTGGTTTTTGCCTTCTGAGCCAATGCATGAACTCCACCAAGAAAAGCATGCTGGGGCACCCGGGTTAAGCATCTGACTCTTGGTTTCGGATCAGGTCATGATCTTTCGGTATCGTGGGTTCAGGCCTTGTGGAGGGCTCTGCACTGAGAGTGCTTGGGATTCTCTCTCTCCCTCTCACTCTTTACCCCTCCCCCACTCGCACTGTCTCTCTCTCAAAATAAATAAGTTTTTTTTTTTAATTTTTTTTTCAACGTTTATTTATTTTTGGGACAGAGAGAGACAGAGCATGAATGGGGGAGGGGCAGAGAGAGAGGGAGACACAGAATCAGAAACAGGCTCCAGGCTCCGAGCCATCAGCCCAGAGCCCGATGCGGGGCTCGAACTCACGGACCGAGAGATCATGACCTGGCTGAAGTCGGATGCTTAACCGACTGCGCCACCCAGGCGCCCCTCAAAATAAATAAGTTTTTAAAAATTAAAAAAGAAAAGAAAAGCATGCTTGGGGGCACCTGGCTATCTCAGTCGGTACAGCACGAGACTCTTCATCCCAAGGTTGTAAGTTCAAGCCTCATGTTGGCGGTAGATATTACTTAAAATCCTAGGGGCACCCGGGTGGCTCAGTCAGTTGAGCGTCTGACTCTTGATCTCGGCTCAGTCATGATCTCACAGTTCGTGAGTTTGAGCCCCCCATCGGGCTCTGCAGCTGATAGCGTGGAGCCTGCTTGGAATTCTCTCTCTCTTCCTCTATCTCTGCCCCTCCCCTGCTCACGTTCCCGCTCTCTCAAAATAATAATAAACTTTTAAAAATAAAATCTTTTAAAAAAGAAACAGAAAAAAAAAACAGGTTTAACTCAAAATGGTATACTGCATGAAGCTTTACTCTCACCTCTCTTTTCGACCCTGAACATCTTTGGGATATTTATGAAAATTAACCCAGTCTTTTTTTTTTTTTCCAATTATTTATTTTTGAGAAAGATGGAAAGAGAGAGGAGGGGCACGGGCAGGGGAGGGGCAGAGAGAGAGGGAGAAAGAATACCAAGCAGGTTCCACACTGCGCTAACCCTAACCCTAACCCTAACTCACAAACTGTAAGATCATGACCTGAGCCAAAATCAGGAGTCAGACACTTAACTGACGGAGCCACCCAGGTGCCCTATCTCAGTGTATTTATGTTTTTAATGTTTATTTATTCTGAAAGAGAGAGAGTAAGCAGGGGAGGGGCAGAGAGAGAGGGAGAGAGAATCCTAAGCAGGTTCCACACTGTCAGTGCAGAGCCCAGTGGGAGGCTCGAACCCACGAACCGGATCATGACCTGAGCCGAAATCTGAGAGTCCGACAATTCACTGACTGAACCCCCCCCCAGGCACCCCCAAAATTAATCCAGTCTTAAACCACATATATGGTAACCTATTATTTTGGTGGGAAAGTATGCAGCAAGCTCTGGAGAGAGTTAAGGCCCCTGTGAGCTCCTTTCTTCCTCTTGGGTAGACGGTGTCTTTAATGAGCACACACCTCTGGCAAACTGTGCTGTTCTTTTGCTGCGGAGGTCCTCATGTTTGTCTTCTAGGGAAGGATCTGCAAGAACAATAGTGAACAGATGGAGGAAAGAGTAAAAGATGAAAAGAACAAAACTTGCTAAATCACTCCCAAGTTCGGCCCTTGTAGTTCAGGTTTCTAGACCTTATGTCCTCATCAGATCCCTGGGGTATCTTCCCGATGGGTCAAGCAACCCGCTTTCTATACACCTAGCTTCCTCTGTCTTCCCTGGCGAGATTACAGAGCCGGCCAACGGTAAAACAGGGATGCAACTCAAATTATTACATAGTAACACATACCCCTACCGACCCCCTGTATTCTCCATTCCATGCGTAAAATGGTTTCTTTAAATTCCCTGATGGCAAACTTGTCACTAAAACATATTAATTGGAAGCAATATAAGTCTTGCTTAGTGAATCCTCAAAGTGAGCGAGGTTAGAAGAGATTGAGGTATCCCATTTATTACCCCTATTGCTCTAGATATTGATATCACGCTACCTCTGTATTTTAAAGTCATAACTGACCGACACAAACAGTCTCTCTGGAGCAAATCCAGGGAGCAAAAGACTAATGTTTTCTATTGACCACAAAGCATTCAATGAAGTCCATAAGGAAAAGATCCTAATGACCAACACAGAAAGATTCCAAAAAAACTAACATTCGTGTTATAATCAGATAAATGAAGAAATATCAACACCTCCTTATACATACAAAAGAAATGAAGTCTCTCAACTCAAAGGGTACCCTGGGCAGCATACTTATTTTTTAGAATGTACTAAGAATTCTTTTATATATCTCTATATTAGATACTTTTATAACATGTGTTTTGTGAGAAAAAAAAGACAAACAAGATATTTCCACTTTTTTTTTTTTTTTTTTAAAGAGAGAGAACGGGAGAGGGACAGAGGGAGAGAGAGAATCCCAAGCAGGCTCCATGCTCACTCAGTGCAGAGCCCAACACAGGGCTTGATCCCAAGACTCTGGGATCATGACCTGAGCCAAAATCAAGAGTTGGCAGCTCAACCGACTGAGCCCCCCAGAAACCCTCCATTTATTTTTAAAGGTACACAGAAGGGGGCGCCTGGCTGGCTCAGTCGGGAGAGCATGCGACACTTGATCTCAGGTTTGTGAGTTTGGGCCCCGTGTTGGGTGTAGAGATTAAAAATAAAATCTCTGGGGGCACCTGGGTGGCTCGGTCGCTTAAGCGTCCGACTTCGGCTCAGGTCACGATCTCACGGTCCGTGAGTTCGAGCCCCGCATCAGGCTCTGGGCTGACAGCTCAGAGCCTGGAGCCTGTTTCGGATTCTGTGTCTCCCTCTCTCTAACCCTCCCCCGTTCGTGCTCTGTCTCTCTCTGTCTCAAAAATAAATAAACGTTAAAAAAAATAATAAAAATAAAATCTTTAAAAAATAAAAGATAAAAGGTACACAGAGAATCCAAAGAAGTCTTCAGATGAGACCACCAAATTCCTAAATCTGTAACCAGCAAAATTTGAGGTCAGTAATTAAATATTTGCCTTAAACTTTCTATTAAAGTAGAAAAAAAAAAACAGCACAATTTCTCCATGATATCAGGAGTCATAGCAATAAATCTGGTTTGATGTGAATATGGCTATTTCCATAAAACTTCCGGGAAGAGAGAGCCAAAAATGCTTCAAGTAATCCCACGATGGTATAAAGTATAACCTGGGGCTATCAATTCAATTTGTACTAAATACTGATTGCTTGCAACTATTTTTTCCTCCCGGTTCAGAACTGTATCTTTAATAAATTTTCTTCATCAGCTAGGAAGATCCAAATACCCAAATTAAGAATGCTATTATGCCTTAATCCATTAATAGGCTTGTCATAACCCAAATGCTGTCTTTTTTTCAGGGTAAGAAGTTTGATTTTTCTGATGCTGCCGTCACATTTATGCAACATCGTAAATGGGAGAATGTCATGATTTACAGTATCATGGTTATCATTAATAATAATGCACAAACTAAAGAAACATTAAGATTTCCCTGCTACTTAACTGGCGCAGCCACTCTGGAAAACTATATGGGAGTTCCTCAAAAAGTTAAACAACAGAACTGGGCGGGGGCATCTGGGTGGTTCAGTCGATTAAGTGTCTGAGTCTCGATTTCAGCTCAGATCATGATCTCACGACTCATGAGTCTGAGCCCCACGTCGGGCTTTGCACTGACAGTGTGGAGGCTGCTTGGGATTCTCTCTTCCTCTCTCTCTGCCCGGGCCGCCCCCCCTCTCACAAAAAATAACCTAATTTAAAAAATGAAAAAATAGAACTATCCTGGGGTGCCTGGGTAGCTCAGTAGGTTGAGCATCCGACTTCAGCTCATGATCTCACAGTTCATGAGTTCAAGCCCCATGTGAGGCTCTGTGCTGACAGCTTGGAGCCTGGAGCCTGCTTATGATTCTGTGTCTCCCTCTCTCTCTCTGCCCGTCCCCCACTTGCTCTCTCTCAAAAATAAATATTAAATAAAATAGAACTACCCCACAACCCAGCAGTTGCACTACTATGTATTTATCCAAAGGATACAAACATGATGATTTGAAGGGGCACGTGCCCTGATGTTCATAGTAGCGTTACCAACAATAGCCAAACCATGGAAAGAGCCCACGTCTATTGGCTGATGAATGGATAGAGGTGGCATATATATATATATATACACACACACACACACACACACACACAATGGGATATTACTCAGTCATCAAAAGAAATGAAACCTGGCCATTTGCAATGATGTGGATGGAGCTAGTGTGTTATGCTAAGTGAAGTCAATCAGAGAAAAACAAATACCATGATTTCACTCATATGTGGAATTTAAGAAATAAAACAGATGAACATAGGGGAAGGGAAGAAAATATAAGACAAAAACAGAGACAAACCATAAGACTCTTCACTATAGAGAACAAACTGAGGGTTGCTGGAGGGGAGATGGATGGGGGGGATGGGCTAAATGGGTGAGGGGTATTAAGGGGGACACTTGTGGGGTGCCTGGGTGGCTCAGTCGGTTGAGCATCGGGCTTTGTTTGGCTCAGGTCACGATCCCACAGTTCGTGGGTTCGAGCCCCGCGATGGGCTCTGTGCTGACAGCTCAGAGCCTGGAGCCTGCGTCGGATTCTGTGTCTGCCTCTCTCTCTGCCCCTCCCCTGCTCGCACTCTGTCTGTGTCTCAAAAATAAATAAATGTAAAAAAAAAAAAAAAAAGGACACTTGTGATGAGCACTGGGTATATGTAAGTGATGAATCACTGGGTTCTACTCCTGAAACCAATACTATACTGTGTTAACTAACTTGAATTTAAACTTAAAAAAAAAAGAAAACTTTCCCTGTACCTAAGAGAAACACTATGCTAAGCCGAGCGTGTGAGTTTGACTGCTTCCGTGAAATACCCCATTTGACTGTTTTCTTTGCAGAAGTGGATGCCTGGGCCAATTTTGGGATCAAATCCGCAGTCTCTAAGAAGGGCATTTCATACTCTAAGAACCAAATTCCCCTATTAAAACTTGGTTTGCAATCCTACTCATCCCCTTAAAATTCCTCCCCTTCAACAAGCTGAGGTGCAATTTACATGTCACATAACCTTTTTAAAGTACAGAAATTTGTCCAGCCCCTCTAAGTTTATAGTGCTTTCACACAAGTACCTGAGTTAATCCTGAAAATTCTGCTCAGTAAGTCCAAAGCTAATGTAAAATACTAGGAAACATACAGTATCAACTTGAACCAAAATATCATGTAACATCTAATAATTGCAAATATATTTATTACAATTTACAGATTAGTTAAAGTTATATACACAAATATAATTTTAGCTATAAAATCCCAACAAACTGGTTACATTTAAATCACTGCATCTGTAGAAGCCAATTTAGAGTCTCCTCGTCCCCTAAATTCACCTTCCTTAAATTATAAAAAAATAAAATCTGACAGTTTTGATTTCAAGTTAAAGATGAAGAGGCGCTGTTATCACATTTCAAACACTCAGAAAAGGAAATTTTACCTGTCTGTACAAAGCCTTTCACATGCTACATTGATACTTAAAGCACCATTGCAAGACTTTAAACGTGCACAATGTTCAGTGACAGCTTCCAGGTTTGACTTTGTTCTAACAACTGGGATTGGGATGAAATGACAAGAATTTTTTTCTCCTTCAGCCCCACTTAAAAATAGCCCCTTCTGTCCTTTTCATCACTGTCTGATCGCTTCTTTTAAAGGAGGGTGGTAAGTGGGAGAACTCTTCCCCAAGCTTTTACTCATTCGGTAGTGAGGTCGGAATCCCCAGGGAACAAGGTTCCAAAATCCAATACGTGTCAAGCTATGCCATTATTTTCACATGAGCGAGAGGTGCAAGATTTCAGGCGGAGCCTGTGAAATAACCAGTAGGCTGCAGGCTGGTTTTAAAAGAACGTCTAGACGCTTTCAATAAGCTTTGTTCAAGGCAAATGGTGCCTTCTTTCCATCTGACACAGCGGTGCTTGAAACCAGCCTGTTTCCACTGCGCTCCGGCAGGACTCTGCAAGTGCAGCCCCTACAGTGGCCTCAAGTGGAGGCGCACAGCGCCCGGGGGGTAAGGGCTCTGCAAAAATGGGACCGGCTTTGATGATGGCGTACTCGCCGTGTATTCACCTGTGAGTATGTATGTTATCACTGGAGGCAATGCTTAGAGCAGACTGGATGGAAGTAATGACCAGGTAGGTTATAAACTGAGGTAGTAACTCTGCCAGCACTTCTGATGAACAATTTGTTTCCACGCTGAAACAAGTTGAAACTGAAGAGGTCACCTGTCTACTCATGTGTTCCATCACCTGCGACAGGAGGCACGTGGGGTAAAGAGGGACCAATAGGAGGAGATCAACATTACCTCGGCCTAACAGATGTGCACCATGTAGAGCTAACCAAGCAAACCAAGGACAATCAGTCACTGCAAAAACTTCAATTCAAAAGTGAACTTTGGGCTAAAAATATGAAGACTTTCGAGTTAAGTCTATAGTACCAATCCTGGAAGTACAGGCCTTGTCTTACTTCTCTCAGTAACAGAACACAATAAACTTAGATATTGACTGAAGTCTGTATTTTATGTTGCAAACTGGAAAATTCAGAACTGCCCATTTCCAAGTTTACAGTGTCCCCCTGACAGGTTTTAAAAGTGACGGTGCTGAGACGTGAGATTAATAACACTGGTTTTCTGTTGAGAGCATACACAACAGAACCAAATTGCTCTGAGAGGTCTCCTAGCTCCTTCCTAGGACAATTCTTGGCTTTTCAATTTAAAAAATAAATGCCTATGACGCAATCATTGCTTTCCAGAGTCTTTTACAACAATTTCTACCTGTTGCAACATGCAAAGAACCATTGAATTGGGAACGACAGTAACATGTACAGAACCCTCTCCGAGACGGTCTGCACAGAAGTTAAATGTGTTAGACATTACAATTTGGCAGAAAGATGCAATTTTCCCAAACACCAGAAGAGTCCTACACATGGAAGTTTTGTGGCGGTTCCTGAAAGTGTCTTAGGTAGAACTTCACCTAGAAACAATGACCCACCACACAACTTTCAACCAGAGTCATTTTTAGTAGAGGGAAAAAAAAGTTGACACAAGATATTTAAGCTGGTAGCATACACAAGATTATTTTCTCAGCTTTTAAGTTAGAAGGGCCACATCACTGAGATAAAAATAGAGAGAGAGAACATAAAAGCCTCTTAATTTTAGAATGTCAGGGAGGAAGAGCCCAGCGTTTTCAGACAGGTAAACATAATTTAAATTAGAATGGCAAATGGGCTTTGCACCCTATAAATATTGTTTCCCAAGAAAATAAGTTTTGGAAATGCAAAATTACACCTTAAACGGTCCCCTATTTCACCTTGGCAAGCACAGAACATTCAAAAACACATCCAACTAAGTCAAAAAAGGGAGGATTAGAAACCACATCATCTCATCCTTCATTACCAGGGCTCGGCTTCAAACCTGGACATTTCTGAGTGGGATTGGTTGCAAAAAAAAAAAAAAAAAAAAAATTAGACTAGGTCACTGGGTCCAAGTTGCATATCCTCTAAAAAAAAAGGACAGCTGCCAAATTTTGTTTTTAAAAGAAACCTCTCAAATAAGAGGTAGTGTATGCTCGAGTTAGAGGCTGTCAAACCATCTTAACATTGCTCGAAAGCAGTAAGTCCCTTGAAGCATGTTTCCTGGAGTCTATTGAACATTCTTTCTCTGTGCTCAACTGTCAAGCAATATCCAATAGCATCTTCTGTTTCTTGAATTCGTTTCTGGAACCTGCACCCATCCCGTGCAAATTCTTCCCATGGTCCTTTGCGGTCCTCATCACCACTTATATAATACTCAGTAACTTCTTCAAGGAAGGTTACCTATAAAGACAAAGACTATTTTTAATCGTGCTCTGGGATCTTACAATCATTGAGGTAGTTAACCAAACCTTTATGCTACTAATTCTTTCGGAATATCAAACAACCAAGTACCTCAGAGGAATATTTGGTTTCAACTGTAACAGAAGTTTAAGAGAAAAAGAAGAAAGCAGCAGTAGTTCTGACTGATTAGATGGCATCTCAATAAATAGTGAGCAAATGGCCATTTGCACCTACATGGATGGAACTGGAGGGTATTATGCTAAGCGATATTAGTCAGAGAAAGACAAATATCATAGGACTTCAACTCATAGGAGGAATTTATGAGACAAAACAGATGAACGTAAGGGAAGGGAAGCAAAAATCATATACAAACAGCGAGGGGGACGAAACAGAAGAGACTCTTAAAAATGGAGAACAAACCCAGGGTTACTGGAGGGGTGGTTGGAGGGGGGATGGGCTAAATGGGGAAGGGGCATTATGGAATCTACTCCTGAAATCATGGTTGCACTACATGCTGACTTGGATGTAAATTTAAAAATTAATTAATTAAATTTTTTTTTTTTTAAAGCGAGCAAATGCCATCTTAATTTCCTTCACACATACACATACATTCCTGCCCCCATCTGTCATCGTGTTGTTCTACCTCCCTCCTCTTGGTTTTGGTGTTAAGAAAATGAATCCAGGGGCGCCTGGGTGGCGCAGTCGGTTAAGCGTCCGACTTCAGCCAGGTCACGATCTCGCGGTCCGGGAGTTCAAGCCCCGCATCAGGCTCTGGGCTGATGGCTCGGAGCCTGGAGCCTGTTTCCGATTCTGTGTCTCCCTCTCTCTCTGCCCCTCCCCCATTCATGCTCTGTCTCTCTCTGTCCCAAAAATAAATAAACGTTGAAAAATAAAAATTTAAAAAAAAAAAAAAAAAAGAAAATGAATCCAGATGAGGAACTGTAAGTCTCCTGATGTTTTCCTTGTTTTTTTTTTTCCAATCCTTAGGGAAGTACAGTTCTGTGACACTTTTCTTCCAAAATGACAAATGTTTCCCCCAGAACTTTTCAGAGATATTTGAAACAGTTATTCGGCAATGTCAGTCGATGCTTTTCTTACGGCACCAAAAGCTTTAACAAGACCTTCACTATTTCTATTCTTTTTCCTTTTAAATAAAATTTCACTTTTTCGGTGCTTTCCAACTTTTGCATCATGAACATGTAGTGTTACGCTTATACTATTACTTTTGTAATCAGACTATTAAAAAGGTTACTTAGTCAACAAAAGACAGCAAAATTAACATATTTTAAGGCTATGTTGCTAAGAGACTTTGTGGTTGAGATAAAAACCCTTTTCATTCCTCCTTAATATGCTATCATTACATACACATGAAATTGTAAATATTATAGTATGCATGATTTCACGTAATGAGTGACAGTCCCTTTTTAACCCCTACTTAATTTCTAACATAGAAGTTTCTTTCGGACGGAGCGAAGTACAAAAGTAAATACTTGCTCTAAAATATGTTCAATGGTTACATCAGCTAATCCCACCGTGGCCTACTCCTTTCTCCTTTCCTTCCCTTTACATCAGGCCAAGGAATGCCCTCGAGGACAATTAGCAAGCATGTAACATCTTACTAGATATTGCATTCTAGAGTTACTCACTCATGGTGTCCACTAAATAATAACAACAACAGGGATAGAGTGTTTACCATATGCCAAGCTCCCTTCAGAGCACTTCACAATTTCTACCTCATTTAATCCTCATAGGGCATGTACGATTATCACCTCCATTGTATAGAGAAGGAAAGAAAGGCAGGGAGGTTAATGGGCTTGTTTCAAATGACACAGCTTCCAGGAGGTGTAGCAAACAGACTGCAAACCGAGTGCGGCCCCACAATCTGCACCGTTAGTGCCGTGGCACAGGCGTTTCAAACTCCCATAGCTCAATGTTCCGTTTTAAGAATTAAGCACTATCAGGGGCGCCTGGGTGGCTCAGTCGGTTGGTTAAGCGTCCGACTTCAGCCCGGGTCGTGATCTCGCGGTGAGTTCGAGCCCCGCGTCGGGCTCTGTGCTGACAGCTCAGAGCCTGGAGCCTGCTTCTGATTCTGTGTCTCCCTCTCTTTCTGCCCCTCCCCTACTCATGCTCTCTCTCTCCCTGTCTCAGAAATAAATAAACGTTAAAAAAAAAAAAAAAAAATAGGCACTATCCACAATTCCCATATACCTGAAGAATGTCAAGTACTAAAAGGCTGCCCGAATAATTTTACTATGTTTTAGACATAATCCTTTATAAATGTTGCTTCCACTTCATAGTCAGTAGTCTCCCAGCTACTTGACTCATCTCATTTTTACTCAATGAGTAAGCGAAAATGAGACATGAGACTGGCCTGAGGTCCCTGAACTGTACAGCTACCATTTAAAGGCAAGGGGATGAATTAGGAGTGTTATTTACTCATCTCATTTAAATCATGCAATAACTCATACAATAGATGCAATTATTACTCCCATCAGATAAATGAGTCAATCAAGGCCATGAGAGGTCAAGTTACTTTGCAGGTCTGGCTGTCTTCCCAAATCTCTTGGCCCTAACAGCTCAGCAGGAGGGAACACAAGTCTCCAGATACCAAATGTGCATTCCGCTGCCCCACTTTGCTTTTTAATCTAGTCACGAAATAGGTCATTTTGTCAGGGGCCCATTAAAAATATAGAGAAAAGATCTTTTATGACGACATTTACAGAAGAGTGAACGAATTTTTTAACATGACTTCTTCTACTTCTACAGGCGAGACGTACGTTATCACCATTTGGAGAAATTTTCTACCCAGGAAGAGTTTCAAAAGATTAGTTCAGCTGGCTATTTGGAGCCAATAGATTACGGCCCTGTCCGCTTGAAACTCTGATGCGGCAGAGTCAGAGGGCAGCAATAATTTCCCCTTCTTTCTCTTTCCAAATAAGTGTACAGGAAACGAAAGAAACTTTCCCTCTGCAACAAAAGACACCCTGTGTGCTTAGAGGGATTCCTCTCCAAGTAATAACTTTAGGTGAATAAACAATAGAGGGAAAATACAAAGCAATTCAAAGGGCTTCCCAAAATAAGATTAACTTGACAATGTGTTAAAAGAATAAAATGTTCCATGAAGTTTTTGAGACTAGTTTAGGAAGCAACTACTCAAGTTAAGCCTAGTAAGTGACCATCATTGTTACACGTGATTATTAACCAGTAACTGGCCAATGAGAACTAATAACTAATAACTAATTGCACTCTTAGGAAAAGGCAATACTATTTCCTGGTTTTTGGGTTTTTTTACTGTCAAAGTCACGTACATGTCAAAAAGTTTTTCATACTGAAACTAGTATTTTCTTTCATGGCAAACAACCAGACAAATCTGGCCTGCTACTTGGTACCATCATCCCTCTGGGTCCTAATGGACAGTAATGAAGACACTGTTATCCCGCAAATAAAATATTAAGGTCTGCAAATGACGTACCACATTTAAAAACTCTATGGCTACAACAGGACCTGACCAACCTCCCGAAAAATTTAAATTGTGTATACACACAAGGCTTAATTTTTCTGTTCCGTAAAAAAGAGTGGAAAGCTGAAGTTTGCATGCAAATAGCCCAGAGCTACAAACCCAAATGAAAAGGGCACTTTCCGGGGCGCCTGGATGGCTCAGTCGGTTAAGCATCTTACTTCGGCTCAGGTCATGATCTCACACTCCGTGAGATCGAGCCCCACGTCGGGCTCTGTGCTGACAGCTCAGAGCCTCGAGCCTGCTTTGGATTCTGTGTCTCCCTCTCTCTGACCCTCCCTCGTTCATGCTCTTTCTCTGTCTCAAAAATAAATAACCATTAACAACAACAAAGGGCACTTTCCTGCTAACGTCTATATCCCAGTGTCTTCCATCTGGACAGGAACAACATTCTACAAGAGGGAAGAAGGGGGGGTGGAGGTGGGAGGGTGTCATTTCTTAATCCGAGTATATAAGCTTAGAGTCCTTCTGCGCAAAAAATATGCACGACTATGCCTCCAGAAAAGTCATCCTATTGTATTTAACCGCGTCAAAACAGTACAAATTAACAGGCACATTAGAAGAAAGACACAAACCTTTTTCCTCTTGATACACGTCTGTCTTTGTCCAGAAAGAACCCCACCCTGTCCCAAGTCTGGACCTTCGGTTTCTCGGCTCCCTAACAGGTGCACCTCACAAGAAAGTAAGGTGTGATACTCCGAAATGGCCGCAGCGGGCTCAGACGGCCTCTCTGGGTCGCAACAGCCTTTCCAAATTTTCCCTGATGTTTGAAAAGGAGCCTTAAAATTTAAAAGGTTGTAGGGGTCATCGGAATTACAGAAAGAATTCCACAGTTTGAGATTCTCTGCTTCATCTGCACTAGATTCCCAGTCCTCTTCCTCCCCAGAATTCTGGTCAGGAGACTCGGGAAGGCTTCCGGTCTGGGGAGAATCCTCTAGATCAGACTTGTCAGACAAATCCTTCTCGGAGTCAGAAGGGGCTCCAGGAACAATTCTGGCAGCAGTCTGAATTGTTGCCGTAAAGTTTTGGGGATTATACGGATCTACGCTATAGAAAGAGTTCCAAAGCTGAAGCCCTTCAGAGTCTTGTTCAAGGTCTGATTCTGAGAATGAGCTATCACTATCAAAACCATCATCCTCAGCCTCCTCATCCCAACCCTCACCTTCGGAATCGGAACTTGTTTCCGGGTCACTGGACGCGCCTCCCAAAATGTAATCTATCAACCTGTTGCTACAGGCTGGTCTCGAGGATAAGGGAATGTCATCCTCTAGGTCCGAGGAGTCAACTACACTTATTTGGTCCTCGCCAAGCTCCTTTTCCACCGGTACCTCACGACATGGACAGCCTTCTGAAGGCCCCGGTTTCTCCACAGCAAGCGGGTCCTCTGTGGTCACCAACGCGACTTCCTCCTCGGTTCCCGGTTTCTGGGCGGTTCCGGGAACGGCTCCAGCAGAGGGAACACACTGTGTGGGACTGTCTCCGCCGGGTTGCGCATCCATCCGGAGCAAGCTGTGCTCCTCCTCCAGACTGTGGTAGCCATGATCTTGGTCTGGGCTGGGTAACGCTTGCCCCTTGCTGGCCTGCTGGAGGAATTCCAGCCGTTTCATGCGAAGATGGTGGATTTCGGGCAGGCCCTCTCTAGAAAGGGGCGGACATCCCCGCCAGGAAGCGCAAGTGATCTCTGCCTTCAGTGGCTGGGGAGGGTCATGGGCCTCAGTCACACAGCTGCTCTCGGGGCTGAGGGTCTGGAAATCAACTAGCTCGCCACTTCCCACGCCGCTCTGATAGCCGAGCCCCACCCGGGGCAGGGAGTCCAGATAGGAGGGGTTCAACAAATAGGAGACCACGCTGAAACTGCTTACACGCTTAACGTTTGGAGGCCCGGAGGGCAAAGAGCCAAGTTCCCGGTCCGAGCAAAGATGGCCTTGAAGGCCACTCGGCAACAGCTCCACTCCCCACAGCTGGTGCTCTAACAGAAAAGCGTGTGCCGCGGGGTCCAGGGCTCCAGCCTTGGCTTTGAGTTCCGATGTCAGATCTAAAGACGAGCACTGCCAGTGGATCCCCTCCTCCAGCCAATTGAGGGGGCTGGCACCAGAGTCGTCCGAGGGGTCGAGCCGCAGCGAACTCAAAGATTTCTGCGCGGGGGGCGCGGCTGGGTCCTCCCGAGCCTTCAGGGCCCTCAGGGCGCTGGACCCTCCAGCAAAATCTAGCCATCTGGTCGGAACCATCTCTCCGAAAAGCTGGCCCCAAACCAGCAGCTTCTGAAGCAGGCTGGGGAGTGGCGCGAAGAGCTGGGAAAGCAGCTTCACCCAGTAGCTGGTCCGAGGCTGGGGGGAAGCAGCAAGTCTGGGGTCCCCGGAGTGTTCCGGGGCAGGAGGCGTGGGCAACTTGGAGGTGCCGGGCTGCGGGCGTCGAGGGAAGAAGAAGGGCAGCCGGATCCGGGAGGCCGGCCGAGAGGCTGGCCGTGGCCGAGACCCGTCTGCTGCCGGCTCCATCTCCTTGTTCTTGGCAGTCTTCTCAGGGCTGAAGGTCGGACGGGATTCGGAGCGGCCTAAACAGTCTTGGCCGGAGTCGGGGCCCCAGGCCGATCCCCGGGCCAGCAGAAGAACCACAGCGGGAAGCGGCTTCCGCCGCGGGCGGCAGACCACAGTCCGGAACGGCAGGCGCAGGACGTAGCGGCCGAGACGACATTCATCCTGGCGGGAAGAAGGTGTCCTAGTCCGCCCGAGGCCTCTCCACCATAGATAGAGCCCTCCCGCGGCGACGGCAGCGACTGTCCAGAAGAGACGGACCGTTAAAAAGCCCCTCGGCAGCGCGACCCCGGAAGGGCTGGGCAAGAGGACGCGGGTGGAAGCGAAGCCCAAAATGGCTGCGGGGCCAGCGCGGAGCAGGACACCCCCAGGCGAGAGGACGAGACGAAGGAGGGCGGCTGGCTACGCCACCAGCCCCGCGTCGCCCAACGTCACTCGCACAGCCTCGGCGGGAGGGCCTTTCCCCACTCCGGCGTGCGGCCCCTGATTGGTCTCCGGCCGTTCCCTGTCGGCTTCCTTACTCTCGGCGGACCCAGCCCGCCCGCCGGAGGTTGCATCAGCCGGGCCTAGGCTGTACGCGTGCGCACTGGTTCCCCCGTGGTCTCCTAGGAGACCGCCCCGCCCCGGTGCCCCCCAGCCCCACCCAGTCCTTTGGGCGAAAGGGGACTTTGCCAGATAACCCGACAATTCCCGGAAGCCCTCTTAAGGTCCTAATACACACCCAAGTGTGTACACTTACCTTAGGCTTGCATATATCGGGGTTCCTGTATTGAGTGCTAAGTAGATCGTCAGCATGAGATCTTAGTATAATAAGAATTGACAATACTGTGTAAATACACGTGTGGTGTTAAGACACTAATAATTTGGAGTGAATAATGACTGCAAAATCATAAGGGAAAAATGAGTCATTCTTATGCATTCGTGCCCTTTCGGTTTTCGAGTTTCTAAATCACTACTTAGCTTTGCCTACGACCCAGCTTTCAGTATCTAATCCACATACATCTCCCCACGAAAATGTGAACTCTTGTTTCTTAGGTGGTGCCCTATTAGACTGTCCCCTTTCAGGAGAGGCAAACTGAAGTTGCAGAGGAGGAAAGAAACGTAGTCCTCGGAGGTGTTGACTCTCTTATATGCTTCCCAGGAGGCAACACATTCAAGTCCTATTTATGTCCTGAGCCGCCCAGAACCGCAGGATACAGCATGTAAAGGACACACGGACCGTTATCCTTTGAAAAAATTTTGTCTATTATAATTGCTATATTTAATTCTCCTTAGTTCATTTCTTTTTTCTGCTAAAAGTTTTTCATTGACACCTCTGAAATTTAAAAAAAAAAAAAATCTGTTACAGACGGAGTGTGGCAATTTTAAGCACTTAGCGACTGCGGAACGATCTTTCAGGAACCAGGAGGAAGCCAGCTGCTCTTCCTGCTTCAATGGGACTGTTCAAAGAACAGCCACTTCCTTCTAGGAATCTGAAAGGTCCTCAGTTTCTATGGTTTACCCCCTTATTATCTTATCCATAGCTCTGGAAATATCTCATTTTCAATCCTAAGAACTTCAGAAAAAAATGTGTTAATAATAGGAGGTTAATAGAAAAGAGATCTAAACATGAAAATTAAATACTTGAAGCCTCAGTTTCTTGGTTGTCAAGTGAGACTAACAATTCCTCTTTCAACAGGTTGGTGAGAGAATGAAATTCCTAATACAGTGCCTAGCCTAGAGAGAGTAGGGGCATAACCATCAGCTAATACTTGTGATTTAGCAGCTAACAATGGTTTCCCATGGCCTACGCAATCAAGGCTCTGTACAGCCTGTCCTCCCACTATGCTTTGCCAGCCTTCTCTTCAGTAACTTCCGTTCATGCGTGTTAATACTCCAGAACTTTGGACTTGTGGCCTGCCTCTATGCGTGCTGTTTCTCAGCCAAGAAAACCCTCTTCCTCCCCCTTATATAAGTACTCATGCTTCAAGGTCCAACTCAAACATCAACCCCTTCTTGAAATCTTTGTTGACCTTCCGGGTCAGAACAATATTATTATACACTACTTGAACACTTCACATGCTACACTACATACACCTATAAATGTTCTTTCCTGCTGGTTTCAGCTCCTTGAGGGCGATTTCCCAATACCTAGCCCGGTGGTTCCCAAAATATGATCTGGGCACCCACAGGGATCCCATTTTCAGACCCTTTCAGGGGGCCCTCAAGGCCAAAATAATGTTCATAATAATATGCAGCTGTTATTTTCCTTTTTAACTCTCATTTTTTTCATGAGTGTATGTTGGACATGTATCTTCTAGAAAATACATGATAAGTGATCTGGCAACCCGTGGAATGCAACAACAGATAGGAGATTCGAGTTATCTTCTATCAAGCCAGATATTAACAACATTTGGGGGAAAAAAGTAAAACAATGTCCCTCTTCTTGCTACATTTTGTTTTGAAAAATAATTTTTCATTAAAAGTGTTACGTTGACATGTGGGTTTATTATTTTTAATGAATATTTAAAAATTCCTCAGTTCTGACTTCTTGAACGGTAACTATTGATAACTATATAACACACATAAACAAAAGTTCCTTGGTGGGGCGCCTGGGTGGCGCAGTCGGTTAAGCATCCGACTTCAGCCAGGTCACGATCTCGCAGTCCGTGAGTTCGAGCCCCGCGTCAGGCTCTGGGCTGATGGCTCAGAGCCTGGAGCCTGTTTCCGATTCTGTGTCTCCCTCTCTCTCTGCCCCTCCCCTGCTCATGCTCTGTCTCTCTCTGTCCCAAAAATAAATAAACGTTGAAAAAGAAAAAAAAGTTCCTTGGGGTCTTCAATAATTTTTAAGAGCGTAAAAGGGATCCTGAGCCCAAAAAGTTAGGGAATGACTGACCTAGATGTTGGCTGGCACATCATAGGTGACCAATGATGTTTGCTGCATGAATGGAAAAGTATTAATACTCTAAACCACAGCATCAGGGGTGCCTGGGTGGCTCAGTCAGTTAAACATCTGACTCTTGAGTCAGAGAAAGACCAGTATCATGTGACTTCACTCATATGAGGAATTTAAGACACAAAACAGATGACCCTAAGGGAAGGGAAGCGAAAATAATACAAAAACAGGGAGGGGACAAAACATAAGAGATTCTTGAATATGGAGAACAAACTGAGGGCGGCTGGAGGGGTTGGGGGTGAGGGGAAGGGCTAAACGGGCAAGGGGCATGAAGGAGGACACTTGTTGGGATGAGCACTGGGTGTTATACGTAGGGGATGAATCACTGGAATCTACTGCTGAAATCATTGTTGCACCATATGCTAATGACCTTGGATGTAAATTTTTTTAAATTAATTAATAAAAAAAAGAAAGTCTGACTGTTGACTTTGGCTTGGGTCATGATCTCACAGTTTGGAGGTTCGAGCCCCACCTCGGGGTCTGTGCTGACAGCATAGAGCCTGCTTGGGATTCTCTCTCTCCCTCTCTCCTTCTCTGTCTTTCCCCCGCTGGTGTTTTCCCTCTTTCTCTCTCCCTTTTTCTCAAAATAAATAAATGAACTTAAAAAACTTTTAAAATAACAGCATCTTCCTTATGGCTAAGCCTTTTGTTTTCCACTGTCGACTCTGTGGCTAACACCACATGTCCCCCCAAAAGTTTTCTTAAAGCTTTTTCTTTTTTCTATTTTTTTAGTGTTTATTTTTTGAGAGCAAGAGAGACAGAGTGGAAGTGGGGGAGGGCTAGAAAGAGAGGGAGACACAGAATCCCAAGCGGGCTCCAGGCTCTGAGCTGTCAGCGCAGAGCCCGACGCGGGGCTCGAACTCGCAAGTGGTGAGATCATGACTTGGGCCGAAGTCGGACGTTTCACTCACCGAGCCACCCAGGCACCCCTTTTTCACTTAGTTTTTCTAAGTTTATTTATTTATTTTGAGAGAGAGAGAGAGACAGAAAGCACAAGTGGGGGAGGGGCAGAGAGAGAGGGAGAGAGAGAATCCCAGCAGATTCTGCACCATCAGCGCACAAACCATGAGATCATGACCTGAGCCAAAGTCTGAGGCTTGACCGACTGAGCCACCCAGGCGCCCCTTAAAGCTTTCTTGAATGAGCCTCCCCTTCCCCATCTCGTCCTTGAATATATAATTTGATTCTCCTTACCTTGGAAGTTGTTCTAAAGGGGAAAAAAAAGCACAGTCATAAAGTATCAAAACCTGTAAGAATTTGTGACTTAGCCCTGTCAGTCCCAACAGGAAAATAAAGTGTAAACCAGCTTCCTCGAGCCTGCTATCAACCAGAGGGTGGAGGGAGGGTAGCTCTGGACACCGAGATAACAAAGTGTTGCCATAGCTGTAGGCGTGCTGGTGAGGACAAGAAGTCCTTGGACTGGCAAGCTGACTGGCACTTTGGCAGAAGGTAAGGTTTAAACCTCAGTTGATCATGTTTATTTTAAAAGATTTTGCGGGCCTGAGGCAGAGGGTATACAGCTTTTGACTTCATTTGTCTGCCAGCACCACCTCCAAAATCTCACTTCTAAGTGTCCCACACTTCATGTGGTCACCACCTGCCATCTTTCCGACTCACTGCCCCGTATCCCTAGTCAGCGACTTATCACCCCCTGGAAACCTCCACACCACTGCCGTTTCCACTTCTGTTGTGATTTCTCGCCCTCCTTCACTTCCCTCCTTACCCAGCGTGAATCCCACGATCCAGTATCAAAAACTAACCCACTGCAAAGACGCTTCATTCTCTTGCTCTTCGCTGGCCAAATCCCAACCCTAGTTGAACTCAACTACCCACTTGTTCTTAGTCTACGCACTCAGCCAATCATGGCCGAGGAAAAGCACTCAGCAGTGCCGACTGACTTGCTTCCTATTTGTGACCACAAACTTCATCAGTGCCGGGCATTCCTACGACAGTTCATAGTTCCCGCTTTGTGTCTCCCACACTCTGAGACTGTTTCACAATTTCTTCCAATTTCCAGCATCCCCTTAAATACACATCCTCAGCTTACGGTCACACCTCATACTTCATTGAGAAACCAGACACAATTGGACATAAACAACCTCATCTTTCCACCACTAAATCCACCCATCTTCCAGCATTTGGACCCACATACTCTGCCTTCAATCCCGTAACAAGAAAAGAAGCCTCCTGGGGGCGCCTGGGTGGCTCAGTGGGTTAAGTGTCCGACTTCGGCTCAGGTCATGATCTCACACTCCATGAGTACGAGCCCCGCGTCGGGCTCTGTGCTGACAGCTCAGAGCCTTGAGCCTGCTTCGGATTCTGTGTCTCCCTCTCTCTCTGCCCTCCCCTGCTCTCTCTCTCCATCAAAAATAAGTAAACTCTAAAAAATAATTAAAAAAAAAAAAGATTCCCTCTATCTCAAAAAGAAAAAAAAAGAAAAAGAAAAGAAGCCTCCTGGATCCTGTCCCTTTGTGTCTATGGAAGGAATTCCAGCCTTCCTTAGCCCCTCTTTCTTGTAACCTATAATTGTCTCTCTCAAGCTTCTAGAACACTCACATGCAGTTAGTATCACCCGTCTTAAAAATAAGCAAAACTCTCTCAGATTCGTGCCCTCCAAGTTTCTGCAGCACTACAGCAAAGTTTCTCGAGCGTCACCTACGGTCACGGTCTCTACTTTGTCACGACCTCTTCTCTCTTCCACCTCCTCCAATGTGGCCTTTGTCCCCACCACTCAAACAGCCTTTATCAAGGTTGCCAGGAACATTTGCCAAGTCCAAGCCTCTGACTACTGTGGGTTGAACCGTGTCCCCCTAAAAGATATTGAAGGTCCTCATCCCGCAGTACTTGTGAATGAGACCTTGTTTGGAAATAGGGCCTTCGCAAGTTAAGATGAGGTCATTGGGTGGGTCTAATCTAATCTGATTGTGTCCTTATCCAAAGGCTAATTTTGGACACAGACACACATGCATGAAACACATGTACTTGTGAACACCATGTGAACACGAAGGCAGAGATTGGGGTGATGCCCCAACAAGTCAAGGAATGTGAACGACTTCCGGCAATCCATGAGAAGCTAGAAGAGGCATGGAATAAATTCTCCCTCTCAACCCGCAGAAGGCACCAACTCTGCCAACCCCTGGATCTTGGCCTTCTAGCCTCTAGACCTGTGAGCAAATTCATTCGTTGTTTGAGCCACCAGTCGGTGGCGCATTGTTACAGCAGCCTTTGTGTCCCCATGACGCCACTCCCCTGGTTTCCCTCCAGTTCCAGTGGCTCCTCTGAATGTTGGCCTGTATCAGAGCTCAGTCCACCCATATCTTTTTTTTTCTAGCCTCTCTAATCTAGGTGATCTCAACCTATGCTGATGACATCCTTACCTAAACTCTAGACTGACCTCACCCATGAGCTTCAGATTCCACTCTCCTGCCTCACCACGTGGATGTCCACACATCTCAACTTTATCATGATCAAAAGTTTTTTTAAAAAATAAGTTTATTTATTAAGTAGGCTCCATGCCCAACATGGGGCTCGAACTCATGACCCTGAGATCAACAGTCACATGCTCTACCGACTGAGCCAGCCACGCACCCAAAACAAAAGTCTTTTTTTTTTTTAAATGTTCATTTATTTTGAGGGGGTGGGGAAGGGCAGAGAGAGAGGGAGAGAGAATCCCAAGCAGGCTCTGCACTCACAGTGCAGAGCATGTCTCGGGCCTTGATCTCAGGAACCATGAGATTATGCCCTGAGCTGAAACCAAGAGTCAGACACTTACCTGACTGAGCCACCCAGGCGCTCCCCCAAAATAAAACTCTTAATTTAGCTCCCCCAGGCCCATCTTCCCCATGATCTGTAATGCCCCCAGTCCTCCTCACCCAGCTGCCAAGGCCCTAAATTCAGGAGTCACCCTCACTTCCTCTCAACTCCACATCTAATCCATCAGCAAATCCTGTCAGCACTACTTTGAAATTCACCAACTCTCTATCCGAAATTGACTCTTTTCACCATCCCCACACTATCACCTCCCTCCTAGACTCCCACAGAGACCTTCTCTGCAGGGACCTTCTCTGCTGCATCTAGTCATCCAGTCCTGCTTCAAACAGCAGCCAGAATGACCTTTTTAAAATGTAAATTGGAGCACTGCAGTCCCTTCCTCAAAAGCTTAGTGTGATGGCAGCCCCATCACACCAAGAATAAAATCCGGAGTTCTGATCGACTTTAACGCTCAGTTTCTCCCTGTGAGGCCCTCTCTGCCTGCCTGCTCCCTCCCTTTTCCTGCCCTCGTCTGGCCCTGAGCCCCTGAGCCGCTGCACTGTCGCTTTTTGTTCCCGGGTCAGCCTCCCTAGCTGGATCTACATCTTTGTCATTTTAGTAGCCACACTGCCTGGTTGCCCTGCCTGACCCAGAGAAGGCCATGAGCGTGGTTTGTTGAACAGACACCTCAGTCTGTTTGTTGCACAGACGTCCCATCACCAAAATTCCCTCCCGACTTAAAAATGCTGCCTCATTTTTTAGGGGCGACTGGGTGGCTCAGTTGGTTAAGTGGCCGACTTTGGCTCAGGTCATGATCTCGCGGTCTGTGAGTTTGAGCCCCGCATCAGGCTCTGTGCTGATTGATGCTTCGGAGCCTGAAGCCTGCCTCTGTTTGTGTCCCTCTCTCTGCCCCTCCCCCAGTCGTGCTCTGTCTCTGCCTTTCAAAAATGAATAAATGTTAAAAAAAAATGCTGCCTCGTTTTTGACCTTTCAAGTCCAATCTAATCTTTGCCCCCACATCCCAGCCAGTCAGGTTACTTCATTTCTGCCACCTCTCTCTGAACTCAGAGAACCCAGCCTCCTGGGCTTCTCTTGTTTCTCTTCTCCCTGAGCAAGACCTCTTACTGTACTCCCAGCTCTCACCCCCACGCCCTCAGGGTGGTTCAGATTTCTGCCCCATTTGGCCAAGAAATTTCCTCAACTAAGACTCTTGCCAGATTCAAGTTTAACTTTTAAAAGGTCCCCTGGGATTTATCCAGAACGGCAGTGACATCTCAAAACCACTTAGAGACACCACAGACGGGTAACACTTCCCCCTGTTTACTACTGAAAGTCCCTGGGAAGCCTCACAAAATTTCCTTGTGTGAAATAGGACACCCCACTGGAGAGTTTTGAAAACTTTTGGGTGAAATGCTGGTACAAGGTTCACACCACCTCCTTCTTCCATTTGGTGGGTTCTGAGCTATGGCTCTGCTCTAATAACAGTTGTAAGGCATCTCAAAGGCTCAGTTTCCTCTTTCAGAAAATGGGGCTGGTTAAATATCATTAGGCAGTAAACTTTTTAAAACATTTTGTTAATGTTTATTATTGAGAGAGAGAGAGAGAGAGAGAGAGACAGAGCATGAACATGGGAGGGGCAGAGAGAGGAGATACACAATCCAAGGCAGGCTCTAGGCTCTGAGCTGTTAGCACAGAGCCCGACATGGGGGTCGGACTCAACAAACCGCGAGATCATGACCTGAGCCAAAGTCGGATGCTTAACAGACTGAGCCACCCAGGTGTGCCGGCAGTAAACTTTGTAAAGTTTATATATGTACTGGAGTGGGGGGGCAGAGAGAGAGGGAGACAGAGAAGCCCAAGCAGGCTCCGTGCTGTCAGCTGGGAGCCTGATGTGGGGCTCGATCCCATGAATCTCGAGATCATGACCTGAGCTCAAATCAAGAGTCAGACGCTCAACCGACTGAGCCACCCAGGTGCCCCTAGGTGGTCAACTTCTTAAATGCAGAGATTGTTTGAATTTGTCTTTGTTACCCTCAGCCCGGTACGTGGCACAGGGCCCAACGCACAACCCCGGGAGCTATATTCTTTGTGGATGGAGGCATGTCACTTTGTAGCACTGGAAAGCACGGTACATGTTTGTTGATAGAATTAACGAACAAACCAGATCTACTTTTGACGGTAGCGTGACGAGAAAGGACATCGTTTATAGTAAAACACGCTGAAAACGAACAAATGTTACGCCAACTTAAAGGGCTGTATTAAACATTACCTAGGAGTTTGCACAAGGTTTGGAGCCAATCCTAGATTCCAATTCGAGATCCAAGGCTGATTGGCTGTGAGTTTAAGACAGATTACTTAATCTCTCTGAGCTTCCATTTCTTCACCTATAAAATGGGGATTCTACTACTCACCTGATCAAGCTGTTCTGAGGCTAAGATTTCACTGACAAGTGTCGAATGCCCACGGCAGTGCACCAATGCATATCTTCCAATCGTAAGACCACTACTGTTATTACTTTCATCTCGTACACCAGGTGTCTTCATGTGAGCATCGACCGATTTTGAAAAGGATGGTTTTGTTTTTCTCAAATGTCATTTATTAGAAAATACAGTTCCAGAGAAAGTAGCAGATACAAGGGAAGTGGATACAGTACACAGACCTCTTTCAATCAGGGGCAGAGAGGGTCAAAATAAAATGAGCTACAGGCCAAAAGCCAGTAACGCATCTATGGTCCATTCACCTGGAGGAGTTCTGCCCCTGTTCCCCACTTCCCCCAGCCCCTCCCCCACAGTGGCCACCTTATCCTTGACATTTTTAACCTAAAAGAAAAGTTTACATTTCCTTGCTACCCTGTGGCTTCAGTGAACGGAGCTTCTTTCTCTGGTTATGGAATGAGTCAGCAAACGGGGGAATTTCTGATCCTTGGAGCTGAGAAGGAAGCTGGGGAGGGATAGTTCAGAGTCTCCTCGATTCCCTCCATGCCCCAACCCTGGGGTACATCCAGCCAATTCCGGTTTAAATATATCAAATTCAAAGTCTCTCCCTTTTTTTTGTTTTTTCCCCAAAGGATACAACCCTTTGGAGTAAAGCACAAGAGTGAATCCGAAATCCACCAGGTAGGGAATAAAAAGTGTAAGAGACAAGAGACCCAGTCTCTCGCTCCTAGCTCAGCTCCCGGGGATCAATCACCCCCCCTCCGATCCAGCCTTCTCGCCACCAAAGAACATCACTGGAGTCCCCCACCCCACGCCCCTTTTCCTCCGCTTAGGGCATCCCTTTGGCTCCAGACTAAATAAGTTTATGGCCCCAAAAAATGAGGGAGATTCTTATTAAAAAAAAAAAAATGTGACAGATGTGGAGTTTGGGAAAAGCAGCACACAAAAAAGGGGGGGTGTGGCAGGTGATGGGGCCACACTGGCACCTGCGGCCTAGCGTCTCCTTCCCAGGGCCAGGGTGTCCTTGGGCGGGGTGGGGTGGGGGGACCAAATCTGAGGACTGACGCAGCACTTTATCCCACCAGGGAAAAAGGAAGGGAGAGAGACGTGTGGAGAAGCACCCCCAGCATACTCTCAGGGACCAGATGGTCCCCAGAGGGGTCGTGAGAATGGAGGGGTAGAAGACCGTATCCAGGGCACGTCCTGGCACAGTCGGGGAAGACGGAAGGAAAAACTCCCCCTGAAAGAGGTCAGGTCCCTGAACACAGGTCCTCGGCAGGGTCCCGTTCGGAAGGCCCTCCCTTACACCCGTAGGTATCACACCACTCTCCTTTGGAGGCACAATCAGAAAGGCCCACAGCAGGCCTCAGTCTAGCACACCAGACCCTCCCCGCCCCTCCCCGGCCTGCCCTTAGAGAGGGAGGGCTCTCACCCAGGACCCACTGGGCCCCTCCCCAAATAATTCCTATGGATAGAAAAACACCGATGAGAAACAAACAAGCGAACAAACAAAACCCTAGGGGAAAGTCCAGTAAGAACCTTAATCGTACAAAAAGTCCGACGTCTTCCTCTTTTGCCTTCCAAGGCATATGCAAGTCCCTTCTCACGAGGCTTCCTGTCCAGTCAGGACAACATTACTATTTCATTTTTTAAAAATAAAAATGAAGATATCCACCCACCCTCCCTCAAAACACTACTTCATTCAGCCCGCCCCACTCACCCCCAACCAGGCGTTGCTCCCTTGACACAAGGTAACCTTAAAACTTCGCGGCAGCCTCACAGCCGCTCAGCACAGCCAACCCAAATGCCGCCGGGCAGAGGAGGGGACAGCAGACAGCATCTTACTCTGCCCGCCTCCCGTCACAGGGGCCCGAGCCACCCGGACAGAGGGGAGGCCCGCCAAGGGCTCTGCCCCTTCACAAGGAAAGGGCACATGGAGCAGGGGAGAGTCGTCTCCCCCGGCACCCCCAGCCGCCTGGGGTCCTGGGCGGGGGGGTTGGTGGGGGGGATGGGGCGGGCTCTGCTGGGCTCACAAGGTCTCATGACTTCGAGATCCCAGTGCGAACCAGCCAGTCTTCTCCTGGGCCAGGTCCAGCTCTCGAAGGCGGATGTGCACCTCCCCGAGGAGAACATTCTCCCAGAATCCTTGCTCGCTCAGCACACTCAGCTGCAGCTCCCGCTGCTGTAGGTCTCCCTTGGGGATCCCGTCATACACCAGCTGCGAACAGAGATGGGGAAGATGGGGGGACACAGAAGAGGGAGATGCTTAAGTCTGTGGAGGTTCGATCTGGCGGGGGCTAAGACGACTTCTCTCCCCAGCCCGAGTCCACGGGATTAGAGAAGGTACTTGGAACCCAGGAAGAGCTTTACAGAACTCTGCTCTTTGGGGCAACCTGGCTGGCTCGGTCGGAAGAGCAAGCGACTCTTGATCTCGGGGTTGTAAGTTCAAGCCCCACGTTGGGTGTAGAGATTATTTAAATATCTAAAAGCAAATGACTAAATAAGTAAATAAAGAACTTTGTTCTTTGCTTAGAGTTGAGGAAGGTGAGGACTTTTTTTTTTTTTTTTAAGTTTCCTTTTTTCCTTGGGGCACTTGCGTGGCTCAGTTGGTTGAGCGTCTGACTTCAGCTCAGGTCATGATCTCATGGTTTGTGAGTTCGAGCCTGCATTGGGCTCGCTGCTGGCAGCACAGAGCCGGCTTCAGATCCTCTGTCCCCTATCTCTCTCTGCCACTCCCCCACTGGTGCTTTGTCTCTCTCAAAATAAACTTTAAAAACAAGTTTCCTTTTTTCCCCGTTTCTTCATTTTAGACAGAGAGAGCATGAGCAGGAGAGAGGGGTAGAGGGAGGGGGAGGGAGAGGGCAGGAGAGGGGGGGGGAAGGAGAGGGAAGGAGGGGGAGGGAGAGAGGGAGAGAGAGGGAAAGAGAGAGAATACCTCAAGCAGGCCCCATGCTCAGTGAAGAGCCCAATGCAGTGCTCTATCCTACAATCCTGGGATCATGATCTGAGCCAAAACCAAGAGCTGGATACTCAACCAAGGGAGTCACCCAGGCACCCCACAGGCGAGGGCTTTTCATTGGGGCCACGGCTCATTATCAGCAAAGGACCAGCAGGCTCCTCCTCCCCACGGGACAGGGCCAAGGCCATACCCCAGCTGTGGACTCCCTGACCGAAGGGTCAGCAAACTTGTTTATGTGAGGAGCCAGACAGGAGTACAAACAGTCTGGTCTATGTCACAAGCACGCAATCCTGCCATTGCAGCAAGAAAGCAGCCACAGACGACACTTCCGTGATAGGTGGGGCCACATTCCAACACAACTTTATTTACACAAACAGGTACAGTTTGCCAACCCACCCCAGCCCCTCCTCCACACACCATCTCATTGTAGGTGGGGTTGCAGGTTTTCCGGGCCACTTTGGTTTTCTTCTTAGTGGTTTTCTGAGGGTCAGGAAGGAGGTAAATCTTCACGTAGGGGTCTGGGTCATTTCCATCCTGCAGCAGTTGCTACAAAGGGAGTGCAAATTTTACAAATGTTACAAAAAGAAGATTCATACGTCTGTGTCCCTATCACCATTCCTGTGATCACAACCTGATCCAGACTCTTCTCCCTCACACCTGGCTTCTTACAAGGCACCATAATTTGTCTGCTTTCCAGCTCACTCCCTTCTGATAGAAATATCTACCATGACAATGTTACGTGTCCTACCAAAACATCAACCCGATTGCCCATTACACCCAGTCTACACTTTTCATACAAATGCTCGGGGCATGCCATAACTTGGTCTGTTTCGACAGAGCCATCGTGTCCCCAGATATCTTCCTGCCTTGCCCAATGTCTTTGTCTATTTTGTCATTTGATCCAAGTAACCCCCAAGAGGTGCAAAATGAGTCTGAGAGATATTAAGTTGCTTGCTGAAGGCCAGCCAATTAGTGATTCATCCAGCCTGATCCTTTTTAATTAGATCTTGTCATGCCTCTGCTCAAAACCCTCCAATGGTTCCCATTTCATTCTGGGTAAAAGCCACAGTCCTGACTGTGGGACTCAGGTTCTGGAGTGCTGTGCCCTTTCCAACCCCAACATCTACTATCCATGCTCCCCTTTGCTCTGCAGCCTTCAGCCACAATGACCCCTTGCAGTTCCCAGCACACCCCAGGCAGGTTCCTGACTCAGGGCTTTGGGATTTAACTGCTCCCTCTACCTGGAACGGTCCTCACCTTGTTCCGTCTTTGCCTGGACACCTTGTCATCAATGAAGGCTTCCCTGACCACTCTTTATAAAATTGTCACTACTTCACTCCACCCCAGTATTTGTTCTCTGCTTTATTCCTCTCCAGAGCACTTACCACTATCTGACCTGCCATATATTTCACTCGTCGGTTTGCCTGTCTGTCTCTTCCTACTAGAATGTAAGCTCCTTGAAGGCAGGGATTGTGTTTTGTTTACCCTTAGATCTAGAGCTAATAAATCCGTGCCCGGCACAGAGGAGGCACCTGATGAACATTTATTGAATGAATGAATGAATGAATGAATGAATGATGAATGAATGAATGAAGTTGTCAGAGTGAAACCCAGGTTGCTCTGATTCCAAAGTTCATGCCCCTGCCACACACCAGTGCCCCAACCCACAAAAGTCCAGCACATGGCAGGTATTGAATGCAAGTTCCCTTCCCCTTCCTACCAACAATTTTGTGATTTTATACTGCCTTATGCTCGAAGGACATCATGTGGGTGCCTTATCTCTACAACCAGGTAATAAACCCTTTGGGCCTCTTCCTCATAATAATCATCATAATTGCTACAACAGTAATACCAGGCATTCTGTTAAGTGCTCTGTATGCGCTATGTCACTGAAACCCTCCAGAACTCTATGAGGTAGATACTAACGTCTTCATTTCAATGAGGGTCGGGACACTCAGACGACTTGCCAAAGACCGCAGGTAGGAAGAACCTGTGTCTGGCGGTGCTTGCCTGCTTAGTCATATCTCAGGCCTGGCCTGGTTGCAGGGCCACTGGGGGTACTCAGTAACTTCTGTGGTTACTCTCATGAGAGGAAGGGAGAAAACTTCTGACCACTCAGAACACTACCGGAAGAAAGATACAGAACCACGTAAAGGCTGTGTGTGTGTACTTACCAAACCCCGAATATGCATCACCATGATGAAGAGTTTATTGTTTTTGTAGGAGATGGACAACTTCACCTCGCCTCCCACCTTCCCAACGGGCCGGGCCCATGAGCCGTCTGGAGGGACAAAGAAACCAAGAAAGGTCACGAAGGAAGTCTCGTCCCCAGCTGGTGCCAGGCAGTTGTTTCCGTTGTCCTCTACCCCTTCCCCCCCACCCATCCCCCAGGATCTCCCTGTCAGGTTCTTGATATCAGATGGGGGAACTGTCAAGTGATGTCTGTGAACATGATTCAGAATCGGGTTGAGGTGTTCTATCCAGTTTGTGTGGTGTAATGAGCAGGCAGATATCCAGTCGCTGGGAAACCTGCACGAGGAGCCAGGGACCCCACAGCCTGAGCGGGAAACCAGATTCTCCAGCCAGTAGGCGAAGAGACAGAGGCAGGTCAAGGGAAGAGAACTGGGGAGGGAGGGGGGGCAGGAGAGATGACCTTCGGGAATGGTTCAGAGAGGTTGGCAGGAGCGTCACAGAGAAGGCAGCGTACCTGAGGACTTAGGAGCTGGGCTGGTGCCCGTAGCCTTGTCATCTCGGGGCAGGGGGTGGAAAAAGGTGTATACCAAATCACACTGAAATGATATCAGACACAGAGTCACTCTTCAAGAAGGCAACGGACCCATAAAAAAAGGCAAGGGACTATTCCAGATTAAAAAAAACTTGATAAAACGGAACCACCAAATATCTTATGCACTTCTTATTTGGATCATGGCTCAAACCAACCAGCCATGATCTCATGGCCAACCAGCCATGGCTCAAACCAACCAATTTCAGTAAAAAAAATTTGGGGGATGACAGGGAGATTTTCAATATGGACTATGTATTAGATGGTATGATTTCTATAGTTATATAAAAATACATAGTATTTAGGGATAGAAGGTCATGATGTCTGGGATTTAGTTTAAAATACTTCATACAAAAAGAGATGAAGCAAATATGGCAAAACATTAACTGTTTGAGGGATGAAGATACAGGCACTCATACTGTTTCTCTGCTTCTCTAGATGTTTGAAAGTTCTCATAACAAAAGTTCTTCAAAAAGGAAAAAAAAAAACAAAAAACCTAAGTCACACCAGGTCAAAAGCAGTCTGTTCTTTTGTGCCGCCCCCTCGCCTATGGACACACATACACCTTTCAAGCAGAGAAATATTTGAGCCAACTCTGGACAGAGCCCATGAATCCTACTCTCAAGAATGGTTCCTAAGTCTGTTAGGGACAACAAAAACTAAAATGTGTGAAAATACCTACTCTAGCGTTAATAGTGAAAAAAAAGGGGGGGGGTGCATAATCTCTCAAGAAGCAAATGGTTAAGGAGATTTTGGCATTGCAAGTCAAAGTATAATTTCGTACAGATATTCAAAGTGCTGCTTATCATAAACACCAAGTGAGAAAAATATTATCTAGCGATATTGGAGCTAAAGCAGTAAGAGGCACATTTGCCTATAGACAAATAGGCAGGAAACACAGAAATGGGGTTAGATGATGGGTCAGGGGATGGGGCTCCTGATGCCTACATTGGTTTTTATGCCCATTATAATACCAAATTACAATGTCATTTGTTTAAAAAAAAATCTAGGTAAATACACACTCAACCTGCTCAAAAATCTCCTTTCCTTCCCGAGGTTCTGAATACTCCTAGCACTCCAAGACCGCCTCTGATACCTGCCCCGGACAGCACACGTTCAAAGCCTTTACCAGCACGACCCCAGGCGCTGCAGCCACGCCCCTCCCGCCCTTGCTGTGCCGGCCGCCGCCCTCCTCGCAAATCCCGTCCTTGACCGCCAGGGGGCGCGCATCCTCCCTGCTTCCATTACATAGCCCTCCCCTCCCCCCCACCCCCCACCAAACCAGACCTTCCCCGAACAGCCCGCAAGACAGAGCCCACTCACCTCGGCCACCTCGGGGGCTGCGTGGGTCAAGTGCCAGATGTAGCGGTTTAACTCCTCCCTCCGCCGCTCGGCCACCGCCTCTCCCCTCGAGCGGCCAATCACGAAGCGACTAGGGAAGCTGGCGAGGCAGGTGGGCCGTGGGAACGCCAGAGGGGCAAGAAGGGAAAAGAGAAGGAAGAGGCGACAGGCTTTAGCCACCTTTCATTGGCATTTTCAGCGACCTGACCCACATGTCTCACTAGCCGGCCCCATTCCTCCCGCAGCTCCCGGGGTCTGCTCCAGCGACACACTCCTTCCCGCAGCATCTCGCACCGCAGTTCCAGGGATGCCAGGCAAGAAAACCACGCTGATGGACAGCGAGCGTCCTGTGGCTCCCCGGAAGTGCCTCGGGGGCTCTGGAGGAGCTTGCAGTTTTCCCCATCAGGGCCAAAATTCATTTGAAAAATCATTTTAAAAAATTGTGGTGACATACACAGAACGTAAAATTTACCATCTTAACCACTTAAAAAAAATTTTTTTTTAACGTTTATTTATTTTTGAGACAGAGAGAGAGCATGAGCGGGGGAGGGTCAGAGGGAGGGAGACACAGAATCCGAAACAGGCTCCAGGCTCTGAGCTGTCAGCACAGAGCTCGACGCGAAGCTCGAACTCACGGGCTGTGAGACCTGAGCCGAAGTCGGCCGCTTAACTGACTGAGCCACCCAGGCGCCCCATCTTAACCATTTTTAACTGTACGGTTCAGTGGCATGAAGCACATTCACGGAGCTGTGCAGCCATCACCGCGCCCCTCTCCAGAACTCTCAGCTCACATGACTGAAACCCTGTACCCATTAAGCAGCTCCCCATTCCGCTTCCTCCCTCCAAGCCCCAGTAGCCACCATGCTACTTTTGGTCTCTAGGAATCTGGTCACTGTAGGACCTCATATAAGTGCAATATGACACAAGATTTGTCTTTTTTGTGACTGGCTTATTTCACTTAGCGTAAGGATGAGTCCTTCAAGGCTCATCCATGTTGTAGCATGTGCCAGAAGTTCCTTCTTTTCAAGATTTCATAACATTCTATTGTATGTATATACCAAATTTTGCTTATTTATCTTTTACTCTTTAAAAGACCAGAAACTGGGGCGCCTGGGTGGCTCAGTCGGTTGAGCGTCTGACTTCGGCTCAGGTCACGATCTCGCGGTCCGTGGGTTCGAGCCCCGCGTTGGGCTCTGGGCTGATGGCTCAGAGCCTGGAGCCTGCTTCCGATTCTGTGTCTCCCTCTCTCTCTGCCCCTCCCCTGTTCATGCTCTGTCTCTCTCTGTCCCAAAAATAAATAAACGTTAAAAAAAAAAAAAAAAAAAAAAAAAAAGACCAGAAACTTTGAGGGGCTCCTGGGTGACCCAGTCGATCAAGCGTCTGACTTCGGCTCAGGTCATGATCTCACGGCTGGTGAGTTTGAGCCCTGCGTAGGGCTCTGTGCTGACAGTTCAGAGCCTGGAGCCTGCTTTGGCTTCAGGGTCTCCCTCTCTCTCTGTTCCTCCCCCACTCACACTCTGTCTCTCTCTCTCTCAAAAATAAATAAACATTAAAAAAAAAAAAAGAGAAGAAACTTTGAAACAAAGATTTGGTCAGTCCTCTTAGACCCAGTTTTCTCTCCTTCTGGCAGGTGGGCTCAAGCGTATTTTCAAGACTGGGCTGAGAAAGTCAGGAGATACAGGCCAGCAGGGGGGGCACTTGCCATCACACTGATCACCAGGCCAAGAAAACCAAACAGATCTCGGAAAGGGTACTTTCAGGATCCTGCAGTACCCCCCAACCCTACCCCCTCCCCGCCCCGGCCCTCTGCAGCTCCGGTCTCCCTCCCCAGAATCTCCCTGTGCAGAGAAGAGAGGGGACAGCTACCTGGGCAAGAGGGAAGAAGGAAAGAGCAGCCGCAGCTTATTGTGTAATTCCTGGAACTCTTCAAACGTCCGTTGGATGTAAGTGGCCTCGTGAGCATTCTCTCGCATCACCTTCACCACATAAACCTGCAAAGGTCCAAGTCTTAGACAGTACCTGCCAACCCCTGTGCACCCAATGAAGGGAGTAGGTAAGGGAACAGAAGAAGGTGTGTGTGTGTGTTGGGGGAATACACTTTCCAGAAGGAAAAGAGCAAAAGTGCCTCCAAAGAAGAAGAGGATAGACATTACATGTGCAGGAATCTGAAAAGCAAAGATTTCCTATACATGTTTCATAGGATCTTTGACCCAGAGGGAATAACCACTCAATTCAGCTCCCTGATTCCAGCAGCCCACTTGGGCACGGGAGAGGGAAGTGGTCTGTGACTGCGTGGCTCCTGGCACGGGATGCTCACAACTCCAGTGCCCACGTGTGGATGTGAAGAGACAGAATCCCAATATGCCGGGGGCGGTGGGGAGCAAGGCAGGGTCATATTGGAGAAGACACTTACATAGCCCTTGTTGGGGTGGAAAATCTTCTCGTGGCGGCAGAGGAAAACATCACTGATGCGGCCAGAGCTCTTGAGCGTGTGTGTTCGGGGGGCAAAGGAAAGGGTCAGCCGGTCGTCTGAGCCTGTGAATTTCATCTGAGCCAGATTATGGATGAAGAAATTGAGCTTTGTGGCTACACTGCCCAGGCTGGACTCAATCAACCTGTTGGTGCAGGACGATGGGAATGAAAAGATGTAACCATGGACCCAAGTCCCCACTGGCTGGACAGAGCTATCTCAGCCAATATCGTCTGACACCTGAGACCCCCACGCAGTTCAGACAGAATCATTTTCCCTGGGGAATATCCTTGTAGAGTGCTCGACGGGCACGTGATCATCTACATGCAATTTCTTCATGTGAATCCTGGGGGCTTATCTCCCCTCGCTGCCCTCCTGAGCATCTTTGGATGGTTAAACCAAGGTAGGAAGGAATGAGGGATTCCACCACAGGGTCAGCATGTAAAGGTCTATATATAGTAGACATCCAGTACAGTGAAGCCCCACCAAGCACCATTCAATCTAGAGACTTCTGATCAAAAGGAGAGGTTCTATGTTAGAACACATTGTCAAATGTGGGAACATGGAATCATGGAGCTCCACGTTTTGATAAACGGAAAGGCTCTGATCCAGAGAGCCGAACCCTAAGGAAAACCCACGATCAACCCCATCAACAAAGTCTTTGACCAGCACCTAGCAAGAACGTAAGTAAGAGATTGCAATGGCTCTGTACACACAAAGCTCAGCACCAACAACTGAGTCAGAGAAGTCAAGTGACCTCCCTCAAGGCAGAGGCAAAGTCAGGACGACACGTGTTGTCGACTCTAAGCTCTGCCATCTGAGCTAAGCCTTTCCTGTCTCCCCAGCCCTACTCCTCCCCATCCTCCGCCAGGCAGCCCGGACGTGAATTACTCGGGGTGGGCAGCGCTGTCCTGTGCACAGGGTATTACCTAGTGAAGTAGGTAGTAGCGTTGGCCTCTGTGTCCTGAGGCCTCAGAGCATCATACACATATTTGAGGTCCTCCAGGTCTGAGAGCTCGGGGATCCCACAGGACAACATCTAGGAGAAAAGCAAAGTTGGAGAGAGGGCACCTGGAACAGCCAGGAATTCTTGGTGCTTCTTCCCCTGCTATTTTCTATAGCGAGGCTCCCTAACCCTCTTAGAAGGCGGTAGACAGATGCCGTGGGCAGTGGCTAGAAGGCCACAGGAATGGAGGGGCTGGGGCAGGAAGCCAGACATTGCCCAGACACCGCGGTCACCAGTAGTCTGGGCCCTGCCTTTATCTAGACCTCAGAGAAACAGATCTCCAGAAGTCCTCTGAAGCCAGACAGGGGAGTCTTAAAGAAGGTGCCAGATGATAAGAGGGAGGGGTTCAGAGAGAGATGGAACTCCTCACCAGGCCCAGAAGGTTGAGGAAGAGGTGGGTGTGCTTGCGAATGAGGTTGTAGGCTTGGCAGCAAAGGTCAACAAAATCATGGAAGCGGCTGGAAGGCTTGTCACCCCCGTTGATGACATACGCCATATCCGAGGTGAAGACAAAGGGGGCACGGTCCCTGGGCCAAGGGGAACATACAGGTAGAAGGTCAACGTGGAGGAGGAAGCCCACCTTGTGGGGTTACATCAGAGAATGGTTCCCCTCAACACTTGTGGGAACCTGGGGAGACGGGGCTCTAACTTTATCCTTTTTCTCTTCCCACCTTAATCTTAAAAGATCCCCAGAGGGGCACCTGGGTGGTTCAGTCGGTTGAGCATCCGACTTCGCCTCGGGTCATGACCTCACGGTTCACGAGTTCGAGCCCCGCATCGGGCTCTGTGCTGACAGCTCAGAGCCTGGCGCCCGCTTCAGATTCTGTGCCTCCCTCTCTCTCTGCCCCTCCCCTGCTTGTGCTCTGTCTCTCTCTCAAAAATAAATAGACATTAAAAAAAAGAAAAAGAAGTTTTAAAAAAAAGATCCCCAGAGACATCCTTCATTGATTCCCTGTCCGTGAGCTACCAGTATTTTTTCCTGGATGTCTAATCGTGTTCCCTTTTGCTGTGGTTTGGGCCCGTTTCCCTCTGCTGGCTCCTCAGCACGGAGGGAGAAGAGCTGGTCCCCACCTTCATCTGCAAGGCCTCGCAAGGACTTGACCTCTGTAGCAGGCTTCCCTTCTCCGGAGCTGCTCAGCTCAGGGACTGAAGGACAGCCCCTTCCGTTACAGGCTTGTGTTCAGTGCTGAACCATTTCTACTGACCTCCCTGCCCTACGCACACAGCCTGGCTTCAGGAGACCACTTACCGCTTGATGTTGCCAAACATCTGTGCATGGCCCAGGAAGCGGCCAAAATCTATGTGGAACATGTGGCCCGTGGTCTTCAGCATGATATTGTCATTGTGCCGGTCACAGATGCCCAAGACGTACGTGGCCACGCAGCAGCCAGCACAGGAGTAGATGAAGTTCTCCACAGCCTGGGAGGAAGGCAGGCAGATGGGAGGGCAGGACATAAAGCCGGATCCGAGGGACTCCAGGGGCCAAAGCCAGACTGAATTCGGCCCTCGTGAGCCCCCACGGCACCTCACACCTGCCCGTTCAGCCTTCATCGTGTATGGACATACACACTCAGGCACATAGAAAGTTCTCTCCTGTCTTACGGGCATAAGGAGACAGAGGGCTTGTAAGTATATCTCCGCCACTTGATCTGCAATTCACCTTCTTCTGCACCTTTGTTTCTCCTAGGGACACTGGTTGGAAAGCCCATGAGCTCGTCTGGAGCCCAGACTTGACCAGCCCAGACGGAAGAGACCTTGTTAGATAGGAAGACTAATGCTTACGACGTTCCCAAACGGCTGTGACCATCTCGACTCCAGCAGAGCGCTGAGGCAGTCAACTCAAGGGTCCATTCCTGACCCTGCTCAGAATTCTTCCAGGCTTCCCCCTGCCTCACAGACACCTCCCTTACCCACAGTTACTGGCAGCAGCTCAGCACTAATCTAATTGAAGTCATTTCACACCAAAGAAGAGCTGAGCCAGCTCAACACTCCTAGGGGTGTTTTACACTTGAAAATCGGACATCTCTAGTCGGTAAACTGCGTGAGGATATTTTGAAGTTTAAAGCAGGGGGAGAGGGGCTAAGGGGTTCGGTCCACCTTATGTGATCAGGTCAGCCTCCGTCCCCTTATTTGTCTTTCCAAGAGGTAAAAATAACGGAATTAGCACACGGATACCTTTCACCCTATGAATCCTCTTTGTGTGGTTCATAGAATTCTTAAGAAATCAAGAAAGACCCATCAGCAGAGGGTAAAAACTGTCATAGCCAATGAGGAATGTACAGACTTGAGAATGAGAGAAAGCTTTCCAAATAGGGAATGTGTGCCGCCCCCACCCCCCACCCCCAGCAGCCTCTTCCTGCAAACTTCCACTCATCCTTCAGGGCCTTGAGTCCCAGGCCCTACCAGTTCCCACAAACCCCCCCCACACCCCCCCCCACTGAGCCCCAACAGCCCCACTTGCTATCACTGTTCACTCAATGCTCACTCTTTTCTCTCCCCAGGGTTTTGGGGGTCTTCTCTCCCTGCAGCTTCTTGGCCATCCACAAGGCCTGTTTCAAAACTAGCCACACAGGGGGGTGCCTGGGTGGCTCAGTTGGTTAAGCGTCCGACTCTTGGTTTCAGTTCAGGTCATGATTTCACGGTTGGAGAGTTCGAACCCCACATTGGGCTTTGCACTGACAGTGCAGAGCCTGCTTAGGATTCTCTCTCTCCCTCTCTCTGCCCCTCCCTTCTGCCCTTCCCTTCCTCCCTCTCTCTGTCAAATAAATAAAAACTTAGAAAAATATATTAATAAAAAAAAAAAAAACTAGCCACCAGAAACTCCTGCCACTTGTCTAATTGAACCAGGTGACTAATCCACAGGAATCTAAGAACAGAAAATCTATAAAATCACAGAATGCGCCTTCTGGAAGAAAAAGACTATTCCTAGGAAAGGGAAATAGATGACTGAAGACAAACCTCTCAAGAAGGAACACAACCCGTCACCTCCCAGTCTGGACCTTCATGTCTATCAGCTTGTTTTCCCGCCACAGATATTCCTTCTACCCCAAATGCATCCTATCTTGACTCACAAAATAGTGATATGCCCATGGGTAAGTGACTCGAGTGTCACCACCGGAGTCATGCGGAGTATGACTGCAGGAAATCTCACCAGGTCAAGGGCGCTCTCCTGATTTAAGGGGCTTTCACTTGAAGGCTGTGGGACACTCTCTTTGCTGAGTGGCCAGGAGACAAACAGCTCTCAGCTCTTTCCTACTGGAAGTCATCAGAAGAGACCACCGGCACTATTCTAGCAGAAAGCCTAGAAGAGCTGAGAGGCTACCTTTGAAAGACTGATATTAAACACAAAGACACAGAGTTGGTTTCTCTGTGTATTCTTGCTGTACGTACTTCTATCATGGTTTTTTTTTTGACTTTTTATTACATCGGCCAGAAGAAATCATAATTCCAGCACCAAGCACGGTGCCTCTGCGTGGTGGCCATTTAATACCTGAAAAATGTACGTTACTAATAAATAGCATACGGGATGGAGGGGCGGGAGGAAAAAATCCATATTGCTCCTCTCCAAGGGTAGAGGATCTGGAATGTGGCAACGTAGAGAGGGTGCGTTTTGAGGAATAGGGAAGGGAACACATGGCTGGGACATAAGTTACCATAAGAGAGGAGGTATGGTGGATGATACGGTAGGGGCAGGCGGGGCGGGATCACCAAAGGCTTTGTATAGCGGGCTACGGAAGCTGGACTTACCTTTTCAGACACAGGGAAGTGACATGAGCGGTTTATACTTTATTTTAAAAAAAAACAAGCTCTGACATCAAGCAGAGGATAGCCACAGAAGGAGAAGATAGAAGAACAGAAGGAGAAGCATTCCAGTGGCTCAGGGGACAGATTCTTTCCTCCCGGCACAGCTGAGCCGTCTCCTCTGTGCGTGTGCAGGTCTTGCATTAACACAGCAATGTGCCCGAGGCGGGCGCACCCCACCCTGCCTCGCCCCTACCCGCAACCCTACCTTCTCATACTCGTCCTCCCCGGGGTTGTGTTTCTGCAGCCAGTCTGCCAGGGGCCGGTCCTTGAAGGAACCGGTCACCCCGTGCTCCACCTGGATCTTGCGCAGCGTCTCAGCATTGGGGATCATCTCCACCATCCCTGGGAGAGAAAGCACGGGTAGGGCACTGAGAGCGAAGGGGACCGTGGGGAGAGAACCACAGGAGCCTCGCTGGATGCTTCCCTGTAAATTAGGCTCTAGGATATTTGGACAAAGGCTGATAATAAGGGGAAAAGGATAGCACTAGGAGGAATACCATTCCCCAAGCCTCATTGTCCACACTGGGTCCCTGGGACTCTTTGGTCTCCCTTAGAAACAAAAAAAGAGCAGCGGCTATGAACTAACTTTCACTATGGGAATATGCGAATCATGTTCAAGAATAATTATTCATATATATGTATGAACATGTTACATACACACACGTATGAATAGAGAAAGGTATCATGAATTCACACATAACCATCACCCAACCTCAAAAATTATCAACATTTTGCTAATCTTGTTTCACCTATTTCACCCACCCAACCCTGCTTTTTCCCTCCTTCTTGGAGGTTTTTTATTTTTCCTTCTTCAAAGTAAGCTCTGCGCCCAATGTGGGGCTTGAACTCACAACCCTGAGATCAGAAGTTGCACGCTCTACCCACTGAGCCAGACAGGTGCCCTGTTACGAATCCCAGACCTGTCATTTCACTCATAAATATTTCAAGTACAACTAACAAGGACATAACCACCATGCCATTAGCACATCCAAAAAATTAACGATCATTCTTTACCCTAAGTCAGTCTATATTTGAATTCCCCCCTATCGTTTCAAAAAAATCCCTCTCTATGGTTGGTTGGTTTGAATCAGAACCCAAAGTCTACACAATAGGTTGGCTGTTATGTCTGCCAGTCTGTTTTATTTTATTCCAGTTTCTCGTTCTGCCGTGCCTTCCTTTTTTTAATGCCATCCCCACAGCTTCTATTGAAATAATTTTGCCCTTTTTATTTTTCTGGAGAAGTACACAATTCGTGCTGGGGGACGGGCAGAAGGCCAGTAAGCAAAGGGGTGCCCTCCACCCACTCCCAAACTGACCTCTCCCCCGGCCAGTGGAGAAGCAGCGGAAAATGACCATGCGCATATCCAGCCCCTCTTGGACCCAGATCTTGCTCATGATGCGAATCATCTGCAGGGTTAGCATGTCCTGGCGAAGGTCGTCCCCGCACTGGAGGAAGAAAATGACCAGAGCTCATCTCCACTGCCTCCCCCGGCTCCCAGACCCCCCAAGAGAACCACATTGGCCCAAACAGTGACAGGGGACCGTCCGGTTTTCCCACCTCCCGTCTCACCTCACACCAGCTCAACCGACCAGAGATGGGTCAGTAATCACATTTGCCCACGTGATGTTTCGGCTCTTTCTTCAATCCCACATCCCCACCTGAATTCAAATTCCTGATCATCAAGCCTTTTTTAAATTGGAGCATTTATACCTTGGGTGTGGAACTTACACACGGCCAATAAGTAAGTTACAAAGTCGCATACATGCATTTCACCTCCCCCTCTAGATTATCTGCTCTCCGACTATCATTTACTTCTCAGCTGTATGGATGCACCCGGTAGAAAGGACCCGAGGGTTCATCTAGTCCAACCTGCACCTGTTATCTTAATTTCCTTTTCAACCTTGCTGTGGTGCAGTGATTCAGCCTCTGCTTGCATGCCCTCGGGTACAAGCAGATCACCACTGCATCCATTCACTGTCGGGACAGCCCTGCCCCCTAGAGAGCTCTTCTTTTGGTACACGGAGCAGCCAGTTGCCTCATTCCACCTGCCAACATTCTGTTCCTGGCCCGCGGCGCCCACGCAGAATTAGTCTATCTCCTTTGTCACCTGATAGTCTTCCACATGTGAAAATGGTAGCACCCGGTAAGAGATGAGAACTGCCCTGGGGCTCCTGACACCCTTCGACCCCCTTTCTCCCCTTCCCTCTACCACCTTCATCCCCCCAGGCTTGAGAAGTGTCCTCACCTTGAAGATGACACGGATGTTCTCACCCAGGGGATCCACGTTTTGGAAGGAGAGCTTGAGGGGGACGGCGTTGGAGTTGAAGTAGGAACAGTCCTGCCACGGGAGACAGAGTAGTGACGGGGGGGTCACGAAGGAAAATGGCCTCAGCATCGTGGGTCCAGCTGCTGCCCGTTGGCCTGCTCGTTGTTTGTGCCGGGTTTCTCGGGAGCCCACACTCCTTCCTTCCACCCCCCGCCCCCACCGCCGCTGGGTCCACTGCCCTGCTTTGGTTAGTTACGGCCTCGGCCCTGACATCCACGCTCCCATCCCTTCGGCAGACAACCTACTAGTACGTGACTCCCATCTATACCTCAGTCTTACGCCTCTGTAAGATGGGGCTCACAGCAGTACCAACTTCGTAAGGGGTGTGAGGGTAAAATGAGATAACCAGCGTAAAGCACTCAGAACAGCGTGGGCACAAGGCGGTACTCGGCAGTGACGGAGGACAGCTGCTGTCATTATCACCAGCCTGGACTTAAACGCAGCGTCATCAGCCCCCGACCCAATTCCTCCAGCCTGCGCGGCTGTCAGACAAAAGTCCGTACGTGCGAGGGCCGAGAAGTGGCCCCGATATGCCTTTCTTCCCTCCTATCTGTCAATAACCAGGGTGGGAGGGCCTCGCCTCCACGAGCCCTCCCTGCTCCAAGAGCCCCAAACCCACCAGTCACTCACCCTGGGCACGATGCCCTTAACCAGCAGACTAGGGCTGAGTGGCAGGCGGCAGGAGCCGTTGAGGGCAAAGAACTGCCTCACCTCCTCCAGGCCCGTGCGGAGGATCCCCTGAGAGGGAGGGGGGGAAAGAGCAGGGGTCAGAGGGGTGCCCGTAAGCTCCCCTAGGAACCAGGCCCCTCCCAGAGGTGGGCGCCGTATAGTGGTTGGTATGAAAACCGCCATCTGAGAAGTGCGGACACCCCCCAGGAGACCGTGAAGAAGGAAAAGCACCCCAGCCTGGGGTGTCGTGCCTGGGACAGCGCGTGGGCAGCAAGCCCAGACAGCTACAGAAGCGAGGCAGATGACACAACAGTGTGAGGCAGGCTACAATAACTGAGAGAGCAGGTGCATCTCAAGGGGGTGGTGCTGCTCAGGCTGTTGCCAAGAAAAGCCGGCAATCTGGACTTTAAATTCTCCCAATTTTTATTTTTATTTTTTTTTTAAATGTTTATTTATTTTTGAGACAGAGACAGAGCATGAACGGGGGAGAAGCAGAGAGAGAGAGGGAGACACAGAATCCAAAGCAGGCTCCAGGCTCTGAGCTGTCAGCACAGAGCCCGACGCGGGGCTCGAACTCACGGACCATGAGATCGTGACCTCGGCAGAAGTCGGATGCTTAGCCGACTGAGCCACCCAGGCGCCCCTAAATTCTCCCAATTTTTAAATGTTAGCATCCAGGAACACTGTTGGCCTAACACAGCCCGGTTGTACAAACAGATAAAGGTCCCTGCTCTGGGTAGTGGCGGCCCCGAGCTACACCTCATAGCACTGTGAACAAAGTAAGACTAGATTTCAGCCCACACTTGCCCTCTCTGGCTGGGTGCTCTTGTGCAGTGAACAACTTACACAAATGTGCTTAGCCTTTAAGGCAAGCCGTTAAATAAAAATGGAATACTTTGGGGCGCCTGGGTGGCGCAGTCGGTTAAGCGTCCGACTTCAGCCAGGTCACCATCTCGCGGTCCGTGAGTTCGAGCCCCGCGTCAGGCTCTGGGCTGATGGCTCGGAGCCTGGAGCCTGTTTCCGATTCTGTGTCTCCCTCTCTCTCTGCCCCTCCCCCGTTCATGCTCTGTCTCTCTCTGTCCTAAAAATAAAAAAAAATAAAAAAAAAAAAAGGAATACTTTGCAGGCCAAACAAAACACATCCGTGGGCTGTATCCAGTTTGCAGACTGTCAATTTTGTGGCCTGTAGGTTAGAGGCAGAGGCACCTCCTTCCAGTCCCTAAATCACAGATGGTCAAGTACCATCCTGCTGGCCAGGATTTCTAAGGAGTTAATGACTAGTGACAAAAGACGGGGACCAGAAATGGGTAGAGGCAGCCCCACCCCACTCACCTGCCGTGCAGACGGGGCAGCCTCTCGGACCTGCTGGGCCAGCTTAGCCAGGGTGTTGACAAGCCAGCACTGGCGGTTAAATTCCTCTCTCAGACCCTTGCCACAGCAGCACAACAAGGCTGCCAGCAGATATTGGTAGCGGATGCTGAACTGAGAGTCCTTGAGGCCATCCTTCAGCAACCTGCAAGGCAAAGGGAGTGGGGAGTCAGGACTGGGGATCAAAGGTAAGGGTGTGTAATGGGGGGGATGGGGTCAGATCCAGCTCCCCGGAAAACCCACCCCAAAGCTGGGAGGAAAATAGACTCTGCACTCATACAGAAGTGTTCATCAGCATCCCAGTCTGTGTCCACTTTGCCTTTATTAGAGCTCAAAGCCCCCCGGCATTTCATTTCTCCTTTATATGTATTTTTCTAAATGTTTGTTTATTTTTGAGAGAGAGAGAGAGTCGGGGAGGCAGATAGAGGGAGACAGAAGATCCGAAGCGGGCTCTGTGCTGACAGCAGAGAGCCCAGTGCGGGGCTCGAACCCACGAACTGTGAGATCACGACCTTAGCTGAAGTCGGACACTTCACCGACTGAGCCACCCAGGCACCCCTCTCCTTTATATTTCTTTTTCTTTTTTTTCTTTTAATTTTTTTTGAAGTTTTTATTCATTTTTGAGAGACAGAGCGAAATCGGGGGAGGGGCAGATAGAGAGGGGGAGACACAGAATCCGAAACAGGCTCCAGGCTCTGAGCTGACAGCACAGAGCCCGACGCGGGGCTTGAACTCATGAACCGCGAGATCGTGACCTGAGCTGAAGTCAGACGCTTCACCGACTGAGCCACCCAGGCACCCCCTTTATATTTCTGCCATGTGTGGGTGGAAGGGAGGGCCAGGGATGATCCTCGCTGTGCCCTTGGGACTGAGACCCCCTTCCCCCTACCAAGGAAAAAGGTGCTAGCCCGTGGCCACATAGTAAGTTAGCAACACACGGGGACCCAGACGGCTTAGCTCCCCGCCCTTGCACACCTAAGAGTAACACACTCCCGAGTGAAAGATGCAGGTCTGCCTCCCACCTCCACACACGGTCTTACCAGAAGAAGTAATGGGTCACTCTCAAGTCCGAGACGGCTCGTTTCAGGAGGAATCGCACCAAGGGGCTGTCCAGGTAGCACTCATACTTCAGGGCCTGTGGAGGGGAACGGGAGTAGGACGATGTATTGACTGTCCTCAGTCTACACCTGCCACTATCCTGGGGACCCTGGGTCCCACAAGGACAAAGCAGACTGACGTGGGGCCTGGGGAAGGGATCATCAGAACTGGAGGGAAGGTCGGTCTGCCCACCTGCACGAGCTGCGGCAAGTAGTCGAGGAGTTCAGCATCCGACAGCGAGCCGATCCACTGGACGGCCATACGACGCACCTCCTGGTCCGGGAAGCTACAAAACAGAGCCCAGCACTCTGACGACCCAGTCGCGGGTGCTGCGACACAGGAGCGAGCAAGCACCCTCACACCGGGGCTTCAGAGACACAGGTGGAGAGAAGGCAAGGCCTCTCGGAATCTGCAATCCTCAGCACCTTGTCTGGAGAGCAACCCTTGAGAACGGCCCTGTCTCCTGGTCAGAGCCGGCATGGGGCCGCTGGGGAAACAGGAGGGTGGCCACCATCATTCCTGGTAGGACTTAAAGAAAACCGGACAAGGTCTTCAACCCCATTCCTGAAGATCGTCTCCTTAACTCCCCCTGTGCCAGAAATTCCCGTCATCAGAGAGCCCCTGTGTGGATTAAAGCATGATTGTGTCTTCTTGGCACCATCCTTTAATGCAAAACCGGCCAGGCGAAGAACGGAGAATCACAGAGTTTCATGTAAGCCAGTACCCCCTTGGCAGAATTTAGTTTAGCAGAGATTAGCAAAAACGTTGCCTCAAAAAGTCCTGAAGGCAAGACACATGGATCGGGTACATTTTAATTACTAAGAGCAGCACGAAAGAAGCCAAGAACACTGGGGACCATCTGGAAAAGGCAGCCCAGGGGTCTGATACTGGGAGGCACGTGTCCCCAGAGGACCCTTCTGGGAAAGAGGGAGAGAGGACTTTAAAGTTGAACTAAGTTGAACTAAGTGGTAAGGTTTGGGTTACACACGGGTGTGTGTGCGCCTATCAACAGCAAGTGTACAGGTTAAGGCTCAGGCATTTCCTTGTATGTAAATTTGGCCTCAAAAGAAAAAAACAAATACTGAGTCCTAGTTAAATGATATAGATATGCTGGAGTATCTGGGAGGGAAGGAGGATGTCTGCAGCTTAGACTGAAATGTATTACAAAAGAAGATGGATTGATGGTTGGATACGCAATAAAACAAATATAGCAAAGAGTGAAAACGGTCAGAATCTAGGTGGCGGGTCCATGGATGCTCACTGCAAATTTTTCAGTTCTGTAGCATGCTTGAAAAATGTTCACAATAGAACGCTGCGGGGAAATGAGACAAAGAAAAAGCAAAAAAGGAGAAGTGAAAGAGCCCTGAATTTCCTAGCCCACTTTACCATTTTCCCCAGGGCTGGCTCAGGTTAGCAATGGGCAGGGCTAAGCCCCGGCTTCTGGAAGGACACATGGTCAGGAGAGGTGGGTGTTACAACTCACGTGGCATGCAGGAGCCCCAGGGCATCCTGGTGGTTCATGTGGGTCCACTGCTTCAGGAGAGCATAGATGTCGGGCAGGCAAGCCCACTCCCAGCTGGGGGCGCTGGCGAGCACCAGGGGGAGTGAGCTCACCTCCGAGTGGCAATAGTATCGCTTCTCCCACAGGCGCTTCTTGTCAGCATCAGTGAGCCTGCCGTGGGGGTGTTAGGGGAGGAGGTGAGAGAGAACACCTTCAGCCAGAGGGTAGGGTTACTTACTCTCCAAGAGAATGCTACACATTCTCCCATTCAGAGGTCCCCCCACCTTGCTGCACATTACAGCCACCTGGGGAATTTTGTGAAGTCCCCATGCCTGGGCCACAGGGAACACCAGCTGAGTCAGAACGCCTGGGGAAACCAGGCATCTGGGGAAACCAGGCGTCGGTATTTTCAAAAGATCCCTAGGGGTGCCTGGGTGGCTCAGTCGGTTAAGTGTCCAACTCTTGATTTCGGCTCAGGTCATGATCTCACGGTTTCGGGAGTTCGAGCCCCGCGTTGGGCTCTGTGCTGACAGCATGGAGCCTGCTTGGGATTCTCGTTCTCCCTCTCTCTCTGCCCCTGCCCTGCTCACGTTCTCTCTGTCTCTCTCGAAAATAAATAAATAAATAAATAACATTTCAAGAGATCCCTAGGGTGATTGCAATGTGTGAAGCAAAGATTGGGAACTGGGGCCAGGATCTTTGATCCTGACATTTCGGGACGTCTCTCAGTCAGACAGACAAAGGCCAAGGGCACCAAATTTGCTACCCTCCTGTGGATGCCCTTAGAACATCACTCCCAAGTTGAGCCACCAGAGGGCAGTGGTCCCCACACGTCAGGGTCTGGATGGCTGTGAAGCCTCTGGGGCTTTCCTGGGGCCAGCTGGAGGTTTGATAGAACCCACAGCTAATTAAGCCTTGCCTGAGATCAGGTGTCTAATGGGAGAGAGGAGCTGAGGGGCTAATGAAGCAAGGGGTCAGCAGAGGAGTGGGGGTGGGGAGGGTCTCTAGTCACTCAGCTACTCTGGCTCCCTGGGTGGGACATGAGATGAGCCCTGTCTCCTTGTCCCCCGACCCTCCCCCTACAGACATGCCTTAGGGCCATGCAGGAGCCAGAGAGGTACACGGGGAGAGCAGGCAGGGCGGGAGCCCCATCCTACCAGCAAATCCAGCTCTGGCTTCCTCACCCGACCCCCTCCAATCCTAGTGAGAAAAGCAGCCCCAGGGATGACATCAGCTTGGACTCACTCACCCCTGAGAGCTGCCAGCTTGCCCTGACACCCGATCCTTTTTGGAAAGCGGCAGGGCCAGAGAAATGCAAAGGCTGTGGGTGTGGAAGGGGCAGGAGGAGGCAGGGTGGTGAGGGCAGGAGCCAGCTGCCCCCATGGATACAACAGGTAGTAGACAGCATATCTGGGGCGTGGGGCAAAGCTCTGGTCCTCTGGGCCAGAGGACTGAGTCTGAGCCAGGCCCCCACGGTGGGGATGGGCATTCCTAGATCTAATTTCCTGACCCTGGCCTCTCCATTCTGCCTAGTGTCAGCTCATGAAAAAAAGCCTGGAGATTGCCCTCAGCAGAGCCCTCCCCCTCCTGCTTCCTGCCCAGGGGCAATGCCCACTCCATTCCACCTCCGCTCCCAAGGCAGGAACCTGAGCTGGCAGGTGAGAGGTCGGATAGAACAGAGCCTGAGCCACACATGGGGAAGACCCCAGGACCCACCAGTACAAGGACTCCTTCTGCATGATGTTCTTAAGCACACGCTGGTCTTCCTCCCGGAGGCTGCCAAACTCATAGCGGGGGCTGAACTTGTCTCCAGGGGGGCTGGTGAACTTGATGTCGAAGGCTGAGGTGGGGAAGTCAATCTGGAAGATGGCATCAGAGAAGCGAGGAGAGAGGACAGGCAGGTGAGTGAGGAATGCCACCTCCCGGGTCTCCAGCTTCTCTGTCGCACACGGGGGTCCTGCCCTTCTCCCCCACCTCCCCTTCCCTGCAGGTTCTTTGTCTATAAAATAATGCTGATGGACTTGGCGGTCCTTAAAGTCCCTTCCGGCAAAAAAGTGAGAAAACAGAGAGAGGGAGAAAAATGGGAAACTGAGAAAGAGGTTGGGCTGAGATGTATTGGGGGGGGGGGGGGGGACTGGCCCCAGACCAGAACTTTGAACAGAACTGTCACCAGGTTGAGCCAGCGGGACCCTCCAAGCCAACGCTAGGGAGCCTTCAGGAGCCCTGGAACCACACTGCTGCCTGATGGGAGGTGGGACCACACGCCCGGTGAGGGCCCTACCAACTCTAAACCCTGTGATCCTGAGTCCCCTTGCTCCATGCTACCCGGTGCCCATCCTCCGAAACTGGGTATCAGAGCTGAGTGAGCCGGTTCTCAAAAAGAGTTCTACGTTCCCTCCTTCGACAGATGTTTATTGACCCCTGATATGTGCCAAGCATTTTTCTAGGTCCTGGGCATTGAGTACAGTTAGTTAAGATAGACAAAGATGCCTGCCTCTGGAGCTTCCACTCTCTTTCTATTTCATTCTATATCCACTTTGATGTTCCATATTCCGTACCCAAGCATCTCGTGATCATAAAAGGGAGCCAGAAGCCGGTAAATAGGCTTTGGGCTTAACCACCCCCTCCTCCTCTCCACAGAGAATGGGTCTACCCTGTAGAGCACTGAGGGACTCCCGGAGGGCTTCCCCTCAGGCTCCAAGGGGGAACAGCTCAGATTTAACAGACTCAGCAACATGAGGGTTCAACACTGAGCTCTGGCTGGGGGTGGGTGCTCAGGCCCCTGCCTTCAGGCTCCTTGAAGTCCAAGTTGACCTCCAGGAGACGGCACACAGATTCCACAGAACTCTCCCACTCCGGGACTGCCGGTCCAACCACATTCACCCAGCTGCTTTGATCGCATCGCCATCCTGTGCCCAATGGCCCAGCTCTTTCTCTTACCATTCTAGCCCAAACCTGAAGGTAGAAAGTATGGAGCTGACTCTTGAGCAGTCCTGAGCAGTGGGTAGGACGGAGGGCCCCGGGGCTGGAGTCTCACCTGCAGGATGACGCTATCTGGCTGGTGGAAATTAGGCGCGCTCCAACGGGCACTGGGGTTTTCCTGTGTTGCTGGCCATAAGCCCAGAAGCTTCCGACCACAGGTCAGGACTCTAAGGAGGATGGAGTGGGGGATAAGCCAACAAATGCAATGGCAAAGGAGGTGGTTTTCCTCCTGCTCCCCCCATCCAAAAATCTGCCTTTGAAGCTATCCCCCAACTCCTTTCTGTCATTCTCTCCTTAAGACCATAGGCTTTTCCTTCTTCTAGGTCCTAAAAAAGCACACCCCTTCCAGGAAGCCTCTGGATGACCTGGTAGTTGGGATGCCCCATGAAGCAGAGAGTTCGACTAGATGACCTCTGAGGCCCCTCCAATGACAGCACCGGATAACACATTACTGGAGCACTACATTTCCATGCCCCCCCGCACAACCCTCCTGTGCCGCCAAGTCCTGCCCAGAAAGCTCTTGGTTACATGAACTGTCCTGGTCTCTAGTCCCGTGCCTTGCTCCCCTCCACCAGGGCCACGGCCCTTTGGGCTCTGTTGGTGAGCCCCAAGTGGCCAACCCTCCCAAGGGGCATTGGTCAGTGCGGCCCCTCTCTCTATCCCCCTCCTTCCTTTCCAAGGCCAAAAACGCTGCTGCCCTGAAAACCACGTACTGCCTGAAATTGAAGAGTGGGGTAGTGACCCAGCCCAGGGCTTCGGGCACACGCCGCTGCTTATTGGCCTCAGAGGAGCTCCCAGGCAGGGGGATGGGCAGAGCATAGAGCGTGGCACACAGCAGGGTCTCCCGAGGCAGCCGGTTCACCTGCACAGGGAAGCAGATCCTAGGGAGAACAGGAAACCAAATCAGGAGGTGCCATCCTGGGGCTTCAAAGGACAGGTGGCCCAGGAAGTCAAGTGGAGGCCGAGAACTTGACCTGTCTCTTGGGATAGCAGATGTGCTCCCTGGGGAAGCCTTCTTGCAGAACCAGGATGGGTCCTGAACCAGAGGCAACCCCCCCCCCCCCGGGGTGCTCCCAGAAGCACAGTATGTTGCTTTTTGCAGCCTCTCAGCACAGCGAGGCTGACATCCTGATTCTGAGGCTCCCCATGGTGACCAGACAGAGCTTGGGTAGCCAGAGCCACCTGAGTTCAGGTGATCGCAGGTTCCATACTATGAGCCATACTCCTTCCCTTGTTTTAGGATTTCTGCAGAGGGTCACCAAGAAGCTGCTCCTTTTGAGAATCCTTCTGCACTGAACAATCCTCGTCCCTCCCCCACTCCCCAGGCTGAAAGCAACCAGGAAGAAGCAGCCGTGTGTTCTTTGCCCTCAGGTCACCCTCCTCCAGACAGTCCTCCCACCTGTCTGTCCTCTCCTGTCCCCTCTTCTCCCAACCCCCAGGGCACCAGATGGTTTGTTCTCACCCCAGAACATTTTCAAAGCCAAAGGGATAAAGAGAAGAGGCTTCCCAAAGTCCCTGGGGCAGAGGAAGCAAAGTGGGCAGAGATAAGAACTAAGCCACATAAGCCTTGCCACTACCCAAGTCCAAAAGTGCTCTCCGGGGGTGGCCCGGTCCCGGAATCATGCCCAGCCACTCCCTCCAACTTCAGGATAAGGAGCCAGGGTGGAGTGAGATAGAGAGAGGAGGGAAGCTGTAGAAAGCCAGGGAGGACCCACGTTACCTTTTGGGGAAGCTGTCCCTGGGCCAAAGTCCGCACTGTCACGCCCTCCCCGCCAGCCAGAGGGCACAGAGGCAGGCCGGCCAACCCAGGGTCGCAGTTTCCTGATCAAGCAGCCTCCCTCCACTGCTACCCCTCACTCCTGCAGGAAAACCTCCACCTAAGTGAGGCACTCCCTCCCACCCACCAGAGACCGGCAGAGCCCTGCTCTGCCCCAGCTGCCTGTACTCGGGGGCCCGCAGCTATAATTAGGGCCCCATCAGCAGCCACGCCAGGCCGGGCTTGGGGGGGGGGGGGGAGTGGGGAGGCCAGGCAGAGTGAGACTGCTGGGCCTATTTTGAGAGTTAGCTGATCCCTGTGCTGCTGCTACAAGAGTCAGCTGATCCCACAGCAAAGTGGAGACGGGGCTGGCCCCGACCCCTCTCTCGTCAGCCCGAGAAGAGGCTTCCAGCTTTGCCTCTGGAGGCAGAGGGGAGTGAAGACACCAAAGCCCCGAGCCCTAGAACCAGCCAGAGTCCCCTTCTCCTCAGTGCTGGAGTCTGCCTGGCATTCCCAGACCTCTCCCGCGACTGTCGTCTGGGGCGGGTCAGGATAACCAGTACAGACTGCAGCCTGAACCTCCTCCCTGCCGGAGAAAGCCCTCTCCCTCCCTCTGCAGCCCTTCCTCAACATCACATCACAAGGGCTGCCTCCTCCAGGAAGGGCTCCTGGGATGTGCGGGTTCCAGTCCCGGTTTTGCCACTTGCAACCTTGGAACGCCTCACATCTCTGCACCTGTCTCCTCATCAGTGGAGAGGAGAACACAGTTTCCCTTGTGTGATGGCTGTCTACGTTGTGTGCTTTTTGCTATGTGACCTAAGGCTTCTGCCCTGGAACTGGGCCATGCAGACAGGATTTGCATGCACAGATACCTCTGTTTATCAGTCACTGTGTAAGTCACTTGCAACAGGGAAACCAGAACTGAGAAGGTTTCCTCAGCTACAAAGATGACAACAGAGAAGAAGAGAGCTTTTATCACGTGCTAGGTACGGTGCCACACGCTTGCAATGTCCCAAAGGGTCTCAAACAGCCCTGTAAGGTAAGCTCTATTATGCCCAAGTTTCCACCTACAGTAAGAAAGGGTGAGTGCGCCCACGCCTGTGCTTTGAACCCTACGCTGTAGCATCTTCTCCCAAATGCCTTGATCTTGACCGGGAAAGCGCTAAGAGTCTCCATGGGGCACGTGGGTGAGGAGCGCTGAGAGGAAAAGGCTATAGGCAGCGACCAGCCCTTTGGGATTCGAGGCTGAATCCAAGACAGGGAGCGAAAGGAGGCCCACCGAGTAGGCAGGCTGAGGTCGGAGAGGCAGGCTGAGGACAGAGAGGCCAGGATGCCTCCACTCCTGGGTCTAACGGCAATTTTGTGGGGTCTGCCCAGACTGGAGCACCGTATAGCATAATTCTCTGGGCAGTGGTAGTAATTGAGGCCAGAGGGAGGGAAGTGGAAAAGTCCAAAGCCTTTTAAGGCAGCCATCCCCTGCCTCCAAGGAGTCTCTCCTGCCCTGGCAGGTGTTTGATTAAAGCTTTATTTACACTTTTTTTGCTCTCTGAATTCCACATGTGTGAAGACAGAAGAAGGGGTCTGCCCCCCCAAGCTGTTCACCTGTACAATAACCTTCCTCTCCCGGGGTTTGCACAGGCTCTCCATCGACCTATTTTGGCAACCTTGGCCTCCCCAAGGACCCCATTCAGTCTCTGATCTGCACTCCAAATACTGAAGTTCCAGTTCTGCTCTGCACATAAGGACTGACACACAGTCAGTCTGGGGAAGTGACGCTGGCGGAGGTGGGAGGCAGCAAACAAGGGGCTTTCTGACAGCGGTTGGCGGGGGCGCGCAGCACAGAAAAGGCAGGGGGCAGCCAAACACCTGCAGAGTACCACTCAAGGCCGCTCATCTCCATTTCCTTCTTGCTTTGCTTGGCTGCCGCCTGACATCCCAATGGCAAATTATTGTTAATAAATGCTGATTAATACTATCTTGTGCTTGTGGTTTCATAGTTATATATATAACCTATCTCATTTCAATGCCACAACTGCCTCTGAATTAGACACATGTCCCCACTTTACAGTTTGAGGCACAGAGAGGCAAAAGGGAACGTAGGTCTAGAGACAGATCTAGAAATAGAGCTTTATTCCTGTGGCTCCCAGGCCATTATTCTTTCTTCTGGACGACCTTTCCTTTCCTATCTCGGAGGAAGAAAGCACAGGCCCCGCTCTGCATTCTATGAAAACTTTGGGAAGAAGGAAGAGGATGAGAATCCCTCAGACTAGTTAAACCTTTTAAGGGAGACAAGGTCAAGACAACCAATTATTATTAAAGCTACTAAACTTGTATATGATCCTTTATGGTGTACAGAGTCCTTGTGGATATTTTTCATTGGAGTCTCATAACAACTTGAGAGGTAGAAATAATATGTGTCCCCATTTAAAGGTTAAGGAAGTAAGGGCGCCCGGGTGGCTCAGTCGGTTAAGTGTGGGACTTCACTCGTCCACTCAGGTCATGATCCCAGTTGGTGAGTTTGAGCCCCACACGTGGGCTTGCTTGGGATCCTCTGTCCCTCTCTCTCTCTGCCCCTCTCCCACTCGTGCTCTCCCTCTCTCAAAAAATAAATAAAACATTAAAAAATAATAAAGGTTTGGGAAGTGGAGAGGCTGCCGGACTTGTCTGGGTAGGGTTAGTGATGGAGCCTGGTCTAATGCAGGGGGTAGGGGCGGGGTGAGGTGGGGACATGCAGGAGGCTGTGTGGGTCTGCAGGGGCCCCGGTCCTGGGGTCTGGGTTGGGGGGGGGGTGGGCTTACTGCTGGTCCCAGATGATGAGGTGGAAGAGGTACTTGGAGAAGTGAGCCCTTCGCGTGTGCAGGGGGCTGCACAGTTCCCTCCCGCCATGGCTGAGGGAGCAGGAGAGGTAGAAATCTTCATAGCTGCAACAGAAAGAGAGCAAGGACACTCAGCTCCCAAACCCCATCTAAGTCACCCGACCTCTGCCGAGCTCCATTTCTCCTGCTAAAACTCCTCCCTGGCCCCTGGGGTCACGGGACAGGACAGCCAAATTGGATTTGCGAAAGCGTGCTCCAGGGGAAGCAACTCGATCTGGGTCCCTCCGCCCAGCTTCAGGCTCCACGCTGGGCCCTCGGTTTTCCTCCCTTCTTTATGGGGACTAGCCGTGCGGCCTCCTCCTTACAGTCGGATGCAGCCCATGGGGTGTCTGCGTACAGAGGCGCATGCGCAGGTGACCAGGGTGGGGGATGAAATCGACATATGCCGAAGTGAATGCCAACACATGGGGGTCCCTGTGGCTCGTGACAGGTGCCTGACAGAAGAGGTCAGAGAAGGCCCTGGTTTCCCAGGCTGCCTCCTTTGTTCTCCGCCAATCGCCCAGAGGAATACATTAAGTAAGGAACAAAGAGAGAGGGGGAAGAGAGAGGGAGGGGGGTCCGGAAAGGGTGGGGGTGGAGCCAAATGCCTTTTCCCCTAGGCCCTGGATGCAGGGGACCAGGCAGAGGAGCTGAGGATTACCACAGGAACGTCCCCCTCCACCCACCCCTGCAGGCCTAGGGAACTCCCCACAAAGGGTCATCTCCCACCTCCCCACCCCCTCCCATTGTGCATCTGCAAGGGAGTGCAGTCATTGGCCTTGGGGCATGCACTCTATCTGGGAAGCGGCCATCTGTCGCAGTGTCTCCATCAGCTGGCCTTGGATAAATGGGGGGCAGGGATGCCGATGCAACCAGCACCAACCAGCAAAGAGAGGGCACAGCAGGATCGGGTCCATCTCAACCCATCTTGCTGCAGCCTCTTCTCCATACCCCCACTGGGGGATCTCTGTCTCTTCCTGGGGATGTCCCAACCCACACCCCGCTCAGCCCAGGTGCACCACATGCCTCAGACCATCAACTTAGGATGCCTGCAGACGGGAGAAGCCACCTGCACGTCAAACTCAGCCCGCTGGGCTCACCTGGTGGCCCAGGTGATGGGGATGCGGTGGGTGGCATAGACGGTGAAGGCCAGGGGCCCGGTGAAGTGGCAGGCCTCCTGGACCAGATCGTGCTTGCGGCTCCCGGGCACGGCTGTCTGGAAGTCGGCATTGAAAGTGCTGCAGTATAGCTCCACCAGATCCAAGATGGCAGCTGTTAGAGCTTCCACGACCTTCTCTGTGAAAGGAAGGGGTCAGAAGGAAAGGTCACGAGGCCTCAACAAGCCCCATCTTGTTGCCATGGCACTGGCTACGATGGTATATACCCCAGGACAGTGGCCCCCAAATGCCAGTCGGTTTCTAACAGCCCTGACAAGGCTCACCCATCCGTGGTGAAATGAGAGGAAAAAAGCAGGAGCTTCTCATAAAATGATGCTCAATTTCAAACCTTCTCCTTATTTTTACGTATTGCTACTTATTTTGTGTTAAATGTCCTTTCTTTTGGGAAATGGCAGGAATGATTATTGACAACTTTAAAAGTCGTTGCCTGGCAAAATAAAAGCTGACAGCTTCTACGTTGGTCCCCAAAACAGTGCTTTGTGGGACACGTTATTAGTTCATGAAATCCAAAAGACTGGGAATCATTGACCAAGAATCCCGGAGATACGGACTTGAAAGACTCCAGGTAAAAAATTCCTTATTACTCCCCCCCCCCCCTCCATTCTGAGTTCCAAAGGCAGGGGTTATGGAGAATAATGGCAACCAACCCAAGTGAGAGTTCTCTCATCGGGAGCCCAGGGCTAACTTTGCCTCATGCTATCCTCACCACCATCTCCCAGGGACACCACAGGAATAACTAGTAAAAATAACAAGAAAGCATTTTGTGGAAAGAAATGTGCTCTCCAGCTGGAACACACACACACACACACACACACACACACACACACACAGGCAGATCTGGACTCATAAATCAAGGGGACCAAGGGAGAAAAAGGAATCTGGGCAGAGGCTTGTTTTCAGCCGCCCCTACTGAATGAAGACAGAGAACAGTTCCCTTACCTCGGTTTTCCCTCACAGCCAAGACACTGGGATCCTATTGGGGAAAAGGAGAGGGGAGCTTCAGGGCTGTGGCCTTTTCCGGCACAGCTGGAAGAAGGGCTTTTCAACAGCTGTGCTCATCTGGACCGGACTAGACTGTAATTGGAGGAGCAGAGACTCCCCGGGGGAGACAGCGTCATGGTTTGTACCAGAGCCATGCGATGGACAGAGTGAGCCAGGCCAAGGATAAAATCCACCCAAACGAGACACTCCAACCCGCAGGCTGCTCCACTCCAGTTCACAGTGCCCGTCTGCAAGGCGCAGGGCCCCCAGTGGGGAGTCGTGGAGCCAGGAGGGGAAGGTTTGCGTTTTGCACCTTGGCGGGTATGCAAAGTGCCAGGCAACGCCTGGGTGATTATGAATAAAGCCTTTGGGCTGAGCTCCTGGCAGTTAATCCCTGGGGGGGGGGGGGGGGGGAGACCCTAGCCCACCCTCACCTTCAGGAAGAAGGGATACGAGAACTCATGTGGTTCAACTACAAACATGAAAGATGGAGGTGGAGAGAAGACCTTTTTAGTAAGTGGGCACCTAATCACCTCGTTACTTGTGAATACTGCTCTCCTCGTTCCCCACACTCTGGGTCCCCGTTACCTTCTGAATTTTTGGCTGCATGCGGGAGGGGCAGGGGGGCAGCTGGTTGAGGGCGTTGGTGATCTCAGGGGTCTCTACGGCGGCTAGGGCGTTGCAGATGGCCTTGACGGACTGGACCACCCTGTCGGCCTTCAGTGGGAAGTCCCCCTGTGGGAGGCGGCCCAGTGAGGCTGGCAGGCGAGCACCCCAGCACCCACCCTGTTGAGGGGAATGGGTTGGGAGGAGCGGGGATTCACGACCCTCAGGAGTAACTAGTGGACTCCCATGCTTTATTTTCAAACATCCGGAGTTAGCGAACTGTCAATCCTGTTGAATTAAGTGAGCCACGCCCACACTCCCGGCTTCTTCCAGCCACCCTCCCTGAACGTCCTCTTATTCCCAGATCCCCTCTGGCAGCTACTATATAAACACGTAACACAAACACATCCCCCAGAGACATGCAGTTTTAATAAAACCAATCCATAGGAAACAGCAAGGAAGCCAGGGACCATATTCAGGCCCCGTTGCCTATGCAGCCTTATGTCTCACGCTGTCACCTAGAGCTTCCGGGGGATCTCATCTCAGCGCCACAGACAGGCCATGCCCCTGTGCTCCTCTCTCCACCTGGGCTCCTGCAGTCTCCTCACTGGGAATCCCCTCACTTACCCTGCCCTGATTACCTGCATAAGTTCAAGTCAAGGACCAGCGAAAATCAGCCTCCTTCCCAGAGTCCTCCTTGGTCGGTCCTCCTATCACTCTCCAAGAGCCCTTGATGAATTCATTACCATCCTGTTTTGTCTACCAATAGCTTTACAGTTTTTTAAAAGGCTTATTTATTTTTGAGAGAGAGAGAGAGAGAGCCGCGCCCGAGTGTGCAAGCAGGGGAGGGGCAGAGAGAGGTGGAGACAGAGGATCCAAGCAGGCTCTGAGCTAATAGCAGTGAGCCCGACTTGGAGCTTGAACTCATGAACCGTGAGATTATGACCTGAGCCGAAGTCAGACACTCAACTAAGTGAGCCACCCAGATGCCCCAACAAATAGTTTTATATTACTATTTCCTTTTTTTTTTTTAATTTTTTTAAATGGTTATTTATTTTTGAGAGAGAGAGAGAGAGGGAGGGAGAGAGACAGCGAGTGAGTGGTTTTAATTTTTTTAAATGGTTATTTATTTTTGAGAGAGAGAGAGAGAGAGAGAGAGAGGGAGAGAGACAGCGAGTGAGTGGGGAGGGGCAGAGAGAGAGAGAGACATACACACACACACAGAACCCACAGCTCAGAGGACAGGACTCCAACTCACGCACCACGAGATCGTGACCTGAGCTGAAGTCGGACACTTAACCCACTGAGCCACCCAGGCGCCCCACTATTCCATTTTTCTAGCAGGAACACAAATTCCCTGAAGGCTAAGATGATCCTTAGGCTTCTCTACCCATAGCGGCCACTAAGGTAGGACCAGACTGGTGCACAAGAGGTGTTCAGAGACCTTCGCCCTCATCACAGTAAATGTTCGAGCAGAGGTTGATAGAGAAGGGATTCTGGTGGTGGGTAGAGGACGGAGCCTGATGCAATGCTCAACTCCCCCAAAACGAAGAGTCCGATGTCCACTATTAACTGGATCAATGAGACAGGGATTGGTTGTGAAGATCGTTGTCTGTTTTCTGTTTTGTTTTTTAATTTTTTTAACGTTTATTTATTACTGAGAGACAGAGAGACACAGAGCGTGAGCAGGGGAGGGGTAGAGAGAGGGGGAGACGTAGAATCTGAAGCAGGCTCCAGGCTCTGAGCTGTCAGCACAGAGGCCGACGCGGGGCTCGAACTCACGAACTGCGAGATCGTGACCTGAGCCGAAGTCGGTTGCTCAACCGACTGAGCCAGCCAGGCACCCCTGTTTTGTTTTGTTTTTAAGCTCCATGACATTTGGGGCAAATGTTTGTTCTCACAATTTTAAGGGTTAAAACTCCATGAGAATCCAAGTAAGGAGAATCCTGGCCCTACCCTACCTTTGAGACCCTTCACCTCCTGATAGTTTTCTACCTGTGACACCAGCACATCAGACTGTCTCAAACCTGAGGTTCCTGAGCATTGCTCACAGGAAGTACACTCCGGTGCACATTCAAGTACAGCAGCTGACAACTCTATGCCCCTTAGCTCTGGAGACGCTACTCCAGAGACAGGGATCAGGGCACGGTTCTTGACCTATTTCTACAGGGGAGCAGAACCCCTGTGAACACACTTGCCAGCTGCCCAACAGCCAGCGGTCTTGGTTTGCCCAGGGGGGCTAGGGGAATGGCAAGAAGTGCCCTCCTGACAGATTTTCAGTGCCTGCTCCAGATCCCATTAGGGCTGGTGGAACCCAGGAGGACTTTGGGAAAGGAGGGGAGGAGCTTTGGGCAGCTGGGCCAGCCCCGGGATTTATACTCACATCAGCCAGCAGGAAAGCATCAACTTCGTTGTGGTATGTGTCGAACAGAAGACTCAGGGCCTGCCTGGGGAGTTGGGGACAGGGAAAAGTCACAGGAGAGGTCAGGACAGACCCAGTGTACTGGAAGACCTCTTCTCTCCCTCCCTTCCCACAAGTCAGGCTTCAGACTCTAGTTTAAAGGGGTTCCCACTCTTTTCCGTAAGTCTCATGAAGACTGAAGGATGGTGAGTCTTTTCTGCTTCGCCACACCTCACCTGGAGAGTGATGGCAAAGTACTAGAGGAACAAGATGTAACACACCCTAGAGTGGGGACCTTCTCCTACGATACTCTTGGGTCTCATCCCTGACACCTGTAAGAACCCCTGGTAGAAAGGTAAGCAAGGTTATCTGTTGGGGTCCCCTCACAGTTCCTGCTTAGCCCACATCCAAGATGGCACCCACTCTCACCTGCTGATGGTCTGTTTGACTGGCCTCTCTTGCAGATGGACGAGGTAGTTCAAGGTGGAGGGGCTCTGGTCATCATTCACCTATGTAAGAAGTGGCCTATTCAGTCTACGGCCATACCACCCTGAACGTGCCCGATGATCTCGTCTGATCTCGGAAGCTAAGCAGGGTCGGGCCTGGTTAGTACTTGGATGGGAGAAGTGGCCTATTCAGAGAGGAGTGGTACCCTAACCTCCACCCAGAGCTCCTCCCCTACTCCCACTGACTGTGTTCTGCATCACCTCCTGCCCCCTCTACCTCCCCATCCCCGGGGAAGCTGTCTGCTACGCCCCCACACGAACCGTCCGGGCCAGGTCACTGCGTACAGCTTTCTGCTCCATCAGCTGTAGTCGAATGTCGATGTCAAACTTGCGGCAGTACTGAATGTACTCATGGCTGCCCAGGGCATGCTTGCTGGTGGGACAGGGGAACAAGACCATTAGCACCCTGGGGATGCAGTGGGAAGGGAGATGCACACCTTGGCCTTGGGAAGAGAGAAATAAGAGGGCGTAGGCAGTGAAGGGTACTTGGGCTCCTGGAAAATGTCAGAGCAGAGCTCAGAGGTCTAAAAAAAAAAGCCACCTAATACACTTAACCTTGGTCTGTACAAACTTCGATTTTCTTAGGCATTTATTACCTGGATCATCGTCACTGATCACTCCAGGGGCGGGACCTTCTGGAAGGAGTGGGGAACAGAGACTTCTCGGAGGGAGGGGGCAGTGATGAAGTCCCATTCTCTTGGCTTTGGTATATAGGACACTTTGAATGTCACCTGTGCTCAGGTGTGGAGCTCACTGATTGACACTCTCCCCACACTGTGATCTTAAGGCTCCCACCCCCTGCCATCAGTGACTGGGGTGCTAAGGCCAACCAAACAAACCTACCAAGATTCCAGGTCTGTTATTCCTAAACCCTAAGAAGTCTGCTTCTCCCCTTCCTCCATGGGTCCTGCTTGACTGTGAATAACAACACAAATCTCTATAGACTTCCTGATAAACACCCACCTGCAGGCCATTCACTGCTCAAGCAACAACAAGTGAGACCCTGTCTACCCAAGTTTCAGAGAAGGCCTAGGAGTCCTTCCGTGACCCAGCCTTTTCCTCCCTCCCAAATCACACAGTAGTCAGAAAGGAAACCCAAGAGAAGGGGCAGAATGAGTGTCCTGCAGGCCAGCCCTGCAGGCCTGGGCCGGGTCCCAGCAGCTGGGTAACAGAAGCCGGAAAGGGACTTCCTTCCTCAGCAGAGCTGGGAATCTAGGCCAGAAATGGAGGGGAGAGGAGAGGAGCAAAGGGGAGGAGTATGTGCAGAAGCCTAAGCGGTGCCAGCCTGAGAGACCAGTCTGGGTCCAGCTAGGACTTAAGGGGTTCTCCACATCCTGAGGGGCCGAGCCTCGGATCCAGGCCCCAACCTGCCAAGGCTGAGCCGTGGCTAAACCCTGGGGGTGGAGAGGCTGGGCAGGGGGCAGGTCTGGAGGGAGTGCCCTTGGAGGAAGGAAGAGTGTGGTTGGGGATGGGGGAGGTGGCAGGAAACCCAGCCCTCCCCTGGGACTGTCTCAAGGTTCTTATCTGAGAGCAGCCTGCATCCTGGACCCACCACGCCCCCTTTACATCAGGCCCCGCTCGGCAAGGGTAGGAAACCACAGGGCTTCCTTGGGAGCTAGCCACTTTCTGGAACCCCCAAAGTGTCTTCACCCCCACCCAAGGCAGCGTCTTGTGCTCAGGGTCATCTAGGCTTTTCTGTTGGGTGGGGAAGAAAGAGCCTTAGTGGAAAAGGGGGGGGGGGGGCTTCTCGAACAAGAGTCAAGGACACTGGGATCCTCTGGGGACTTGACTGACCTTCTCTGTGGAAGGCCTTCCTCTGGATGCATTCAAGTTAAGAGTGGGAGGGGCGTGACCTCAGGACCACCCATCCACCCACCCATCACACTGAACACTCCAGCTAGGTCCTGACAGGAAGTCAGAACCTCACAGCTTATCTACCACCTTCAGCCCCGAGGGCTCAAGGACTAGGTGAACTGCAAAGGAAGTAAGAGTATTCAGCTGATCTGAATCCTCACGCTTTCCCGTCTTTGGGCTGGTCCTTCCCTGCTCCTTGGGTCATTCTCACACTCAGTCCTTATCACATTTAAGGGAAGAAATTGAGGATCAGGGTCTTACAACTAGTAGGTGGCAAGCTAGAACCCAAACCAGCCACATCGGTGTGATCCATGATGTCCCTTGACCCTTACGACTGCCTGGGGTGCTCTCTGCCAGGAGACCCTGAGTCTGGGACCCCTTCTTATTCTTCTAGGGAAAGCAAGCGCCCATGGAACACACTTGAACAGTGTTCCTGGAGTTGCGCCACGCAGGGCCCTGCCCCTGCTTTCCCTCAGCGTTCCAGAAAGGTCCCCCAATATTCTCAAGGTGGGAGAAACCAGCCAAGGACTGCTCTAGTCATTGGTCAAGCACCGTTGCACTAGACCTGGATGTAGGAGAGAGAGAGAGAGCGTGCAAGTTGGTGGCACTAAGAGCTGACATCCGGGCCCCTCCCTTCCCACTGCTGACGCTTGCTTTCTCCAAGCGGTCAGGGGTACTGGCCAGGGGGCTTTCTCTAAGCGGTCAGGGGTACTGGCCAGTGGGCACCCCCAGAAGCTTGGGGAGGAAAGCAGATCTCTGTTTTCCTCATCTGCTGCCTTCCGGCCGATGTTACAGCACCATCTGAAGGGTGCACACCCTCTCCTCCCGCCCGGGGCACCCAGAGCCCCGGGGCAGCGGAAGGGGATGGCTGCAGCTGGTCCACATCAGACTTTCCAGGGAGGCCGCCTGCTGCAGGGGGCACTGGATGGAGAGGAGCTGGAGGCGAGCCTCTGGTGAGGAGGATAACCAGCTGCGCATGCCAAGGGGGAAAGGCTTGTTGGCAGGGGCAGCGCGAGGAGGAAGCAACTGTAATTTCTCCCCCAGGTTCCACAAGGACACTTCTGCCCAGTCCTCCATCTACCACAAAGAGACCCCACAACCTAAGAGGAGCAGCCCCCCGCACGCCTCTCTCCACACGCAGACGTCTGCAAGCAGATATGACCTAGTCTTTGCCTGCTTCCAGCTCCAAGCTCTTTCCGCAGCAGACTTGGCTCAGAAGCAGGCCAGCCCTGCTGGAAGACAGAGCGCTGGGGAAAATGCGACGTGGCTGCGAGTGTGCCCAGAAAGCGGCAGCGGGATCAGGGAGGAGCTGCCGGCCTGGGGCCGTGAGCCCAGCACCACCCCAAGGAAGCCCCCTCAAAACCCTACCGCCCAGAAGGCAGGTGCCATTTCCTACCCACGCTCCCTGCCCCCTCCCCCCCTCCCCAGATTCACTCACTTCTGCAGGAACTCCTCCAGCCCACAGGGCTTCAGCACAAAGTCCCCCACGTCCACATCTCTCAGTTCATCATGGGTGTAGCACAGGGTCTGGTGGATGAGCAAGTCTACCGTGGAAGAACCTGGAAGGGGTAGGGCAGGGGAGCCATGATGGGGGGCGGGGTGCCGGGGCAGGCGGGGCTCAGGGTCCCCCTCCTGACCTCCCCGCCACCCCCCACCACGTTCCTGGCTAAGCATTCTCTAGCACCACTGCTATCACGATGAAGCAGGCAAACACATAATTCGGGCTTGGAGAAAGTGACCGTGGGCCCAAAAAGCTCGCCCCTGAGCCAGTCCCCCAGAGGAGCCTCCCCACTGCCCCTCACTGGAGCCACAGGTGGGGTGGGGAGTTGAGGTCCAAGGATCCTACAGTCCAAACCACAGTCATCCCTGCCCCACCTCAAGGGATGCTCATGCCCCCTCCCCCACTTACAGTTGCAGGTAAAAGTGAGTGGCTCCCGTAGGCTGTCACACAACACGGTCACCTTCAGGTTGACCTCATCCCCAAGGTGCTCGGGGCTGGGGGTGACAGCACTCCAGACATATCCGGTGAGGGAGTAGTCTTGGATGTCAGAGCCAGATCGAAGGCTGTGCAGGAAGAGAGGGAGAAGGACCCTCGCTGTGCCTTCAGAAGAGAGCAGTCGAGAAGAGGCCTGCTGGGACCCTCCCACCCTGAGGCCAAGGGCCCTTCCGTCCCTCCAGGTCTGCAGGCCAGGCTGGGGGCACCGGGGAAGCAGCTCTGGGAAACCATGTTCTTGACACATTTACTACGGTTACGTAACGTTTCCCAAGCCCAGCTGAGCGTAGGGACAGTTCTATAGTGACAAAGTTTTCCATGCTAAATTCAAGGGAAAAATTCTCCTCGCTCCATTTCCTTTCTCTGTTAGCTCCAGGTAATATTCTTATCTCCATCTGGGGTGCATTTGCTCCTGGGGGCAACCGAGCCTGAAGCCCTTGGGATAATGTGGCTGTTGGATCAAGGGTTCGTAAACTTTGTCCAAAATATGAAACTTCTAAGATTTCAAAAAGCCCACAAACACCTGTTGTAGGCAGCACCCCATAGTGATGAATTGAGATTTATTAAATGTGGCTCTTTTTCCTTCCCAGAGAAAGTTCTGAGTGGGCTGGCCCTCCCCCACCCCCAGCGCCCAGAGCCCTCCCCAACACCCCATTCTTTAACTCTTACATATCCAGCATGTGGCAAAACGCAGCAACTTCCTCATCTCTCTCCTCTGAGACCTCAAACAACTCATGGCCATTGGTGACAGCATGGGGCCGGGAGCCCACCTTTAAGAGAAGAGCAGCCGACTCAGTGCCTTTTGCCTCAGGGCATTTCCCTTCCAGCGGGCTGCTCCCAGATCTACACCCTGAAACTCTGGGTATAAAGGCTCTTGAAGCATTGAACACTCAGGGCCCCAGGAAAATGTGGGAAATCCAGAAGCTCTTTATCGGCTGTCCTAGGAGACCAAGAGCCAAGTGAAAAGAGGGAGCCTTGGGGCACGTGGGTGGCTCAGTCGGTTGAGCATCTGACTTGGGCCCAGGTCATGATCTCACGGTTCATGGGTTCGAGTCCCGAATTGGGTTCTGCACTGACAGTGCAGAGCCTGCTTGGTATTCTCATTCTCTCATTCTCTCTCTCTCTCTCTCTCTCTCCCCCCCTCCCCCACTCATGCTTTCTCTCTCTCAAAATAAATAAACATAAAAAAAAATTGGGGGGTGCCTGGGTGGCTCAGTCGGTTAAGCCTCTGACTTCGGTTCAGGTCATGATCTCGTGGTTTTTGAGTTCGAGCCCCGCATTGGGCTCTGTGCTGACAGCTCAGAGCCTGGAGCCTGCCTTGGATTCTGTGTCTCCCTCTTTCTCTGCCCCTCCCCTGCTTGTGCTCTGTATCTCTCCTTCAAAAATAAACATTATTATTATTTTTTTTTTTAATTGAGAGACCCGGAAGCCTTGGCTGAGGCTGGAAGTCTGGGTGGGATGGACAAGCGTGTGGCCAAACCTCCTCTCCGGGGAGGCAGTGTCTAATAAGCTCAAGCAGGTTAGGCAGCGCACAGCACTGCTGGGTCACCGGGCTGGCTTTCTGGGGGTGCTCCTACGGGTGTGGCTGGGAGCTCTGCAGGCAGCCTCCTTTTCCCAGTCCCAGCTCAGGGGTCAGGGCAAAAGGGTTACCCAAACAGTGCCTGGGGAAGCCCGGCTCCGGGCAAATGCCTCGGGATCGACAGCGAGCCCCAGGGACCCAAAGCAGAGAGAGACCGAGAACACTCAGATGCAGGCGGTGACTCAGACCCACGTGCCTTCTCGGTCAATGCTATTTGAGGAAGAAAGCATCAAAGCGGCCTTCTGAGCAGGAGAGAACCTGGCTCCTGAGCCTTTTGGCCGTGAACAGCTGGAATGTCAGGGCGCCCGCCTGGGCCCCGGTTCCCATCAGAGAGAACAGAGAGTGTGGTGGTGGGGATTCTCTGTCGGATGAGACTCAACCTGCCTCCTGGTACAGGGCCGGCCGTTTTCAATCACCAAGAGGAGCCCTAAAGAAGCCTGCAGCCCAGCCCCAGGGAGGAGGAAGTGGTGGTGGTGGGGGGAGCTGGGGCATGACAGGTTTCTGCCTGACGGGCCTGCCCAGAGCCGCCAGGGGAGGCCACCCCATGGGAATGGCAGCTCAGATGGAGCCCCAGCCTGCATCCGGTAAAGCAGCCGCTGCCAACAGCTGCTTCCGGGGAGCTCAGGCCTGTGCACATAGCAAAGCCTCACCTCTCACCCTCCCACTGGCTCTTCTCACGTCCTCCCCGCCCCTAAGGGCAGATGGCAGCAACTGAGCTCCTCATTTGAATATCCAAATTGTTTCCTCTGAGTGACCCCTCTCATTAGCCTTGCTCCCCAGGGTGAGGATGGAGGGGTGCGGAGGGGAGGGCGGCAGCGGGGGCAGTTGGCATGTGAGGCCCTTGCTCTGCCAAGTTCCAGCCTGTGTCCCGCTCACAACAATAGTACCACTGTCAGCAATTAACCCACAAAAGTGAGGGTGAGAGAGAGAGAGCGACAGAGACAGTGAGACAGAGAGACAGAGGAGGGGAAGGCGAGGGGGACAGAGAACAGAGTGGCCACTGAAGGCCATTTTCATGCCCCTTCAGTACCACTCCCTGGCTCCATAAGAAAACAAAAGCCACTTACGTTTGCCCTGCTGGCAGGCCCTGGTGGCATCGCCCGATGCTGGCTGGGGGAGTCTGCCGGGCACAGGCTGGCAGTGGGGGTACCAGGCTGGCATTTGGAGCCACCCATTTCCAGAGCTGGCTCCGCAGGCCTGGGATAAGGAGGGTCCCTCCGTCTGAAAGCCCGGCGGAAGCGGGGCGGCGGGATAGGCCGCGGGTCCAAGGGGTCCCCCCTCCCGGTGGGATGAGCCCCCGCACCGAGCTGAGGTGGGGAAGCCCAGGGCCGCATTTGCCCCTTAAGAACTGGCCAGAGCTTCTTGCTCTGCACTAGCTTCTTCCAGGAGACTTTGCACCACGCTCCCTCTCAGGACCCTGGTGACACACAGGGGTTGGGGGAAGGACGAGGCAGTGGAGGGAGGCGAGAGAGAGAGGGAGCGACAGAGGTGACCACCTACCCGGGCGGCCTGACTCCGAGCAGGCCCAGCTCTGGGTGAGGAACTCGGAGCTGGGAACAGGAATCTCCCCGTCCCTATAAATAGCAGGAGCCGCCCCACCTCTCAAGCAGGGCCCTTAAAAAGCCCTGAGCTCCAGAGTCATGACTTATCCCAGAAAATGATCCTGCTCTGGGGGACTCTCTTCGCAGAAGCACAGGAAGGAAGGACCACGTGGCTTTTCCCAGGCTGTGAAGGATCCCAATTACTGGGACACACGGTGGGAAAGCCCCGGTGTCCCTTAAACAATGGATAAGGAGGAAACAGGGACGGAATGAAGTGGAAAGCTGTTCCTACGGAAGCCATCAGTTATGAGGTAACTTTTGACTCCCTCTGCAGCCAGGGTTTCCAGACCCAAGGGTGAAACTCAAAGTGGCCTCAGGTCCTACCCACGGAGATGATGCTGCTGACATTTTTTTTTTTTTTTTTTTTTTTATTAAGAGAGAGAGTGAGAACGGGAGGGGAGGGGCAGAGGGAGAGAGAGAGAACCTTAAGCAGGCTCCGTGCTCAGCGTGGGCCAGACACAGGGCTCGATCCCACGATCCTCAGATCAAGACCTGAGCTGAAATCAAGAGTTGGACGCTCAACCGACTGAGCTGCCTACGTGCCCCTGCTGACACTTTTTTTAAGCCAGCAAAAAAGATCAAAGCTGCCCTGGAACCCACCTGTGCTTCTATGGAGGCACGGTGCTGTTTTATACTCTGCTGGTCAAAGCGAAATTATTACCGTCGTCCTGCATGTGTTTGCTAAATATTCTCCCCGTGAGAGGAGATGGACGGTGGTGATGGCTGCACAACAATGTGAATGTGGTCAATGTCACCGACCTGGATGCTTCAGATCGGCCAAGATGGGTAAATCTTGTTGTGTATATTTCACCAGAGTAAGAGAGAGAAGGAGAGAGACAGAGAGAGGCAGAGACACAGAAAGAAAGAAATAGAAGCTGAGAGAGAGAGAGAGAGAGAGAGAGAGAGAGAGGCAGAGACAGAGGGAGGGGGAGGCAGGGGGGAGAGAGAGAAAGAGGGACAGGGAAACAGAGGGAGACAGAGAAAGAGGGAGAGAGCAAGTACCGGCAGGCTTTGAAACAAGAGAGACCAGAACTGCATGCCTTGGACTATCAGGCAGGGTTGTTGAGGGGTCTGGACCAGGGTCTGGCGACCAGTGAGCACTAAACACTGGTTAATGCCGTGACTGAGCCTCATTACCACACAGCGTTTGGGCACCGCAGGTCAGAAAGCAGAGGCAACTTGCTCCAGTCCACAAGGCCATCCGGCCACAGGGTCACAAAGAATCCCCTAAGCCTGGTTCAGTCCTTACCTCGTGAAGTGACTACACACTAGGAACCGAGATTCCAAACCACCTGCCCCCACAAGGGCTGTTTGGGCACAAAACTCGGCCCTGAGGAGGAGCCATGTCTCTACTAGCGTCCCTCTTCCTCTCCCCTGCCAGGGCCCAGGGGCCAGGAGACAGAGGCAGAGGGGAGGAGAGGACTACCAGGGGGAGTACGCAGCAGACTGGGGTCTGGAACAACAAGAAGAAAGGACTCCTCTCCGTTTCCAAACGGCACTTGCGAAGGGGAACGGAAGGCACACAACAAGGTCCTCACCGGAGCAGCGGAAATCCGGCGGTTCTTGCCAGGTGTCGTATTTTTTCGGTTGGCATAGCGGGAGGCATAGGTTCGGGGCGGCACCTGAGGGGGCATGGTCTTGCTCCGGGCCACGGGTTTTCCGGGAGTGTCCTTGCCGAAGTCCAGGGGCCCCCGGCCCTCCTTCCAGCCCCTGGTGGTGTCACGCAACATTTCTGCATCGTAGGTTGACTTCAGGTTGAGCCGTGTAATCGCATCATTGATCCCGTCATAGTCCACAGGCCCCAGGAGGCGCCCCGGACCCCCACCCCCCAGCTCCTCGTCCTCTTCTAGGATGCGACGCCCTAGCAGTTTGCCTGGAGGGTGCTCGACCGAAGAAAAAGTGTTGACGTCATTGGGCTGGGAGATCTTGGAGGATGAGGGAGACCCCTTTCGGGGAGGCAAAGGAGGGGTGTCCCAGATAGAGACTCGGGGTGGCAAAGGAGGTGGGGACAGTTTCTTGGAGGAGCCATCTATATCTCCTGGTCCTGGGGACAAAGAAAGCCCTTCATCTGAACCATCAAAAATATAGAGATAGTCTCCAGCCAGAGAGCCTTTGGGCCAGGGATCTGGGCCAGGCTGGGAGCCCTGGGAGGTAGAGTGGTTGGATAACCCTTCCTGTGGGGACAGCGAGTTGTAATTGAGGGTAGGATCAGAGCCAGAAAGACCGCGTAAGAGCTTAAGGTCCTTCTGCCTCCCCGCCGGCTTGCTGTAGAAGTCTAGGACGGGCTCGTCCCAGCTGATGAGAGTGGGGTCTGTGCTCTGCTTGGCTCTGTTCTCCTCCTTGTCGTGCCGGAGCTGGGACAGTGCATCATACTCCATCTGCAGGGCTTCGGCCATGGCCAGCTCTTTGCGGCTGATGCCCACCGACTCCAGGGACTTCCAGTGTTCCCCATTGCCCTGAGTCGAAGACATGGTGAGGATAGGTGACCGAGGAGACAAGGAAGCCTTCTACTTCCTGCCAGTGTCAGGGCTGCAGGGTTCTGGCATGGTGTCTCGGCACCTGCAGGTGAGGGGTTAAAAATGTCAATCATTCAGTCACGAAAAGACTTGTTTTAATAATCTGACTTAGGCGACATCATCCGGGCCACTGCCTCCTTCTTGCGTGCCTGTAACCGATGGGGAGAAACAAAAAGACGGAGAGAAAAAAGAGATCCCGGGGCGCCTGGGTGGCTCAGTCGGTTAAGCGTCCGACTTTGGCTCAGGTCATTATATCACGGTCTGTGAGTTCGAGCCCCACGTCAGGCTCTGTGCTGACAGCCCAGAACCTGGAGCCTGCTTCGGATTCTGTGTCTCCCTCTTTCTCTTCCCCTCCCCTGTTCATGCTCTGTCTCTGTCTCAAAAATAAATAAAACATTTAAAAAAATAATAATAGGGGCGCCTGGGTGGCTCAGTCGGTTAGGCGGCCGACTTCAGCCCGGGTCATGATCTCGCGGGTCCGTGAGTTCGAGCCCCGCGTCGGACTCTGTGCTGACAGCTCAGAGCCTGGAGCCTGTTTCAGATTCTGTGTCTCCCTCTCTCTGACCCTCCCCCGTTCATGCTTTGTCTCTCTCTGTCTCAAAAATAAATAAACGTTAAAAAAAATAATAATTAAAAAAAATAATAATAATAAAAAAAGAGATCCCAAGACAACTCTATCTATGTAACACATCTACCCTTCCACTCATCAATAGACGTTTCCATCTGTGGTCCCTTGCTCCCACCCTCCTCTCTCTCACATGTGCCCCGAGGAAAGGAGGAAGCGCCTTGCATCAGCCAAGAGAAGATGGAAACAAGGGCTCTTTGGTCCGTTTAAAGAGGACAACTCTCAGACACTGCTGGTGGGGAATGAAAAATGGGACAACCACTTTGGAAAACAGGCAGCCTCTTGTGAAGATAAACACCCGCCTACCATAGGACTCAACTATCCCACTGCTAGTTACCGTCTCAAGAAAAATGAAAGCATATGTCCATACAAAGACTCGTATACGCATATTCACGGCAGCCTGGTCACATCCCCAAGCTGGAAACAACCCGGGTCGGTCCATCAACAGGTGAACGGATTAAAAAATGTGATTACGTGCACATAATGATACCAACTCAGCGGCAAAAAGGAATGAAATTACTGACACGTGCAGGGACATGGATGCATCTCAAAATAACTATTCTGCGTCAAAGAAGCCAGACCCCCCCCCCCACAAAAGTATGAATATGTAGGATTCCATTTATATAAAATTCTGGAAAATGAAAACTATCTACGGTGACAGAGAGCAGATCAGCGGTTCTCCGGGAAGGGGTGGAAAGATGACACAGAGGCATAAAGGAAACTTTGGGGGATGACAAATATGTTCAAGGACTTAATCGCAGTAATAGCTGCACGGATATATAAATACGTCGAAACTTATCAAATTGTACACTTTAAATACGTGCGGTTTATTGTACGTCTAATAGACCTCCATAAAGCTATAAAGTGAAATGTACAATAGAGTCCAATGAAACAGACCGTATAATTACTCAGACTGCACTAAGGTCCTCCCAAAATACACCAATGTGAGCAATAAAACAAAGCCTGGCAACAGGTGAGACCCGGGTACTTGGTGGATGATAGGTGTGCCGTATTAATTCGCCTCGGCCCTCAGGAAGCCAGGCAGGAAGGCAGAACCCCCAGGCTAGCTGCCCCTGGCCGCAAGCAGCCCCCTTCATGTACCCCACTGTTAGTATCCTTTTCTTTAGAAGCCACAACACGAAGATGGCACTGAATGGTTGTAATGACATGGCTAGCCTGGCCCAACGGTTCTCGACCCTGGTTACTCATTAAAAACACCGGGGGCACTTTTTTTTTTTTTTAAGTACTGATGCCTGGTTCTCTTAATAGATTCTAATTTAATCGGTCTGTGGTAGAGCAGTGGTATTTTTAAAAACCCCAGGAGATTCTAGTCTGCAGCTGAAGCTGAGAACCACAGACACACGTGTGTGTGTATGTTTCGGATTAGGTTGGGGGAGGTGAAGGTGAAGTGGCCACTTCTGACCCTTAGTGCCAGCAGCCAAGAACTTCAAGATTTCATGGAATCATCAAAAATTATTCATTCTGTTGCGCTGCTTTACCCAGCAGGTAATAAACATGAGCATGTTGTTCCTTATGATTAGAAAGTTGAAAAAGTCAAAAGGAAAAAGGTTCCGATGGATACTTGGGTGGCAAATTCCATCAGGTCCCAAACGAGTTAGGACAAAGGTATCCCTTGGCCTGAGGTGCCTGTCTAGGACCCTGGTGCCTCCATCAGGCCCAGGTGCAGCACCCTGACCTGAAGGCCATGGCTGGCTCAGTGAATCTTAACAAGTAGTTCCCCAAAGATGGAATAGCCCAGGGCATATGATGTGACTCTTTGCCTGTTGAGTTTGCCCACCCTTCAACAGCTTCTTACGGATTACCTTTTTTTTTCTTCACTTTTTATAGTTTATTTATTTGAGAGAGAGACAGAGCATGAGCGGGAAAGGGAGAGGGGGAAGGAAGGAAGAGACAGAGAGAGAGAGAGAGAGAGAGGGAGGGAGAGGGAGAGGGAGAGGGAGAGAGAGAGAGAGAGAGAGAGAGAGAGAGAGAAATCCCAAGCAGGCTCCTCGCTATCAGCACAAAGCCCCACGCAGGGCTTGATCCCATGAACCATGAGATCAAAACCTGAGCCGAAACCAAGAGTTGGATGCTTAACCGACTGAGCCACCCAGGCGCCCTCTTACAGATTACTTTTTACCTACTAAGGCTAAGAGGGAGTCTTGCTATTTGAAATTCAAAGGAATTGGATGAACAGATGGAAATACCCAGAACACAGCTGCTGGGAGTTGGGAGACTGGTCCCAGGAGAAGGTCCTAGTGCTTTAGACAGGAGATACCAGATAAATGCTCCAAGCTGGACCAAGCCTTTTATTCCAGAGAGTATCAAGATTTGCCTTCACCAGGCACCACTGTGAGGAGGAAAACTGAGGCCGTTGGAAATGATCTCTCTCAACGTCCTGCCTCTCTTCCCACGAAAGTATCCACACTTGCATTCAGCCTCCCCTTCTTGCCCTTTTTGGTCTCAGGGGAAGAGGGTTCCTGCCTCCTGCTGAGGCACAATCCCAGGAACCTCCCTTCCCTCTGCTGTATCTTCACTTCTTTTCCTTAAGGGGGGTCTCTCTCTTCAGCACCTTAACATGTTCAGGCTGCTCCTAGCCTTAAAAAGAAACGAGGGCGCCTGGGTGGCTCAGTTGGTTAAGCCTCTGACTCAGCTCAGGTCACTATCTCACGGTGTATGAATTTGAGCCCCACATCGGGCTCTCCGCTGTCAGCGCAGAGCCTGCTTCAGATTCTCCGTATGCCTCGCTCTCTGCCCCTCTCCAACTCTCCCTCTCTCAAAAATATATTTTTTTAAAAAAAGAAAATGAAAGGGGCGCCTGGGTGGCGCAGTCGGTTAAGCGTCCGACTTCAGCCAGGTCACGATCTCGCGGTCCGGGAGTTCGAGCCCCGCGTCGGGCTCTGGGCTGATGGCTCAGAGCCTGGAGCCTGTTTCCGATTCTGTGTCTCCCTCTCTCTCTGCCCCTCCCCCGTTCATGCTCTGTCTCTCTCTCTCCCAAAAAAATAAATAAATGTTGAAAAAAAAAATTTAAAAAAAGAAAATGAAAAAAAAAAAAACCCAAAACCCTACGCCGTAAGAACCTTCTCTTGACATTCTGTCCTCCAGCCAATACCTTCTCTGTTCTTCCTTCCCTTCCCGACTGAGCTACACAAGAGCAGAAGACACCCGAACTTTCCCAATTTCCATTTGCCCTTCAATTCACTGTAATCTGGCTTCTGTCCCCATCCTTCCACAAAAATTGCCCCAGCAACAATATCCCGGCCATCCAATTCCACCGGCATTTCTGTCTGCCCAGACATGGCTGCTGCATTTTGCTCTATAGACCCTTCCCTTCTACCCAAAACCCTCCACCCCTTGGCTTCCATGACCCTATTTTTTTTTTTTTCTTGTTCTCCACTCCCTTCTTTGTTCTGCTCTTCCTTTGTCCACCCCTGAAATGTTGGTGTTGGCTCAGGACTCCACTCTCAGCCACTGTTAACACCCAGGCAACACTCAGGCAGCCTCGCCTCTTCTCATCTTCCCATTTGTTCCACTCATTGGCAGTTCTAAAGGTGTATCTCACCCCCCCCCCCAGTTTCAATGCCCACCCCATACCTCGAGGCCCGAATGCCCACCACTGAACTGTCACCTTCTCCTTTCCTTCTAATCTGCCCCCGCTTTAAGGCATTCGCCCCAGAAAAGCCAGAAGGCTCTTTCTAAAGGGTAAACCTGATCGTCTCCTCCCGGCCTCAACCCCTTCAAAGACTCTCTATCCGCTTCCTTTACAAATCCTTTATCACCTGCCCCATCTCCCTCCCATCTACAGCCATTCATTTGCCACGTACTCAATACCTCAGTGACTTCTTTCAACATTGTCCTTCCCCTGGGTATGCCCTTCCCAACTCCTGACGCTTTCTGCCTGTGTGACTCTAACTCACCCCTCAGACTTTGCCCAGATATCACATTCTTCAGGAAGCTTTCTCTGAACTCCCAGATCGGACTAAGGAACCCTTCTTTATGCTCCCAACAGTACCCGGTACACACCTCAAATATAATCTTAAAGTAGTTTATTCACAATTAAATAGGTACGTATCTGTCACCTCTCCCCCCCCCCCCCCCCCATCAAACTCCTTAAGTTCCAAATTCACCTCATTTCCACCGAGAAAAGCAACTGGAACTGGGATGTAAGGGCAGAGCTTTCTGGCGGGAAGAGTTTTTAGACATAAGACCAGTGATCCGGATGCAGCTGGCAGCCTTCCTTGGGGTCCTACAAACACAGGACTGGGTTTCACCTCAACTGGGCCAGGTTTGGCATCTGTGCAGGCAGGTAGGCGGACGGACGGGACCACCGCACAAAGCACCTCCTAGCTCTGGGACTCTCACTTGAACCGATCGGTTTCCTTGAGTCAAATTTCTCAGCGGACTCCAAAGCCGTATCCCGGAGCTAAGGAACAGCCCCAGCCCCGGGAGGAAAGAGAAGACAGACCCACAGATGATCCAGCAGGCCTGGCTCCTGAGGTTCTTCCAAGACTGGAATTCAGATGAGGAAAGCCCAGCTACCCCTCTCTAACCACCGTCCCCTGGTGCCTGGCCAGGACTCCACCAGACTGTCTGTCAGCCAGGCAGAGGAGGCCCAGCGGCTGACAGATCTTGTGCCCAGGGCCACACTGGCAGCTGCTCCTTCTAAAAGGCTCAGTGCTTTGCTCACTCTGATGGTGAGGGATCTGAAGGAGGAGACGGACAAGCAGCAGCCCCCGCAGGACCAGGAGAGCCCCCCCACCCCCCCCAAGGTGGAGTGAAGGTATTGAGTGGTAGCCTGGCATAGGGGAAATCCAGACGGGGGGAGGAGGGAAGACAGGAGCAACAGTCCTAACAACCTGGAGCCAGAGCAACCTGGCTTCCCCTCTAAGAAGTCAAGCCCCAAATTTCATTTTCTGGGACGGGTGGGGATACACAAAGTATTTTCGCAATCAGAGTCTCAGGTTTCCTGCCTTCCCCGCCCCCCTCCCCAATTCAGCTCCCTCTCTGCCAGCCTCTGCTGGTTGACAAATCAGAAGCGGCTCTATTCCCTCAGTCCCCAAGGGCTACTAGGGATTCTGTGAAAAAACCCATGTAGGTCCCAGGAAAGACATGGGGTGGTGAGGGCCCGGGGCTTTGTAGCCCATCCAAAAAGAGACAGCTGGGGCCAGTATGACAGTGTCACACAACTCCGCGGGGCGGCGGGGTACCCACACACCGTATTCTATGTGAATGTCACCCTCGGACCACAACAAAGAGAACCATGTGAATGGCGCCCCCTGCAGTTGCACACCTCGGTGGCATGGCTGTGTTCCCTGCTCCCGTCCATCTTTCAGATCACTTTCAGCCAGTTTCCCTTCCCCACCTCTGCGAGCTCCGTCTCTGCTTAACCATTTGAAAGTTAGATGCAAGGGCTCCACCTCCAGATACTTCAGGCTGAATCTCTAAACAACTAGCGCGCTCTCCTATATAAACACAATGCCATTAGCACAGCCACAACATTTAAGGTGGACACGATAATATTATCTAATACATAGTCCACAATGGAATGTTCACAACCGCCATCTGGGAAGTTTTTCAAACCTACAGGTTCCTGGCCCCTCTTCTGGGGGGGGGGGGGTCTGATTCAGTAGGGTGAATCCCTGGACTCTGATCAGTTCAAAGCCCTCTCCCCTAGGCAATTCAGACGCGCCGCCAGGGCTGACCCCACAGACCGCGGTTTCAGAACTCCCAGGAAGACCAGAGGTTAGCGGGGAAAAGGGACCCCACCAGGCAGCTGGTGAAGGAAGAGGGGCGTGCTTATGGCTGAGCAGGTCGGTGCCAGGGTCCAAGCAGCACCAGGCACCGAACAGTCCACACAGCTGCCAAAGGATGGCTGGAGGCCGGCGGGGGAGGAAATGGGGTCGGGGCAGAGCTACACAATGGTCTGGAGTCCAAGGGTGGAGACAAAGGAGAGGACACTCCCCTCCGTTCAGTCCCTGTGCCAGTGAGCCAGCAGTGACACCAGCTGTGCGCGCAGAGGGCTTCCGGCTGCCCGGCTGGAGGGCACCTTTTTAGAACTGCTCTGCCTTTGCTCAGCCTGTGAGCTCTGGGTCATCTCACATCCAGAACCCCAAAATTGAATGTCAATGGCCAATGAGTACCGGTTACATGCCAGGTGCCATGCTGGCCCTAGAAGTATTCAGAGGGCTGTGGCACACTTCCGGGGAGCTCGCCACCTAGCAAAGATGATAGACATATCCATAAATAATTCAATCCCCCCTCCTTGGGGCACAAAGTGGGGAAACACTGCATGTCTTGGCCCATGTTCGCTGGGCAGGGAAAATGGAGAGCTACTGAGCAAGACAGTAAAAAATATGAAGGGTCTCAAGCCCCCAGCCTTGGGCATCCCACCTTTTAGTAGTTTTTAATAAGGGAAGAAGACTCCGTTCTAGGACTACCTAGGAAGGGGCCTTCAGCACCTCCTCTCAGAACAGAATAGGTCAAGGGGTTAGAGGCCATATGGACATAGAAGCTCTGGCTTCCAGAATTTTGTATTCAGATGACCCCTGCCCCTCACCACCCCCCAACACCCATACTCATCCATACCCCAAATCTCATGGCTTTGCAGCCAGGGACCCATCCCCTACACCTCACTCCACAGGCCTGCTGCCCACCCCCGACTCCCACCCCCAGAGGCCCAGTTCTAGGAAGGAATTCAGCATGCCCTGTGTCAACTCCCCCAACAGGAAGGTGTGTCCAAAAGGTCAGGCTCCCTGTCTCAAACAGATGTATATCTGATCTGTACTGTAAGCCTATAGGTTGTACACAGCTCCACGAGGTTCTTTGATGTCAGGCCCATCACGGAGTCACATGCACCCACAAGGTCTTTCTCCTGTCTGTTTCTTCTCTGTGGCTGTCACTGAGTTCCAAACGTGGGGAGACACAAAACAGCCGCCTGTGCTCTTGTCCTACTCATCCAGCTCCTCTCTAGCATCCTCTGCGCCAAATTAAAGCAGCCCCACGTGATTCAGCCTTTGCTGCTGGAACTTCATTTTTCATCCCTGGACTCCCTGGGCCTACCCCTGGACATTCCACTAATTTGAAGCCAAAGTTGATACTGGAGTTTGTAGAGGGTTCTCTGGGTCCTAGGAGAGCAGAGACAGATGCCAGAAGCCTGTGCGACATAGTTAGATAGAGCTCTGTTTGCATTCAGAGTCCAAGAGTCCTCTAGTCCAGCTCAGAAATCACGTGTGCAGCTGGTCTATGCGCACGCGCGCGCGCGCACACACACACACACACACACACACACACACACACACACAATCCCTGGCAATCATAGCTCCTACCACAAACCCTGCAGATTTGGGACTCGGGTAAGAAGAGAGTCAGGATGGAAGAGGGCAGGCAACCCGTGGCTCCTCTCAAAACTTTCCTTCCTAGAGCTGGCGATGTGGATCAGGGGCCAGGAGCTGGCAGCCACCTGAATGGAACCCCTGGCAAAGAGGGAAGAGAGGTCTTGGCAGTGTGTGGATCTCTAATCCAGGAACCATCCCTGGAGCCAGAGCCGCCACATCTCTTCTCTGTCTGGTCTATACTTCCTGCTTCCTACCACTCCCACCTGCCCTCAGCCACCACAGCCTCAAAAACCAGCCCTTCTAGTTCTGATCAGCTGGGTTCCCTCCAAGCAGCATGTGGTTAAGAATGCCTCTACTTCCCCCAACTCCCAGGTATATAAGCAGTCTCTTCTCACAATCCCTGGGCAACTCTTTCTGCCCATGGGTCCTGTTCCCGTGCTTTAATAAAATCACCTTTTTGCACCAAGAAAAAAAAAAAAAAAAGGAATTCCTCTTCCAGGGGGCACCTAGGTGGCTCGGTCAGTTAAGCGTTGGGACTCTTGATTTTGGCTCAGGTCATGATCTCAAGGTTCAAGTCGGGCTGTGGAATGACAGCACTGAGCCTGTTTGGGATTCTGTCTCTCCCTCTCCCTCTGCCCCTACCACACACTCATGGTCCCTCTCTCTCTCAAAATAAACAAACATTAAAAATAAATAAATAAAAGAATTACCCTTCCAGCTTCCTTGGCCCTCCAGAGAAAGGCAGTGGGATAGGATGGGGGGGGGGGGGGCGGGGGGGAGGAGCTCCCAGGATGACCTTCCTGTGCTAATCTTGGTCTCCAGCTGAGGGGATTCCTTTTTTTTTTTTTTTTTTTTTTTTAATTTAAATCCAAGTTAGTTAACGTGTAGTGTAATAATGCTTTCAGGAGTAGAATTCAGTGATTCGTCACTCACATATAACACCCCAGTGCTCGTCCCAACAAGTGCCCTCCTCAATGCTCATCACCCATTTAGCCCATCCCCTCCGGCACCCCTCCCTTTGTTCTCTGTATGTAAGAGTCTCTTATGGTTTGCCTCTAGCTGAGGGGATTCCTAAGGGAAGTTCGTTTCAGACAAGATTTACACCAGCCCATCCCGTGTCATAAAAACAGCCCCAACAATTTCCAAACACCAACATCTATGAACCTTTAATCTCTCTGAGGGTATTAGAGACTCCACGAAGTATAAAGGAAGCCCCTCTGGGAGGAGGATGTCACAAAACAGGTGGAAAGCGGGATGGGGACACAGCAGCCGTCACGATCCTTGCCACCCCCTCCTTTACTTTGTCACACAGGGCCATTGGCTTCCTGCAAACCAAGGGTTCCTGCAAAGTCCCCTGCTGTCACCTGTCGCCTCCAGCTGAACCTCCAGTCCAGCTTCCCCAGCTCAGTCCTTTGGAATCCAGTTCTCCAGGATTCCTGTGTAGGCTGGGGAAACTCCCTGGAGGAGGCCAGCCCATTAAACAGAATCCAGAAAGCAGGTCACAGCTGTTCCCAAACGGCCCGTGGCACCAGAGGGAAAACAGCACACCAAAGAGCCTCTGCTTTGCCTGGAGGACTCACCGGAGGGAAGAGGAGAGGCAGTGTGGGGCCACCTCACTGCTCCGTGCTGCTGCCCCAAGTCCTCACATGCTGGGCATGCTGGGCGGAGCTAACCCATCAGAGTCTGCAAGAAGCAAGGAGCAGCACTTCAGATTTTGGCCCAGGCCCACGGCAAGGGGAGAGGGGTGTAGCTCGGGGAACTGCAGAGGCATCGGACTAACGAGAGTGCGCGGAATAATGCCAGTGGGACGATCTCCAGAGGGACATCTTTGCTGGAGATCAGAGCTTGGATTTTTAAGGAGCATCTCCAATTAATTCACTTCTAACAATCCTTTGGTTGTTTTCTGGTAGCAACTTCCTTAGACATCAGGGAAGCGATCTCCCTTCCCCACAACAGGGCCCCCTTGACCATTAGAGATGAGCAGACTGAGGCCCACTAAGGGTCAGCGACTTTGCCCCGGGGGCTCATACTGGATCTGTGGCAGGGTGGGGAAGGGGCCACCGACCCGATGTGGGGGGCCGTAGGGTGCTAATACTCAGGAACAATCTTGTCCCTAGCCCTGTGCTATCCGCCCCCACAAGTACACCCCCCTGGGACCAAACCCCAGGATGAGAATGAGAAGGACTCGGAGGACCGGTCCCCAGAATGATCACACACACACAGAGTGCAGAAAGTGGGGCCCCAGCCCCCATGTGGTCTGTGGGAAGGTTGGGGGCGGCTGCCTGTAAGCCTGGGTGAGGGAGCCAGTGGGCAGGCTGTGGGGGCGGTGGGCTGCCATTGGCTGAGAGCCACCTGCTCAGCTTGCAGGAAGGCCAAAAGGAAGTCAAGCAGAAAAAGGCTGAGCCAGTCTTCCTCGGGAACCTGAGGAGCTAGAGACCAGGCCCCATACCATGCCACCGGGCCCAGGGCAAGCTGCCCTCCTCCATCCCAGTGGGAAGGCTCTACGTGGTATGCAAGCCCTGCCTGCTGCCCCTCTGCCACCGCAGTCCCTAAAACAGCAACCTGGATATGTGATCTGATAAGAAAGAGTATCTGCAGTTCGTGCTAACTCCCCAGATCAAGAAAATCCCTGGTAGACTAGTCATTCTCAGGGACCTACAGCCTTGGTAATCACATGAACTGCATGTACCCCCACACCTTCCCCCACGTCCCCCCACACATCCATACGTAGCTACTACCGCGCACTCCCTTCCCTGTGCACACCCCTCACCCCCCAAGACCTACCTCTTCCACCTCCTCCCTCCCCACCCTACACACACCCATACCTTCCCCCAAGCACCTGCAGGTACCCCCCCCCACTCTCCATGCATACTCCATACCCCTCCCCCAAGCACACACGCCTCTGTACCCCGCGTACCTCGCACAATCCCCACACCTTCCACAATTACCCACATCTGCCCCTGCATACCCCCCATACCTTCCCACCCTCCAGGTCCCCCCCCCCTCCCCTGCACATCCCCTCCACCTCACTCACTCCCTCATCAGCTCCCTGGGGAAGTGGACTTAGACACCAAGAGGTCATGATCTTAGTGTCCCTGGCAAAGACGGCTGAGAAAATAGATGGAAGGGTGAACCCGGAAGAAAAAGGAAAACAGGACCTTTCCGCTCCAGGGAGCAGCTCTGGGCCTTCGGCATCCACATTCCAGCCTACTGGAGGCAGGCTCGCAGGCCCGGAGGGGACCAGGGAGCCAGAATGCAAGGGAAGGGCACTCCAGGCAGTTGAGCCCAGGGGGACCTTCGCCCAAGGGCCACCTAGCTTCTGGCAGGCCTCAGAGGTGCTCAGTTATTTCCTAAGTTCAGGGTGCAGTGGAAAGGCCCTGAGATCCCCACAGACCAGGGTAGGAAAGGAAAGGGGTGCCGCTCTCAAGCAGCCCCCATCTTACAGCCCAGAAACACACACACACACACACACACACAAAACACCAGCAAACATCTGATACTAATTTACACAGGGGTGTGAGAGGCCAAGGTGTTAGTCCCACCCAGGGACATTTGCATCTAAAAAAGCAGAGTCTGAGCAGAGGAGGGCCCAACCCAACCCATTCTGGAAGTGGAAAGGGAAATTTCCAGTGGCCTGGGAGGAATGACCCATTAATAGGTAGGCGGGGTGGATCTTGATGGTGGCTGTGCCTCCTCATGGCCTCCCTGGTCTCAGCTCCTGAGGCCTAGGCATCTCTTGTCCTTGTCCAGAACTCATGTCCCCCTCAGCGAGGCCCAGCAGGCAGCTTGGTCTCTAAGTCACTGACCCCTCCTAACCCCGGCCTTGGGTATTGTTGGCCAAGATTGACCCAGGAGGCCCCCAGGCCTTCTTCAGTAGCTGAGAAGGATATCCTGCTCAGGGTCAGCCAAGGACACTGACCCCCAAGGGAGACTAAGGATGCTAGCTTACCCCAGTCAAAGGAGAAACTCCACTCAGGATGCTGGGCCCTAAGAGGGAACGAAGATTGAGACCCTCTCCGAGATGGCCTCCCAGTGTTCAGAATCCCCAAACCACAGGGAAAGGGATACAGAGATGGCAGCCTGGGAAGGAGGCAGCAGGCAGTGTCCGGTGGTACCAGATCCCAGCCAGGACTCCCCACATCTGTCTGGTCTCCAGACCTGTCCCAGCGGTAGGTTCCAGAGTCCTCAGAAGGACCCATCGGCACTCACAGCCTGGTAATAGACTCCCCATACCCTATTTCCCCACCCGGTTTGACTCTTAGGGCCTCCAAAGCCCTGGGTGCAGCTGGAGGCTCCCTCCCCTTTCCTACTTTCTCTGTCTCTCCTCTTCCCACTCTGACTCAAGAGCCCCAGAAGCCTTCCCTGGTCAATCCTTCCAATTCCTGCTTTTGCTTTCAGTGTCTCCTTAACATTCTGAGGCTGTGTGCGTGTGTGACACAACGACTTGGTGTTGCTCTGTACCTGCCTGATGCCTTTCTCCCATCTCCCATGCCCCACTCTGCACAGGAAGGTCCCAAGGGAGACCGAGGTCTCCGGAGAGCAGGGCCTCAGTCTACGGTGAGCAAAGGGGACCTTCGACAGAGGGGTGATCAGCCTGGCACAGCGTAGCTCATTAACATCCCACCAGCCCCGTCTTTATGGGGGCCTTGCCCATGTGACCCTCACTCAGGGCACCAGGGTAGCAGGAGTCACAGACCATTCTCAGTAGGGATTAGGTGACACTGCTGGCAGCTGGGTAAGTGTAGCCAGGGTGTGACCGTGGGTGCAGGCCCATTAGGGCTAAGGTTCCATAGGCACCTTGCTGAAATGCCAGTCCAATGTCTGTAAACACCATCACAAAGTCTGTCAAGTTAGTATCCCCAGGGATACGTCCCCAGTCCTCCCTGGAGGGAAGGTGTCATACTTTGTTTAGGGGAAAGGGAAAGGGAGGGGGGCAGGCAGCGTGGTCGGGGGAGGTCAAGTGAGGAAAGAAATACACCTGCTTTTCTCCTCTGGCATTTTGTGCCAGCTTTTGTCTTGTTTAATCCTCACAACAATCCTTATGTGTGGATATTAATATCCTTATTTAATGGATGAGGCAAGCGGAAAAGAGGAAAAGGACTGAATAATTTACTGCCCTCCCCCCCCAAGGTCACACAACTAGTAAACGACAAAATCAGGCATTAAACTGGAACCTGTTTCCGGCCAAAACTCATAGCGTTTCTCCTATCTCACAGAATGGGACCCAGGCACGTCACATTTTACCCAACGGGCAAGCTGACGTTGGTGATTATCTTGGTACAACGCCTCCACCCTCTCCCCCGACACCCCAAGACATTTCTTCACCGTCGCAAGCCCCTCAAAAGCAAGCAAATAATAAACAAGAGGAAACCAAAGGACGACGCACCGTTTTCCAGATAAGAGGACCAAAGGCTGAGCGTCAAAATGGGAGAAGGGGAGTGGGGGATACGGGCTTCCAGTTATGGAATGAGTAGGTCACAGGAATAAAAGGCACAGCACAGAGAATCTAGCAGACGATACTGCACCAGCATCGCACGGTAACGGACGGTAGCCGCGCTGGTGAGCACAGCGTAACATACAGAGAAGTCCTATTCCTGAAACCAAGGTAACATTGTGTGTCGCCTATACTCAAATAAAAACAGAGAGAGAGAGAGAGAGAGAAAGAACCAAGGACCAGAAGGAGAAATGCCTTGTCTGGAGTCACACAGCAAGTCAGTGACAGAAGTGGGACTAGAAACTAGAGGCGGGTCCCAGACTCCCGCTCCAGTGCTCTTTCCAGACTGAGCCACCACCAGTCTATTTCCAGTGAAGGAAATCTCCCAGCCTTCCTGTTCCAGTCTCTCTCAGACTGGTCCATTCCTTTCCAAGCTTCCGATTACTTTCCTCAAGTTAAATAACCTACTGAAAGCACCCATTAGGCACCAAAAATTATTTGTTTAATGTTTGTTTATTTCTGAGAGAGAGAGAGAGAGAGAGAGAGAGAGAGAGAGAGAGAGAGAGAGCGCACGAACAGGGGAAGGGCAGAGAGTGAGGGGGACTGAGGATCTGAAGCAGGGTCTGTGCGGACAGCAGGGAGCCTGATGTGGGGCTCAAACTCACGAACCATGAGATCATGGCCTGAGCCGAAGTCAGACGCTTAACTGACTGAGCCACCTAGGTGCCCTAGCACCAAAGATTATTATTCTTTCTCTTATCCGAACAATTGAAACAACCTCCTAAGCGTCTCTGTCTCCCCACTGGCCCCTAAAGCATCTGCTCTACAGCCACAACCCTGGAGCAATGGCTCTGTTCATATCATCCTTCTGACGAAAAGGTTTCTGTCTCTCCCTGCTTTCATACTGGACATTTAAGACCCCCACACTGAGGCCCAGCCCAGTTCCCTGCAGGCCCCCCAAATACTGATGGTTATTAAGCATTCCGTGGGGCCACAAGTTTTCCCATGAATCTTCGGTCATGCTAGTGCCTTCTGGAATCCTCTCTGGCTTGCCCTCTACAAACACCTGCCCTTGTATTTGAGCCTTCTATCATCTCCTATGACAGAAAGTGACTTTTGCTCTCTTTTGAACATCTCTAAATATACACAGCATTGGGACGCCTGGGTGGCTTGGTGGGACGAGCGTCAGACTTCGGCTCAGGTCATGATCTCGCAGTCCGTGGGTTCGAGCCCCGCATCAGGCCCTGTGCTGACAGCTTGGAGCCTGGAGCCTGCTTCCGACTCTGTGTCTCCTTCTCTCTCTCTCTCTCTCTCTCTCTCTGCCCCACCCCCACTCACTCTCTGTCTCTCAAAAAATAAATGTTAAAAAAAAATTTAGGGGCGCCTGGGTGGCTCAGTCGGTTGAGCGTCTGACTTCGGCTCAGGTCATGATCTCACAGCTCATGAGTTCAAGCCCTGTGTCAGGCTCTGCGCTGACAGCTCAGAGCCTGGAGCCTACTTCGGATTCTGTGTCTCCCTCTCTCTCTGCCTCTAACCCACCTGCATTCTGTCTCTGTCTCTCTCAGAAATAAAACATTAAAGAAATTTTTTTTAATTTAAATATACATGGCATTTAGTGTTTTGTGTTATACCTACTAGTGATTAGAATAAAAATAATTTTTACCCAGGTGGGTGCTTTATAGTTACAAAGCACTTTCACAGACATAAGCCCATTAATCTTAAGAACGAAAATTACCTCTTATTTATCTTGTCTTCCCCACCACGCTCAGCACAGCGTTTTACACTAGGGACAGAGCTGTTAAATACCGTGTTCTGAGGGTGGTCAGACCAAGCCAGAGGAGAATATTTAACACCTCCCTGCTACAGAATCAGAGATTCTGGATGAGGAAGGCAAAATTGTAGTTTACGTTTCCGGGTTGATACCCCATTGCATTTATTAGATTCTTGGAATTTAGAAGCCCCCAAAATATTAAACGCTATTGTCCTAGCTTCTATACTTCTATGAAATGCTGCCTCAGATTATACCACCTCTTGGGGCAGCCATGGACAACTGCCTCATACCGAGTTTATAGGATTACCCCATTCCATAAAGCAACTCATGCATTCACTTGTAATTTCTGGAGTACAATGTGGTTACCTCAAGGTCATGGACCATATTGAATTTAAGTTTGTATCCCTAGGGTTCAGCACAAACTTGCCTGAAGGATGATAATGTAATTGTAACCACCACCATTTTCTAAGCCCTTACTATTTATCAGGCCCTATTCTAGATGGTTCATTAATGAACTCATTTCATTTTTACCACAGCTTGTTTCCCCTCCCACCCCCCCATACTATTATTTACCCCCATCTTACAAACAAGGAAACAGAAGCACAGAGAAATCAAGTAACTTTCCCAAAGTCAAACAACTAGCATGAGGGAGAGCTAGGCTTTGAACCCATGGAATCTGGGTCCGAAGCCATACTCGTATGTACACGCTGAATTTATACTGCCCTTCAGTTGATGAATCAATAGATGTAAGAATGAATGAACAGAGGCACTGAAGATGTTTTTGTCGGAGAACAAGGAACCAACCATCAATTAACCCACCTCTTGCCTCCACCCCATGTTACCCATAGGACTGTCACAAGAGTCTTTCTCAAACTTTCCCTAAGTTCCGCCAGAGTTTATCTATGAGGAATTCCCTGATATACCAGTATAGAATCCCTGTCAGCAAAATAAAAAAGCTTGGTTTAATTTATACCTTAGTGAACTAAATTCTCCCAGAATACAAACTCCAGAAGGACAGGGACCATGTCTGTCTTCTTCCACTGCTGTGCACTGAGGAGAGCATCAGGTACGTTGTGAATAAAAGATAAAAGGTAAACTCCTTCAATGGTTCTGGTCAGATTAAAGTACCTTCACTTCACCCCCTTTGCCTTTCACTTCATCCCCCACCCCAATTTCTACTCATTGTTCAGATCTTGCTAACATTTAATGTTTTTATTTATTTTTGAAAGAGGGAGAGACAGAGCATGAGCAGAGGAGGGGCAGAAAGAGAGGGAGACACAGAATCGGAAGCAGGCTTCAGGCTCTGAGCTGTCAGCACAGGGCCCGATGCGGGGCTCGAACTCAGAAACCGTGAGATCATGACCTGAGCCGAAGTCGGACACTTAACCGACTGAGCCACCCAGGAGCCCCTTGACTAACATTTAATTTCTTCCAGGACGTCTGACTACCCCAAGTATCCCACTTATGAGTTTCCAAAGCATCCCATGCTTCACCCCCGACCCCCACCCCGCCCCCAACACACAGCCCATTTACTTGTCTGTATTCCCCACTCAACTGTAAGTTCTGGAAGGCTATCAGTCCTCATCACTGAAAGCACCTAAAGTCATTATTAGTAAGCCCTCAAAAAACATCTGCTGAATGAATGAGTTCTTTTTTAAACATTCTCTGACTTATCTCCCTTTGTGACCATAGCTTCACCACAGATGGCTTTGAAAACAACCATTTCTGTTGTCAACTCTGTCAGCGGACTCTTGGGGAAGCCCTGTCTCATTCAGAACTTGGGGCTCACTGACACTTCTTCTCAGCGGTCCCCTCAGGGGAGCACCAAGGGAAGAAACACAGGTGCTGGAAGTTTCCTGACCTGGACTCAAACTTTGCTTCTTCTCTAACTAGTCCTACAATCTTCGGCATGTTTCGGAATCTTAATTTGAACTAAACCTAACCGCAACCTCAGGTCTCACATCGGTGAAAGGGGACGAGACAATTTCATCATCGCGGTTTTCTCCAAGGTTAGGGTTAGGGAAGGGGAAAGTACAGATAACGTTTGAGAAGCTACAGGCGGACAATACCTGACATTAATATAAACCTGTATGCTAACTAACAGGGATTAAAATAAAAACTAAAAACAAGAACAAAAACCCCCCCCCAAAACAAAAAATAGCTACAGCTGGACACTCAGTGCCGGTGGTTATTCTTCATCATATGCTCTTGCCTCGTGGTACTTGAACTTGAGCTCAGGTGGCTCCTTTTCGCCTTCCTTGCTGAAACGGTCTGCAACAGCGTCATCAAAATTGCACTTGGGAGACTTGGCTATCCCTTTGGAACCACTCTATGTTTCAAAGTCTCCTGTCAGGGAACTACATCTAACTTCTCACTTACTTAAAAAAAAATAATAATCTGCCTTCTTAAGGTCTAGAGCAGAAATCTGAAATCCTGGCCATAACATTCTTGGGGAAAATAATATAGATGTCTTCTCCCAGCTTCCCATAATACCCAATTTGCAAACAATCTCTCCAGTTTTGGTCAGCATTAAGTGCACTTTACAGGTGCTCCTTGTCAGTTTAACTTCCTTTATTTACCTGTAGGAAGGGGTAACAGCACGGCGAATCAGGAATGTGGCAGATGCCCTGCTTTCAGAAAAGGGGGGCTCTCAAGAGGGGTCTCGACCCTGGAAGAGCCCCATCATTACACCTACCTACATTCTAGATTAGCCTGCGACCTAAGACAAGAAAGGCTCATATCCGTTTCTTCTCGCTAGCAAGGTAAGCTGTAGCATTTCCTGAAAATGGAATCTCCTTGGTTCCTTCCCCTTTGCCCCTCCCCTTATGTCTTCTGGTTTGCTACCAAGCGGACCAACTACTCTGAGATAGAAGAACTTGGCTGAAAAGGATGCCTCCATAGCGTTAACTCCTGGTGGGCCTGGCTTAGCCAGGCATGGGACCTGGGCAACCGACCATGTGAGCACAGCAGCTCTCATCTCGGACACCCATCTCCCTCTGGGGAGAATACAGGAGAGGAGACAAAGTGGAATCTAGCCATTAGGACAGGACCCTCAAGAGCAGAGACATAGGATGCACAAATCATGGCAGGAAGAAGCGCAGAGAAGAAAACTATTGCCCAGGAGATGACTCTCAGTGACTAGGGGTGGCTCGAGAGAAAGGTCCAGGAAGAAGAGAATTGACCAGCGTTTTCAGCAAGGAAGAGAGGCAGGAGTCATAACATTTTGGTGAAAGGAAAACATTTTCTGAAGAGACAAATGACCTTTGGCTCCTCTTTGAAATGCCATGGAGCCTCTGCTGGATGAGACTTCCTACAGGAAGTATCTCAAAAGAGGAAGGTGTGAATTGCAAGATTCCTTCAGTCACAGGTTCTGCATTCTGCCTCAGGAATATCAAGAACCTCTTTCCTCTTCCTTCTCCAGAACTTGAAGGCCTCTGCCCCGACGCACAAATGGTGTCTTCTGTGTCCTTAATCTCTTTGACCGACATAGAAATTTGGGGTGAGTGAATTCCATGACCAGTGTTCTAAGAGAATTTCCCAATCGTCTGCACACAACTCTAAGGTGCCGAAAGGCAGGTCCTGTCATTGGTCATCTTGTGATCTGTGGGGCAAACGTAAAGTTCCAGCATCGCTAACTGCATGACCTTGGGAGAGTCACTTCTCAGGGCATCGATCTCCAAAATCCTTTCCGGTTCTAAGAGTCATATGTAGGATATGCAAGAATAATAACTCCCTAAATTCCTAAATAAAATAATAATTTCCTAAATAAAAAAGACACAAAATAAAGCAGAGATAGAAATACTAAAACAAAAGATTTGCCTCAGTTTCCCAGAGCACCTCGATTCCCAAACGGTATTAGTGTTGCCCAGAAGGTGGCAAAATTGCTTGACTTCATTATCCCCAGCCTTCTCCTTACACTGAAGGTAGGGATACAAATGAGAAAGCAGAGAAAGGCTGTGAGGTAGAAACCCCAAGGAATTCACCCTCGACCCCCAAATACCTGGGAATTAAGCAGGTGCGATGCTGGGCCCTTGCCCTTGAGAAGTTTATTGTCTAAGGTATGTCCCAGTCTGGTGACATGTCAGGGGCATTGGAATCCAAGGGAAGCCAGTGTGAATGAATTCCGTGACTCTGCTAATCCCTTTCCATTCTCCCAAGACCCAACATCTCCCTGATAGTGGCATCAAGGTTATGAGCACAAGGTCTGGAGTGAAACAGCCTGCTTGAAATCCCTCCTCTGTCATTAACTAGCTGACTGACATCAGTAAACGTTAGCTATTATATTAGTTGCCAGCTCAGCACTCCTCTATGGACAGTAGCCAGCCTTTGGGGTGGGGGGCGGTATATGTCTCCCCACTTCCCTACAAATATTATTAAGCAGCCTTTTCTTCTCTCCTAGCTCCCATCCTGCCCTTTTTAAAGTAACCCCCCCTCCAAAAAAAGAGAAGTAACCCAAAACATAGCTATCTTGGTATCATCAGATCACTCTTCCCACGTCCTAGAACATTCTCTATTCCATCCCTTTCTCCCACTCCTTCCCCAACCCCCACCAGCTCTCCCTCCTTTGTTGTTACCAAGGCTAAACTCAAGAGTGAATAACGCACATTGCTATAGTACTCTGCAGCTTTCAGAGTGTTTCTGCACACATGATTTTATTCAGTTCACGGGAAGCAATGTATTTCACCCTTAAAACAACCTTGTGAGCCCAGGGTATTATTTTTTCCCCATTTTACAGATAAACAAACTAAGTCTTAGGTTCACAAGCTGTCCATGCTCACAGCGCTAGGAAGTCAGTCATACAAGGACTGAAAGCCTCCTGACCCCCAAGCCACCCACCCTTTTCTCTACTACTCCGCACTGTCACGTCCAAGTTCACATCCTGGCATCGTGAGGAGCCTGAAGTTTATGGCCGGTCACGAACCCCCTAAAGGCAACAGAGTTCTCTCATTTTTCTCCCTGCTGGCTGCGGCAGGGCTGTCCAGGCTGAAGGCCCATCCATATGAGGTACCTGCAAAGTGCCAGGCCCAGGTGGGGTGAGGAAACCAATGAGAGGGGTTCAGAGGCCCACAAGGTTGTGGGGTGCCTGCTAGAGGGCCACTATGTCATGGCAAAGACCAGAAGAATTCCAGGTCATTGGGCAATCCCGAGGGAGCACCCCAGGGAAAATCCAGCACACCCATGGGCCTCCCTCACTGACGCTTCCAGGGAGAGGGAAACGCACAAGCTCCCTTCTGGCCAGGGCTGAGAGCTTGATCAAATTCAGACACACACACCCATGCACACTCAGCAGTAAACTCAGAGCCATGGAAATCAAACCTTGAGCTCACCCAAAGGCCAAAGGAGAAGCAGCCACAGCCTCAGTCCAGGGCTCCGGCTCAGAGCCACCATCGCCTCGGACGCTGGCTGCCAGGCAGAGCCATAAAATATGCCTCTACTTAATTTTTCCATGGACACAACCCCAGATGCGACTGCCAGGCTCTGGAGGAGATGTAACTGTGTAGCCTCCTAACCTCTCTGCTGTAGGATGCACAGCTGGAACTGGAGAAGGAGGAGTAACCTGGGATCAGGTTTGCCACCCTCTGGAACACTGGCTCTTCCGATATCTTTCCAAGGCCTGGTGCGGCAGTGGAGTAAGTTTTCATTCAGCAACTGATACAGGCTTGGAATTCGGTGCAAATTGCTTACATCTGCTTGGCCCCATCTCAGACAGTCAGGTAGTTTAGAGAAAGAAGGAGGGGCAGCGCTGGCCCACTTCTGGAAGCCGTAGCTGTGTGCTAAGGAATCTGGTGCCATGCTGGGACCAGCCAGCACAGGGTACAAAATTCACCAGCGGAATTGAGAAGAAGGAAAAAAACAACAACAAAAAAAAAAAAACCAAAAAAAAAAACCACATCAGGGCAGCAGGAGACAATAGAGATTCCATTCCAGGCGTGGCTGGTGGGACTGGGACAGGGAAGCCACAAAGACCCCAAAAGGGGGTGGGGACAGAGGGAGAGAAGGTTGGCCCGGGGAATAAGAGCAATGGCAGATTCTACACACACACACACACACACACACACACACACACACACACCCTCAGCCAATTAGGGTGTGTGCACTAACCTCATACATTCGGTAACCTCTTCTCACAACCCAGGAGCTAGCCAAGCCCCTAGGCTCCCCACCCTACCTCACCCCTGCTTGGCAGCGTCCCCAGGGCTTCCTGCAGCTGCCATAACTCCCCAACATCAAAGTCGCCGCTGTCGGGAGCTGAAAATGAGAGACAAGTACCAGCCAGGAGAGCAGCGCCTCCGCGGAGGGCCCGGAAAGTCAGGCCTGAGGGTCCCTCTCTCTCTCCCCCAAGCTTCTCCTGGTGCTGCAGTACCCTTATAAGGGAGCAGCCAAGTCGGCCATCCGTCTGGCCAGAAAATGTATACATTCCCCCGGCTACATGCTGACTTTTCACCCACCGCAACAGAAAGCACCATCCCCACCACCCCCACTCCGGGGCAGGTTTTGCTTTTTATTTCTCATCTTCAACCCCCAAACCATTGGTTGGTTCAGATCGCCGTGCAGCTGGAGGGCAGGAAGTGTGTTTAGAGGAAAGGGGTGGGAAAGGGGTGAGAAGCGGGGACGCGAGACACCCCGAAACTGCTGGGGCGGGGTGGCGGAGGGAGCCGGCAACCTGCAGGGCGCCGCGGACCGGAGCTCTCGCTGCCACCGCGTCCGCAGCTCTGCCGGCCGCCGGGAACCCGCGGCTCGTTCCATTGTTGCACCTCGGCTGTTGCCATGTTGGAGGGAGAGCCCCTTGACCTCCGCTCCCTCGGCTCGGCGGGCAATCTGCAGACCCAGGGCGGCGGCTCCCGGCCGGATGCGCGTCCTACCTGTTCTCGCTGCGGGCTTCCCTGCGAGACCCGACGTGTCGCGTGCTCGGCGACGTGGGCTGCCGGCCCCGCAGCTCCAGGCGTCCCCGCGCCCGCGCGCGCCGCTCCCCTCTCCGCGAGCCACGAGCGCCGGCCCGGGTGGAGGGGGGGGGGAGGGGGGAGGAGGGAGCCGGGGGCTGGCGGGGAGGCAGCGGAGGACGCGGGACCGGCTCCGGGGGGCGCGGGGGAAGCCCTCCGGACCACGAGCGTGCGCGAGCCCGCAGAGTCAGGCCACCCCGGGCGAGACAATAGCGGGAGCAGCGGGCGGGAGCGGAGAAGCCATCTCCCGGAGACCCGGCGCACTGCACGGCGACGCGAGGCGCGGCCAGCCCCGGCCTGGACAGGCAGCCGCCCGGCCGCCCGCTCCAGCCCGCAGCGCCGAGTCGGCGGCGAGCGCGAGGGCGGGGCGGGCCCCGGAACCCTGACCGCCCTCCACCTCTCGCTCCCGCCTCCCGCCTCCCTCCCTCCTTCCCTCTCGGCGGGGGCCCGGGGGCGAGCTGCGCGCTGGCGTCCGATTGTGCTCGGGAACCCGACTGCCCGCGCCGCCGCTTCCCGCCCGGGGGAGGATTCTGCGGATGGTCGTTACTTCTCCCTGCGGGGGCCCCTTTGCTCCGGGTGGGATGCACGCCCGGTCCTTCGGCTGAAAACGGACCACTTAGCGGTTCGAGGACATCCCCCCTCCGCCCCCATCTTTATCAGGATTGCGACGCCCGCCAAAGTCCCTACCTTGAGGGCGGCAGAGGGGGAGCTGTCACCGCGCTGTGCGCTCAGCCTCGTTGGGTTTTCTGTTCGCTCAAGTGGGTCGTCCCACCTGAACCCCAGACAATAGCAACCCTTAGTAGGGGTGGGGGAGGTAGAGCGGCCTCCACCCCAACTATGGTAGGGAAAAAAACCCGCTTCTTTCCATTCAGTAGGTCATGTTTAACATTTTTACTCCGAGCGCCTTTCTTTGAGCAGTGGTCTCTAGAAGAATTTTCCTAAAGACTCCACCCAAAAGAAACCGAGAATTGGCCAGCTCCTCACTTGCATTTGCTTGGCATAGTAACTATGATCCCTGATCTCAAAGTACATTTTCCTCACACTTGTATCCCATTCTCCCCCAGGGCCCTCCTTCCTTTCTGGCGGGTGTGTGAGGATCAACACCCGACTCCCAGGCCCCCCCGCTCTGCAGTCCCCTTCAGGTGTCCAGGGTCTCAAGGCTCCCAGCCTCCCTCAGAAGCCTAGCCCTCCCCAGCCAGGGGAATCCCATGGAAACGTCTGCCAACCTACCCCTTCCCTGGTCTCAAGGAAATATTTATTGAAATGCTACTATTTCAGTCTGTTTAGGGTTTACTAGAGTTTTACTTTTTAAAAAAATGTCAGAAGGGCCTTTTCAATAAGATACAGGGCCTTTAAATTTTCCTCATTAATACAAAACTGTGCAACAAAGCCAACACGATACTTAGATTCATAGTTGTAGAATTGGAAGAGACTCCAGAGCTCAGTAAGAGGCTATTTATTAGGAAGGAATTTGAATAACCGGAGGACGTCCTACGTGGAGGGGGGGGGGGGGCCGGGGGGGGGGAACAATATGAAAAGTGACTTTGTGGTTCACAAGGATTTCTTGGGATATTGTTTTGTTCTCATATAAGACGAAATCTGAGTGAATGCAAAGGATCCCTAATGAGAAGGAGAAGTTTGCATTTCTCTCGGCCCTCTGCCAGGTGACCTTGCGTAGCCCCCTCCACCCTCTTAAGCATCAGTAATATCAGCTTCACTTCCTACTCCGGGCTGTTATGGGGCTCGAATGAGAGAATGTGAGTGAAACTTGTTAATGGCTAGACAGAATGCGGCGCGTACATCATAATGTACACATGATCCTAGTCCCGATCCTCGAGAGCCACGGGGGATAAAAACATGTGTTTATTTACTCCCCCATTCACCACTTGTTGGCGAGGCAAATACTTGTGACAGCTTACTGTTTGCCTGTCATTGGCTAAGCTCAGAGGCCTGAGAACAGAGGAGCCTGTGGGCCATCAGCATCTGTGTTGCTGGAGTGAAAAGTCCCAAATAGAGAGCTAACAGGAAAGAAGCCTGGGTCACTGGGTTGAACGTCTTATCAAAGGCTTTATAACGCACTTTGGTGGGGAGAAAAATGTCCTTATAAGAGAAATCAGGACATGCCAAAAAGTTTAGATTTTGTCCCGCAGGTGACAGAGAACCCAGGGGGTAGACAAGTGGAGCTGGGAACGATCTGACCAGAAAAACCTTCTGGCGTGTTACACGGGAGGAAGGATTTGGAAGATGCACTGTGTGTCCTCCCTTTGCTCCTGCAAACGCAATCTCGACCCTCTGGCTTCCTAGTAGGGCGTGGCCACTGGGGAGCCCTGGCAGGAGATTGGAAGGAAGGAGGTCAAAGAGGTCTGGCTATTTGTTTCTCGGGATTTCCTTCTCTTTGGAGTCACTGTGGGCTGGCTGCCACCCTCAACCAAAGTTCACAGCTCCCCCTAGGTGCTTCCCTCTCCCTCTCTTCCTTCCCTTTTCTCAGTTCCTTTGCCTTCGCAGGCCTGGGGGTGGAAACTTGCTTTCCTGCTGGCCCCAAAGTACTGCACACTATTCCTGTGGCTTTCCTTCACCCTGCTGACTCTTTGTAAATTGTCTCTTCAGTTTGGAGCGTGCCATCTGCTCCCTGCCAGGTTAGGAGAACAGGCTGAGAGCTTAGGAGGCCATGGCTATGTTCAGAGTGCAAGATCAGAGAATCTCTGATGTGCCAGGGCTGTGGCACTGAGGATGAAAAGGAAAGGACAGGTACGAGAGACGGTTAGGAAGTCACATCAATAATATTTGATAATAGGGGCGCCTGGGTGGCTCAGTCGGTTAAGCGTCCGACTTCAGCTCAGGTCACGATCTCGCGGTCCGTGAGTTCGAGCCCCGCGTCGGGCTCTGGGCTGATGGCTCAGAGCCTGGAGCCTGCTTCCGATTCTGTGTCTCCCTCTCTCTCTGCCCCTCCCTCCCATTCATGCTCTGTCTCTCTCTGTCTCAAAAATAAAATAAACGTTAAAAAAATTTAAAAAAAAACAATATTTGATAATATATTGAATGTAGGAAGTGGGGGCAGGAATCTAGAATCCCTCTCCGCTTGATGCCATAGGAATTGGTGGCAGATGGTGCCAGCACTAAGTGGGGGACTACGTAAGACAGGGCCCAGGTGTTGGGGGAGCAAACGTGAGTTTAATTTTGCACATGTTGGGTTTGAGGAACCTGTGGAATGTTTAGGTGAGGTTGTCTAACAGACAGTGGATTTCTGAAGCTAAAGTCAGAGCAGAGGCACAGACAGATGACAGGAATTTTGGACTCTTCAGATTATAGATGGTCGGCGAAGCTGTGGGCATGCGTGAGATCACCCAGATGGGCGTACAGAGGAAGCAAGAGCAAAAGAAGTGGAGAAGAAACAACCACGTCGATAGGGGAAAAAAGTGAGACCATAGGGTGTCAGAAAGGAGGGTGGGAGGAAGTGTCAGGAAAGTGACCGGAACACCAGTGTGGCGGGGACATCCAGGGGAGGCAGGGCCGGAAAGTGCCCGTTGGATTGGCA